>NW_023596746.1:20517356-20538056 GCF_011947565.3 Pollicipes pollicipes
AACACAGCACAGCCAGGCGCGCCACCGCGAACACTGACAGTCCTCCGACACAGCACAGCCAGGCGCGCCACCGTGAACACTGACAGTCCTCCGACACAGCACAGCCAGGCACGCCACCGTGGACACTGACAGCCCTCCGACACAGCACAGCCAGGCACGCCACCGTGAACACTGACAGTCCTCCGACACAGCACAGCCAGGCACGCCACCGTGGACACTGACAGCCCTCCGACACAGCACAGCCAGGCGCGCCACCGTGAACACAGCACAGCCAGGCGCGCCACCGCGAACACTAACAACCCTCCGACACAGCACAGCCAGACACGCCACCGTGAACACAGCACAGTCAGGCGCGCCACTGCGAACACTGACAGCCCTCCGACACAGCACAGCCAGGCGCGCCGATGTCACCGGCGCTCTTAAAGCCCTTATCATCTTACATGCTTCGGCTGGCTAATTGGTTAGACTATCGAGGGGATTGTCTCCGAAACTTCTTCGAGACTTACACCGTCGAAACCGGGAATTAAAATCTTTCTGGTGGATGCCGCCAAGATGATGTACACGGGGCAGTGGGATGATGGTTTTCCGTCATGGCATGGCTTGAGACGGCCAGCTTATTTTGAATAACTTCACCAAAGGATTGCCAATTTCATGTTCCCCTCGCCAGGTCGCACGTGTGTGGGTCGTCTGCGCGGTTGAAGCTCATCGAGTTCGATACTACATGGCAAAAACACTTAACTGCGCGGAACTGCCGTTACTACACGACAAAAAACACTAAACTGCGGGGAGCCGCCGTTATTACATGGCAAAAACACTAAACTGCGGGGAGCCTCCGCTACTACAAGGAAAACTTTAAACTGCGGGGAAGCGCCGTTAGTACATGGAAAAAACACTGAACTGCGGGGAACCGCCGTTACCACATGACAAAAACACTAAACTGCGGGAAACCGCCGTTACTACATGGAAAAAAACACTCAACTGCAGGGGACTGCCGTTACTACATGGCAAAAACACTAAACTGCGGGAAGCCGCCGTTAGCGTTGAGCATTTCATTCAGACCACGAAGGTCCGCATGCACGCAAACGCATGGTGTGACCGACGAAATAAGCCGCACTCCCCCCTCCCCTCCCAGCGCACACAGGCGGAGCGTTACAAGTCATAGCCATCTCAATAGTCGACTTCTCCGGGCTGCAGCGGCACAGCATGCCGGAAACGACCCCCCGTGCGTAGGAGTCGGCGGTGTGTGTGTGCGCGCCTCTGGGACAGCGTGTCGCGGTGTGGCAATGTGAGGCCCGCCCGAGCATGTCGTGTTCACGGAGAGACGCACCAGGTACACCGCCGCGGGCTGCGGATGCAGCGCCTTCAACAGATCAGAAGGTATGGTCGGACGGGTGGGGGCCCCGGCCCGAAGTCAACGGAGTCTCATGAGCGATCGGCCTGGATTTACTCGTGATCCGCTCAAATAAATGCCCCAGGGCATATTGAGAAAGCATTTAAAATCCAGTAAATCCCGCCTGCTGCATATTGGACGTTTATGGGGTAGTAAATTGTCAGCCAGCTGCCTCGGTGAGTCGAACGCAGGATATGGAGAGGAGACAATCATTGCACGTTTAACCTATAAATACAGAACGGAACGACGCCACTTAATAATTCCAGGCAGAACCACAGCTAACACCGACTATCTTTATTGGTGCTCCGAATTCATAATGTCAACGAATGAGCTTAGTCACGTAACCGCATTGAGCTTATCTCGAGTCAAGTTTCCACGGGGGCAAGAAAAATGATGCGATGACGCATGTTCGTTTACTCAGCTGTTTTCTTTTGCAACAATCAGGGCATGTTTGCGATGATTACGTGCACGCTACCTCCTATCGTCTCAGCCCATGCAATTCGTTATGTCGCTTACAAGCACACCGCGAGCACGTACAGCAAGCGCGCGATTACAATGTCACTATTGGCCAGATATTTATCTCCACAGCCCTGTCCGGCCTCCGTCGACATATCACCCTGACATCGGCTGTCAGGCAGTGTCAGGCCCAGTGACAGGCTTCAGTCGTGGCCTGTCACCGGCCCAGCCAGGGCGCGTGCCGAGCGGCTCCGGTGGCTCCGGCTCCGGCTCCGACCGGGCGACTCCGGCTTCGGCCGAGCGGCTCCGGTGGCTCCGGCTCCGGCTCCGGCTCCGGCCGGGCGACTCCAACTTCGGCCGAGCGGCTCCGGTGGCTCCGGTGTCACCTGCCGAGGGCCTCTCGTCAACGGCGACAGCTGACCGACTGAGATAGCCCGCCTCCGGGTATGACCGACGCCAAGCACACTCAGCTATCTGGCCCGCCTGTGACGCACCCCTGTCTGCACTTAGTGGTCATTCGTGTTGGAGCAAAGCCAGGTCAGACAGTGCGCCGCCCGCAGGTGTGCTTTCAGTGCCAGCGTTGGAGCTAAGCCAGGTCAGACAGTGCGCCGCCCGCAGGCGTGCGTTCAGTGCGAATGAGTCTTGGTGTGGCGTTGGGCTGCTCCTCGGTAGAACTTCTCTTCACATAAAGTCGACAGATTGCATTGCTTTTTAGGGAGCAACAGGTCGTCAGATCTTGAGTAGCCTTCATAAGAAATTCGGTAGGCTCTGTTGTAAACTTCTAAATGCAACGCTATTGGGTAAGAAACCTCAACGATTAAAATAGGACGAGGTGTTTGGCACCGGCAGAAGTGCACGTCAGCATGTGTGCTCTTTGCTGGGCATTACCGACCAGCGAAAAAGGTAAATTAACAAATTTTTATGTTGATAGATAAAACGGAGTCAACATATATAAAACGAAATACAACACCACTCTGCCTGTCTCTTCCTGGCCGAAAAAGACATGGTGGCTGTTTGAATTTAAAGGGATTGAATATCACTGAATGCCCTGAACTCCGCGACCTCTGCATCCCAGATGATCCGTGATGACCCCCGACCTGGTCTGGAAACGACTGCTGCGTTCCGCGACAGGGAAGACTGCCCACGTTTAACTGCCGACCATGGCAGGAAGTCGGGCAGGAACTGGCCGAATGCAATTTCCTTAGAGTTAGTAGCTTGAAAGTAACGGCGAACGCCAGGCAGTAACACAAAATGAGAAAGGAGTCAGACAAATTAAATCCAATTCAAGTCTGTCTGAAACCTGTATTGCGCGAGACCTGTTCGCTACTCGAAAGGCGCTCCACCTCGTTGAATTCATGCATTCTGAATGGTCCTATAACCGTTTTACTGCAAAAATAAACGGCGACCGCCACTGGATTATAAGGTCCTTTAAGCTTTTCAAAGCGGCCGAAGCACTCCGGAAATCATCAACGAAGTGGAACATCATCATTTTAGAAGGATCTGTTGGACTTTCCGCCTCTTGCAGAGGGAACGCATAAATCGGTGCGCTGTTCGGCCCCTCGATAAGGCGAAGCACCACTGTCAACGGCTGCCCGGCTGGGCTTCGATAGTGGGCCGCCGTTGTCCACAACCGAGGGAGAGGGTGGCGGGGGGGGGGGGGGAATCGAATCCGGCTGACGGTGACTGTGGACCTGTCGCCGTTTGGTAAGGGGAGGGGCCGCGCCTCGGCTGACGTCCGCTAAAGAGATGGACTTGACCTCCTGACCTGGTCGGACAGATATATCTCCGCAGAACACGGACCGATCCTAGGCTGTCGCCCCAAATTGAATCAGATCTCATGCTTTTCATCACCACGTGCCAGCGCCGCGAACTGAGCCGAGACTAATCCACGCCAAGCCGTACTTCCGCCTGCTCAAGATGAAATTTTTGTTGCTAAGCAACGTGTTTTATAAGCGGGACTAGGATACAGAAAATTGTTTAAGGAATCAGCAAATGTTTCATCTGACACCTGTCTTCCTCTTCCTAACGTTTGGGCTATTCGTCCAAATGGTTTAAAATTGTTTGCCAACACAATGGGCGTGGCCATCTAAGTAGGGGATCACAGCAATCATGAGGTCAAGCATCGGTCCTATTTCCTTGCATGGCAACAGTAAAACTACGACGCCGTTTACCCTTCAGTCATCAGTCGGAGACACCGCCCGCTTGAAAATCGCCATTAAACAACACAAGTCGGACATGCTATACTATAAGCGGCACAACATTCCGACACATCATCACTCCTATCTTGACACGATTGTCCCCTTCTTCGGCGACGAAAGAGGAAGGCGGCACTAGCTGCCCTGATACTTTTCATCCCCTGCAACCAGAGCGCCGTGCAGTGCAGCACCAACGCGCTGGCTTGCACCAACAGCACCAACAGCACCAGCGCGCTGGCTTGCACCTGAGGGCCCGTGCTATCAGCCGGTTGGTGGCGGTCGGGTGGCCAAGACCAGTAACTATGTGGTGATTGTGCTGATCCAGTCGGAAACATCGGTATCGGCATCGCGATGATGCCGACCCGGACCGATAGAAAGAGAAACACGCGCTCCAGAACGGGACGGATCAAGAAAAATGTCGGGAGGATGCAGGATGAAGCAAAAAAGAGGATAAGAGGACCGGATCTACAATGCCGTGGCTCTGTACAGCTATGCCAAAAGACAGCAGCAACCATCTGCCGATTCTGGCTTTCAATATGACATCAGCATCACCGGACAAACAACAGCTAGATTGGCAACCTCTAATTAGTAGGTATAGCACTCACAGAATTACCCAACGTAAAAACTACAGCTCAACTATAGCCACACGCACGTTTTTCGCACAATATAGTGTCCACCACGCACAACAGCGCTCGTTGGCGCACCCATCGGTGACCCAGGCGTTGAGACGTTGACCTCGTGCCGCCACACGATCATGACATGCAGCGCGGTTGCTGTCGAATTATGCGAGGAGCCAACCGCAGCAAAACAGCATTATGCTGATGCCTTGCTTTGGTATCGCCCTGACTTCGGCAAAATGTCGTAGCAACGAAAGGTGCCGGCCCCATGACTGCCTGTGGGCAGGCTGTTCCGCAATACACAGGCGCCACGCGGGTCGGCCGGAGCCCTCTGAGCTCAGCCACCAGAGGGCGGCCAGTCAACAAGATACGCGTCCGAAGTTGATATGAACTAAGCTTTAACCAGCAGCTGCTCCTTTTCTTCTTATCAACAAACCAAGGGCATGGTTAAATCACACCACGAGAACCGTTGACAAGACGAGAAACATAATTCATGCGTATAAAGACGTTCCCAACCGGCCGCTAACCAGGGACGCTGGCAGTGTTTTTGTCGTGGTTGCTGCGAAAGTGGGTATGGGACCAATCAAATTGACCCTGCCTGCCCCGCTCCTTCGAATTTTGCAGTGCAACACCACACGCCACCATTAGGAACAACGCTTTGGGAAAATGTGGGCTGGGCGTGTGGATGTGAAAGCACTATCATCTAGGCAGCCAATGTCCGCTCGGAACAATACAGCCAAAACAATACTTAGATAGATCAGGTTGGCTATCCCTATTACTATTGGCTATTCCCAGGATTAGGGTTAAGGTCAGCCGCCACCACTTTGATTTCTTATTATCATTGTCACCGAACATCTAACTCTTACGTCCTGTCACACATTGCACATATTTTGCGCGCGCCAACTCAATATTGCACGATTGGCAAAATAACACAAACTGCAAAATTTGTATGACGCGTTTCTTTGTAAAATAGAACTACCGCCAAGAATAAAACCGATGCAACCGAACATTCATTAAGTGTTTTTTTTTGTGTGTGACAGTGGATATATGTGGTGATAAAAGGCACACAGATTTTGCGCCAGCTTTTGCGCTCGTCGATGCAATAGTGCACCGCGGGTTGCACGAGCAATGGACCTATCCCCAAAACTTACCGCTGCATCATTACATCCGTGCCCGGTTTTGTGCCAGTTTTTCACCGTTTTGAACATGACCTTACCTCGCCTTTTCTTTGACAAATGCACACACTCGCTGTCCAGTCGGCCTTTTGCCTCAGCTCGAAGTGCCTTCGGTGGCGCTCCCTCTCCTTCCGGCAGGATAGTGACCGCCAGGAACCGACGACTCCAGCTTGGGCGGCCGGCGGTGGCGCTCGCTCTCCCTCCAGCTGGGGAAGGGGGGGGGGAGCGCCGGGGGCCGGCGGCTCAGCGGCGGCCGCGTCGGGACGCGCGCTCGATTGGGTTTGGGTCACGCCTGTCTGACCCCGCTGGTGGGAAACGCTCCGCGGCGGTCGGCCCGACTCCTCCCTGCCAGGGGCGGAGCAGAGCACAGCCGAGGCGGCGGTGGTCCAGACTAGAGGCACAGCTTTTTCCAAAATGTCAGCCCGCATCTCAGCATGCCCCGGCCAGCTCGGAATCCAGCCCGCAAAGGTCCGCTGGCTACAATGCTGACTCGGCATTAACCCTTGAGTACTGAGATAATTTGAATTGGTATTTGGTTGATTCTACTTTATTTCAGACCTGCACAAGGCGCGTGCATATCGTGTTATACCAGCCAGCTAGTGAATAACATTATTTGGCCAATACCAATGATTTTACTTGCACAGCAGTGATCAAAGTGGCTGGAAAATGGGACTGCTGATATACCGCCGTACATTTTAAACAACGATATCAGGTTCATCTATTATTGGGAACGAATAGATAGAAGAGATCGAAGGCCTCTCACCTCATTCATTAAACCACAGGCAACCTGCGTCTTTAAAATAGCATGCATCAACTGATGGAGTTCTACGGATAGGGCAAAGTCAGGCGGCAAATTTCAAGTTATGAGTAGCCTCCTCAGGCCATTACACAGTATATGAGCGAAAACAACATTCGAGTGCGCCACAATAGCCGAAATGGCATAACCAGTATTCAAAAACCAATCGCACACTCTTATTTCAGTAAGTGTGTTGTTAGCTGTTGTGTGTTGTATGTGTGTGTTGTTTCAAGTTAAGTTAACTTGTCCTTAGTTGTAGTAGCACGCATGAGCACAGAATTAATACCACAAGACAGTCTTGACATGGTCTACATTGCTCTTTTGCTACTGCTGATTTTCCATTTCGCGCAGCCATCACCAGTTTGTGATCATCACATGCGTACAAGTAAGGTTAACAACACAATTTGCTCAGCGACCTTTGTCATTCAAGTAACGTCACTCACATTAAGCACTGCCACAAAACTGCGAGATGTCACAAATGTTGAACCAAACTTTCGACGACAGAAAAATTGAGCAAATTATGTCAGGGACTTCCGTCCACATCCGACGTAGCCTGCTGAATGCAAGCTTCGGATCTATGTCGAATGCTTGATTGACGACATATGTTGAGCTGTATGCTTTGACACATACCTGTACACAGATACAGATAATGGAAGAATGGAAAAACACAGAACAAAAATTATAATAACACATATGTGTCAGACAGGAGTGACAATGCAGCAAGGGTGAAGTGCATCATACGTAAAAGCGCCTGCTATTATGATTGTAAATTGTTTATTCTTTGGACATATATAAACAAGCTAAACGTTTCCGCCCTTTTGATTTCGACAACTGTGGCGCTTTATATATGCCAATAACTGCGGGCTGTATTAACAAGTGCGCAACAGCAAGGCAATGAAGACACAGTTTCATGCTTATTTCATTAATCATTGATACTGACAATGATGCATGGTTTGTGTACAAAGCAAGACAGTTAAAGGGCGCCTGCCCACACAATAACAGCCAAGTGCAGCATGTAGTTGTGTTTATATCAATCATGCACCAAACTACTGTGAAATGAAATCAGGCAAAAAAGTTAGCGCTGTTATTCTTGCGTTTTTCGATGAGATGTTTGCTTAGAGTTGTTAACTTTGTGCCATCAGGTTTACTGGTATGTCGTGTCAGGCATGGGTAGTTTGTGCAGCTACGCTGTTGCTGAGAATGCCTTTCCCGGCTTATTTTATTGCACACGCATCGCAAGCCTGCTGTGTTTCAGGGGGTAGGAGCATGCTGATCTAGGCCTCTCTTTCTCTTAGTAGAACGTGACCCTAACCAACTTCAGTTCAAATGTGTGGAAAATGCTGCTTCCAAATGTCAGTGTCATGTGCAACGCAGGTTGAGTGCAGAAGCGTTACTAGGTGAGCTGACTCTTCAGTGGCCACTGCGATTACACTGATGTACCCATACTCAGTGCCTAATGAGCTCACCCACGCAGTTACGCTGCCAGAATCTTGGTGAGGGGAGGAAGGGGGGGGGGGGGGCACACGTAGTTAACAAAGGGTGAAAGGCCGCATAAAAAACAGTCACCATATATGACCCACTCGATTTGAAGGGGCACGATTTGCTCCGTTTTATTTTCCAACGTAGTTTTTTTTTACTTAAACAAGCCAGAAGACACCGAAAGGTGTAATTCTGTTTGAGTCTTGAAGTCAGTACACTGAAGAAAGCAAGCGTTAAATGACTGCAAAGAGTAAACCGCCGTTGACTTTGTAATCATTCGGTGGACACTCTCTAAGTAATAACACTCCGGGCCTTCACCGGAATGTTTTCGTGTTGTACAGAAACATTGTAAAAACAGATGATAGTGAATGTAGATGATAGGGAACGCAGATAATAGCAAGTGCAGATGATAGTGAACGTAGGTGATATAAGACATATAGGATAATTAACATAGATGATAGTAAACATAGATGATAGTAAACATAGATGATCGTTTACAAAATATGATAATAAACACATATGATCGTAAACAAAATATTATAGTAAACATAGATGGTAGCAAACGTGGGTGATGGTGAACGTAGATGATAGTGAACGTAAATGAAAGTGAGCGTAGATGATAGCGAATAGAGATGATAATACACTATATTATAGTGAATGTAGATAATAGTGAGTTTAGGTAATAGCTGGCGTAGATGATGGTGAGCGTAGATAATAGTGAACGTAGCTAATGGTGAACGTAGACATTAGCGAACGTAGATGTCAGCGAACGTAGATTGTAGGTCGAAATGGTCCTTATATTTGTTTTGACATGCAAAACCCATATTTGTCTCCAAATTTACAGCCTTTTTCCAGAATCTACCAGCGAAAGAATTATATTACGTACTTTTGACCATGGGCATTTGCAGGCCTTAAGCCAAAAACCCCGTTACCCGGCGTTGCAGTCTCCGTAGGCTGCGCGGCATCGGTCCGGTGGTTAATATTAGGTGGTCGCTAGTGGGCGGACAAAAATGACTTCGTTTAAAAAAAAAACACCTCTGAACTCTTGAGGACATGAAGTTGTGCGTTCAAAAGAAGTCGGTGAGAATGCCTTGCGCTTGCAATCCTTATACTTATAATAGGAACGCAACAATATTCACAGCACCGCAAACAGATGCTGGAATTTGGCTCTGGAACTAGGCACGTAAAGGTAGAACATCGAGATTCGTGTTGCTGTCACTGTTTATCCGCCCCGAGCACATTCTCAAAATTGTACAGATAAAATACATACTAAAACCTAATAGTTGAACGGTAAGAACTGGCTTAAAAGAACTTTCGGAAGCATTATTTCACGACAGCTGTTCTCGCGCACCAGCGAACACCCGCCGCCCGGTGTTCGCTGCAGCGCCCGACGCCGCCTGCTTTAATGGAAATTGCAACCCCGGCCATCGATGCTCTTGCTTTGAAGATAACGAGCATGCAGACTGAAAACCTTTCTATGCGGTTTGTTTCACATGTTGACTTGGATAAGGATGGACGTCCTCATTTGTATTGGCCTCGTTTTAACCCTGCCCTACTGACAACTAAGGAAAGCCCTTCCCTTTTCCGGGTAAGGGCCTAGTGGATAGTACACCAGCGAGGGTTACCTGACGGCTGTCTGTTACAACGCGGGTTGTCTGACGGCCGTCACGCTTGTGGCTCTGGGCGTGGTCTCCAGGTCGTACGAAATGCGTAAGAGGGATCAGTCATACATTAGTCGCCTGCCTGACGCGAAGCCCACTGAATCCGGTACATGGCTCCGGGCAGACACAGGGCCCCTCATTGACGTTCAAACATCCCTTATCGTCGCACATGTCCAATAATCGGCACAGAGACTCCAGCTCAGCAAAACGAGCCGCTGGCTGAAATGAGATGGAGAGGTTCCCGCTCTGTACTGGGGCTCTGACTGTCACCGGGTCTCCATTGCCCCCTTTTGGTCTCTCATCGTCAACTCTCAAATTCACTTTCGTTGTCAGAGGGCCTCAACCAGCACAAAAGGCCCTTAAGCATCCGAGCTCCCGTCCCTTACTCTGTTCAGCAAATGTTACCTTTGCCGACCCAGACCCCTCGCCAACATAGTGCCCCCTGTTGGGCACTGTGGAAGCCTGACCGACACAGAGCCCGCATTGTGTCAGGGGTGCTGACCAATGCAAATCGCGAGTCCTGACCTTGCCCCTGCTTGGGGAATGGACCGGCAGGGATCAGACCGACACAGAGCCGACTGCTCGGTGTTGGTGCTCTTTGGCCGCTATAGAGGCCCGCATTGCCCTAGCTCACTCCACATTGGCGCGAGAAACCTTATGACCGATAGTTTAGGACCCGGCCCTGCGGGTCGGGTCCTTTATGTTACCTTCCGCCAGCTTTTCGTGCCCATCAATCTAGCACTTGATCGTCGGTGCCGTGGCGCACTTCGAACCCTCTGCGGGCCCCCTGAACACTGCTCCTGACCGATTTGGGGCCCCTTACCAACACGGGACAACACAACGCCTTTGCGATTCTGGCAATGCGATTCCCAGAGTGTTACATGGATCATTTGTGACTCAGTGACTCAGGGACCCAGCTGGTGTTTATCGGGGGCCCCGACCTTATGACTACCTAGGAAATGGGCCCTGAGTCCCAGACCTGACGCCGGAGTAATATGGTGGCGAATCAGCCTCCACCGTAATTTCAGCCGGCCGTAATTTCGCAACATAGGCCTAGGTTTGATTGGGAAAATTTCACTGCAAATACTCTAAACAACAGATTTCTGCCCGAATTTGTCCTACATTTCCTTCAAAGTCATGGAGCTCAAGCCCCCAAACCGAATAGTAAACTACATCCCTGCTCTAATCGTTTGCTCACTCTGTCTGGGCGAAAAATGTTGATCATTACCTGTCATTTGCTTGGCGGCCATCGTAGGAACCAGGTTCCGGTAACCGACGCATGGTCTATGTCATGTGGCTTCAGACATTCTTAAACGTGTGCAACTTCGGAAGTAAGGAGTGGAAATGGATGTGAGCGGCTATTAAAGGCCGCCACAGACCCCCCCCCCCCCCCGGCTGGTAGTCGCAAGGTGGGGTGCAGGCACTAACCCTGCACTCGCGTTAGGCATGTTGACCTCCGAATATAAACGGCTTATAACCTGGTCACGTTTTGGGTCTTAATCTCGACCAGTCTGCTTTCAGCTTGTGATACAATTTCGAAACAGAATGACGCTACTCGCTACAGTTTGAAGAGCTTGCAACATCGTTAATCCATGCCAAAGCACCCAGACAACTGCACAAAACTAGGCCAAAGTCAACAAGACACGTGAATCGCATAACTAGAATCATGCATCATGCAGAAGAACAAAATTATCAACTGAACATGATATGGCAGATTTCATTTTCTTTGCGTTCGTTATCTGTAAAGCAGCTTGTAGAAGCCTTTTTACAATGATGTAATGTTGATCTCCCACTTATCATACCCTGCTTTACTTAGACGCCAGGGGCTCGGGGGGGGGGGGGGGGCGGCAGACTGATCACTGGGGAGCGGGCAGTGGCCTACGCAAAATAATACAAATTGACACCCGTGATGTCTGCTATGGTTTTCTGTCACCGGGGCTCTTGAAATGAGAGTATAAATGCGGCAATTCACAACTGCATTGTGCTATACAACACACCCTGAATTTTGAATGATTTCAAAACTTGCGTGATAACAAAAGTGCATTATACTGCATGTTAGGAACCTTTCCCCATAAAAAGCCACCAAGTCTAGCCAAGCATTTGGCCAAAACCACGCGGGTTCTTGCTTGTAAGACGTGGAGTGCTGGCGGGTTGAAAAGTTTCGTCTCTAGTCCAAAGCTTTGCCAGCAGGGAGGTGAGGGTGCCAGTTGTCCTCACTTTTTACACCACCGCCAGGGGGCGGGGGGGGGGGGGGAAGGCGCCTGGGGCCACGCGAGCGGTAGCCTCGAGCAGGCTTTTTCAAAGTCAGAGAGGGCGCATGCGCCAATTTTATGACTATGTTGAGTATGCATCGCATAAAATCGTTAAAGGAAATGCTTCACATTTGTTTTTGTTTTTTAATATGGAAAAAAGCTTTTGAACTGAAACAGCCATCTTGAGGACATTTTGATGCAGTTCACGGATATGCCTTTTAAGACCTAAGACGCTCTGGTTTCTGAGTTACACACCCGTCAAGTACGAAAAGTCTTATTTAGAGCCTATCTACAAATCGCCTTCTGATTCATGACGCCAGAGAAGCGTCATTAGATATCCTTGATATTACTGGCTGTTTTTTTTTTGTTTATGGTCACAACGGCATGGCCACTGATACATTCGCAAAGGCGATGCTGCTCCACATGTGGTACAGTCCGCGGAAGATGATTGGCTATTAGTAAAATTTTACTGCTGAATGCGTGTCGCGACCACAAGTGTGAGCAATTTCGGCTCGTGCGGCGCTCGTCGTGAACGGGTCATTTTTCCTTATTTCTAGGCCACAGGTCAATGATATAAAAAAGAACGCCACTGTCTGCAAAAAGTACGGCTCTCAGAAAATGGGCACTTTTCCGAAGTTATAAAAAAGACGCGACGGCAAATCTGTCCCTTTTTCGCCTGCTGGCGTTTTTTTCTACTAACGTATCTCATACGGACAGCTTGGTTGGTGCCTTGCGTACCGGAGCACAGAGCCTTGCACGGGTTTATGGGTTAGCAAGGCATTATGAAATTAGATAAACATTGCAGTAATTTTAGATATATATTTCTCTAAGTATTTCACACCTATGGTACAACAAACTTAAATCTTGAGCAAAAAATTGTGTTTTACAAGAGGAGCATTTTGAGCCGCATTACCATGAACCCCCGTTGGGAATTTGTTTCGAGGGGAGGTCACGGTGAAGTCCGGTGCTGTGACTGAATATCTGTGTGGAAATTGTGAGAAAACCGGCAATTTGATAGTCCCGTAAGCTTTGCGAGTGTGAGATCACACTTATTTGACAAAAGAGTGGGAATCGGGGGCTCGAGATGCGTGTGATCACTCATTGGTGGTGTGTGCCAGTGGCTTGTATCGGTATTGATATGATCAGGAGTGTGCGTGCGAGGTTTGTTCTTCTGCGAGAAAACATTGTTTGGTGTTCCTCAGTCTACTGACTACCCATGAAATGTGATATATTGATGCATGATATATTGATGTCTGTTGATACTGATGCCTGCCCCTACCTGTATGTTTGTGTTTGAACATGACAAAGGAATGGTGGCAAGCTGAGAAAAACACTACCACTTATGTTGCAGGGGTATACAAAGGCAAGTACTGGTACTGGTACTTCATTATGATCTTGCCAACATTGTAAACCTATTGAGGTATTACAGCACGTAATTAATCCATTGCATGCCATGATATCAGCAATTCATTTTGGCAGGAGGGGCTGGTGTGTGCAGCTCATTAATGGACATGTTCAGTCTGTTGCAAATTGTACTGTCTCCATAAGTCCTCTATGCAGGCGAGCATTGCTCCTGAGTAACCAATGTCATAGTCACTGCAACTTGCGTAGGATGCTGGGTGCTGAGAAAGGTGGAAAAGTATTGCGGTTAGTGTCTTGGATACCACCTAATAATATGTTTATCATGAGCCTTGTGTGCACTGGCAGCTTCATCACTTCCTTGTATTTTGCCCAACCAAGCATAACTACATGCACTCGTCATGTCTCCAGCCTTTTGCACGGTCAGCATGTTAACAGTGTCCTTTCACTACATGTACAGTTTTCCTGTTATTTTTTAGTAAAGCAGTCTGATGGCTGCAGCATGTTGCATGACCATGGAATTGAAATGTGTTTGCATCTTTCTCACCTGCATTTTCTGGACTCCCGAAGCAGATTAAGCAAGTGCTACCACTTATTGGTTGACTGCTTTGCAGAAAGTGATTTGTATATTGTATCGTGTGTTTTTTGGCCAGTCATATGTCAGATGGGAAGTGAATACAAGAGCGCATGTTTTAGCCATCTTTTCATGCTGTAATTTATTATGAAAGCGGCATGGATTGCAGTCGAAAAGCCATATTGTTGTTCATTTTGCCATGCCACTGTACAGTACCGAGGGTACTGCCACAATGAAGCTATTGACCAGTGCCATTACACAATGTACCACGTTGGTTGAGAATTCTTTGTCAAGCCTATGAGATAGCAGCTTTTAATTTATGAATGACTGGTAAAAATTTATTAAACATGCCAAGCAACTGTCTACGGCAAGAATGTCGTTGCACCACTATGGTTATATCAGGGTTAACTATTAATTGCATGAATAATCCCAACCAAAGCAAAACATTCTTGGTAGCCCAGCCTTACCATCTGAACCATGGCAATAGCATTGCTTTGACAATCAATGCATGGCAACGCTACAAATTCATTAATTTTCGCATGGCATCCCATTTCCACTTGCAAACAATAAGGACGGTTACTACTGTACACATCACATGATATCAATGTCAGGACTACAGCACTGCGCGTAATGATGGGTCGACACTAAAGTACTAACAACATCATCAAGAGCAAAGCAGCAACAGCAGCAGCTCAGCATATCGTGTTTTGATATTGATAATCTGCCATAAAAGCTGGAGATCGCTACGTTGTGCATGTCAAACAGTCCACCAAGGCTTTTCTTACGGCCATCAACAAGACAAAAAGTCCACAAACAACCGACCCACTAATCCACCCCCCGACCCAGCCCCCGCGACGAGAATGGCCGGTTGGCGTCAGCTTTCGTGTGTTTCGAGGTATTCTTTAGGTCTGGCTGCCAGATGCTGCCAGGTTTTGCTGTCGTCACAAACCCATTTCATGACGCCATCAAACGATGACGTAATGGGGCCATCTTTATTAACCTCGAAACTTTGCTACTTAGCGTCGTTTTTTGAACCTTAAAAGCTTACCAGCAGCCACAAGGAAGCATGTCCCAACATACCTGATGCCTATCCCAATATCTTGAAATGTGGAACATTCCCTTTAACATTTTGTCTGCATCCCATGCCTCATCATGGAAGCTTGCTGCTGTGCCGCTTCCTAAGTCAATGCGCTTTTTCTTAATGTACTTGTGCATAAGCTCGCAGATGCGGGCCTCCATCCTTCCTTCCACGTACCCGACTGGTCTCCAACCGTTATCAGCGGGTGACGGATCTCTACGAATTGCAAGGGCTGAAACGTGGCTCTGAATGGGGCTAAGCGGAGCGCTGTTGCTGAAGTCATAAAGACTCGTTCTCCGTTCAGTTCCCAGTTCTCCGGAAAGTGTCTGACGCCTGACGTCTTGTTTTCCAAGAAGTCATCAGGACCGCATTGCCCGCGTGGGGTTTCCAGCTCACCAGAATAGCAACTTGGGGAATACGGTGTTAAAGTGGTCTTTTAAGGGGTTTCAAGCATGAGTGTGGCAAAGAGGCCATGCTTTCCTAACCGGATTGCCTGCAGGCTATGCAGCGTCGGCGCCGGCCTCCTGGGACAGCTGAGGCACTCCGACAGGGCCCGGCCATCCACGCAGATGCATGCCTACGGTCAGCTGTGCAGCTGAACAAATCAAGTTGGGGTCGGGGGGGGGGGGAGGGGGAGCAGGGGAGAGAGAAGAACAGTGAAATTTGACGAAACCTACCCCCAAAATACGCCATTAAACTGGTTTCTCTCCGGACTTGGGCGGCTTTCTTCTCAAAGTTGTGGAGGAGGCGTCAGCCCCTCTCCTCCACCAATTGAGTAGGAGACTACACCCCTGGCTATCGCCGGTGAAAGTTTTTTTTCTGCCAATGTGCTGTCAAACTAAGTAAGCCTTCAATCAGCGATGTAGTTTCCTGTTCAGTTGACGGGCTCCAGACGAGCAACTTTGAGAAGAAGTGGACCGGATCCGCGAAGAAGCGCATGTCGTAGCGCATTTTGGGGTGTTTTTTCATTTTGCGCTGCTCAGCTCCCTCTCATCCCGCACTCACTTCGCAAAACTACTTTCCTCCTCTCCACTGATCTTCGGATCTATAAATTTGCGTGCCCTGCTCACTCGTACCGACACCGCAAGTAATCGGCAGGAACCCATGTCAATTTTGGGTGTTGATGCTACATTAGTCGGCGTGAAATGCGGCTGTGGCCAAGATGTCCGCGAAACTATAGTACTAGTCATTACTGTTATCCTAGAACATTGACTTGGGCTGCGTTAGGCATGCTTCAATGCCCAAGTTTTCGGCATGTAACTAGACTGGTTTCTAATGGGGTGAAACAAAAAGCTACCAAAATAGTATTGCTAAATACGCACACTAACATGAAAAGGCTCATACGAAACTCCGAGGTTCGCCTAGGTGATCATAAACTAGGCAAACCGAAGCTCTTAAATGCGGTCAAATGTGTCGTAGGAGCCAACATTTTAACATGATTTGAGGAGAATTATGAAGTACTTTTGAAAAGATGCCGAGACAAACTGTGAAATTTAGTTAGACGGTGCCTCCATTGTCACAACGGAAGTGCCACCACTATACGCATGCATGCAATTACTCTGCACACATTAAAAAGTCATTTTCCGGGCAATAATCACTGAATCAAACCAATTTCGCATTGGAGCGCTTTGTTAGTTTCCAAAACATATGGTTAAACCCAGCTACATTGCAGATACTAAATGGTACAAACCAACATAGCTAATATCACTTTCAGCTGCTATTTCATTTTGTTGCTTTCAATTAGTATGAGTGGGAGCCCAGTTGAATGCTAACTGACAGTTATTGTTTAATATGATAATGCAGTTTAATACCAGTAGTTTCAGCAAGCAGACATACCAAAGTTTTGATTATATAGAGGCTTAAATATTCTCCATTTGTGCAAAGTGCAACATGAGTATGAGATCTTTCATTTTGTTAATATGCATTCCATAGCATAATCAGGAACGTATCCCTCTTATACACGACATAAACTTCAGTTAGCTTGCTTAGCATTTGAGCCTGGAATCTTGTGTCTTTTAGAATGATGCTTCTTTCTGTGGGGTCCAAACACATGTCCACACAGCACGCCTTAATTCTCTGAATTATGGCGTTGGTGTAGAAAACAAGAACATAATATTGAAACAATGCATCTTATATAAACCTATAAAACGGACATCTGGTATCAATGGAAGTTCATAAAAATTGAGCACATGACTGTTTTTAATCACGGGCAAGCTGGCAAACAATTTAGAGGACGGCGCATCTTCAGTAACATGTCATTTTGGATCGGCTTAGCATGCCATACGGTAGCGGCTGAGAACTGCCGCAGAAGTGAGGCAAAGCCATACTGCGGTTGAGAACTGCCCCAGAAGTGAGACAAAGCCATGCTGCGGCTGAGAACTGCCGCAGAAGTGAGGCAAAGCATGCTGCCCTACTGCCGACATGTCACCATAATGACCCAGCATGATGACCAGCCGTGCGCCAGCTGGTGGGCCTGATGGTTGTGTGTATGGCGGTAACCGCTCCCACGTGCCGCTCACCGACCTCCCGATGCCAGCTGTGTCCAAGCGCTGCGTCCCGGGTGGTGTCTGGCGTCTGAAGTGCCCGGGGTGGTGTCTGATGTCTGCCTTGTCCGGGGTGGTGTCCTATGTCTGCAGTATTTGGGTCAATGTCTAATGTCTGCAGTGCCCGGGGCGGTGTCTGATGCTTGCAGTGTCCGGGGCGGTGTCTAATGTCTGCAGTGTCCTGGTCTGTGTCCGATGTCTGCAGTGTCCGGGACTGTGTCCGATGTCCGCAGTGTCCGGGGCTATGCCCGATGTCTGCAGTGGCGGTGTCTGATGTCCGCAGTGCCCGGGTCGGCGGCGGTGGTGGACCCTCCGGCGATCTGCTGCCATGCAGGGCAGTGTCTGGTGTCCGGGGCCGGTTGCGATGGGCCCTCTGTGGATCTGCTGCTGCTCGAGGCAGTGTCTAGTGTCTGCAGTGCCCGGGGCGATGGCTGATGTCTGCAGTGTCCGGGGGCCGGTGGTGGTGGCCTCTCCGCGGATCTGCTGCTGTGCGGGGCAGTGTCTGATATCTGCTGTGTTCGGGGCGATGTCTGATATCTGCAGTGTCCGGGGCCGGTCGTGGTGGGCCCTCTGCGGATCTGCTGCTGTGCGGGGCGGTGTCTGATATCTGCTGTGTTCGGGGCGATGTCTGATATCTGCAGTGTCCGGGCAGTGTCTGATATATGCAGTGTCCGGGGCCGGTTGTGGTGGGCCCTCTGTGGATCTGCTGCTGTGCGGAGCGCGGTACTTCATAGCCATGCGCCATTCACGCAGTTGGCAACCTGTGACGTCATAGGCGAATGCGTCATGCTCTTCTATCAAGAACGCCTGTAAGTCCAAGCATGGGACAGAAGATGAACCATCTGGCTCGGCCCATGGAGATAAAAAGCGCACATAGATAGTGTAATTTGACATCATTGAGCTGCATAGTTATTGTCGTGTTACGTGGTATAGAATGTCATCGCCGATCACCCCATCCTTATGCGTTCGCGACGAACCCATTTGCCAGACATGCAAGTACATTTGCCAGACATGCACGTATGGACCGCTGCCAGGTGTTGCCACATAAAGGACCACGACTTATTACACTTACCTCGCTGTTCAGCCGAAAGAGATGTGGGCTTCGGGCGGTGACGTCATATGTAAGTCAAGTAGCTACGTCATAGGTCGAATGGGCTTACTCAAAACAGTGACTAAGCTTCCATTTGCCAATAAAGAACGTGTCACCCCGCGATACGCTGCCGCCCGGAGGATGGTCTGGAGGCGGGCCAGTGGTGCTCCCCCGTGTCTGCTGCCGTCCGGGGATGGGTTGGGGGCGGGCCGGTGGTGCCCCCGGAATCTGTCTGCTGAACCGGGGATGGGCTGGAGGCGGGCCAGCGGATGGACCCTCCGGGTCTCCTGCCGTCCGGGGGTGGGCAGGCGGTGCTCCCCCCTTCCCCCAGGTCTCCTGCCGTCCGGGAGTGGGCCTGGCGGTGACCCCCCACCCTCTTTCTCACGGTTTCCTACCGTCCGAGGGTGGGCCAGTGGTGCCCCCCCCCCCCATCTGCTCTGCCGTCCGGAGGTGGGGCGGACGGTGCCCCCCCCCCTTCCCCGGGTCTCCCGCCGCCCGGGAGTGGGCCGGCGGCGTCCCTCTTCCCCCGGGTCTGCTACCCGCGCGTCGGTGGGCCTGGTAAGACGGCACGTCTGGCGGAAGACTGCTGACGTGCCGCCGCACCCGGCCCGCGCTGCCGGCCACGCCGAGCCCCCCGGGAGACCGGCTCAGGGCGGGCTCCTCCGACCGGGCGGCGAGTGATTGCTCCGGAGGGGAGTGGGAAGGAGTGGTTGGGAAGGGGGCCGAGTGGTCACGACGGGGAAGCGTAGTCGAGACTAATGGCGCTATGACGCCCCACGAAATGCCTGTCACAGTTCGGCGCAGGGGCAACTGCGCATTCATGAGATTCACCTTTCGACCCTAATGTTTTCAGTTGGTTTTTAAGAGCGTAGCATTCAGGTAATACGCAGACGCTTTGCGTTGGTCTATAAAACACTCAATCACATATTTCATCCATCCATACGCTGGCTAACTCACTCACGATCGTCACCGCTTCTACTTTGTTCGACAGCTGGTTTCATGCGAACAGTACGTCGGTTTCAGCAAGCCAATACTGTGCATTGTGACTTACTTCGGACCAACTCAAACTCAACTATGCTCATCATACTTACGAAACCTGTCAGGTTTCCGATCACCTGTGGTGTGAAAAGTTCACAGTGACACAGTCCACAATCACGGTTACGGTCACGGTCATGGCTACAGCTTGTCGGCAGTCACAGGTTGCGTCAATACACGCGAAGATAGCCAACACATTGTGAAGCAGAGCATATTTGGGATATATATTATATATATATATATATATATAAATACACGCAATACACACCCACACCCACACATGTGTGTGCATGTGTGTGGAATGTGTGTGGGGGGGCTGGGGTGGGTGGGTGGGTGGGGGGTGGGTGTGTAGTGGGGGTGTGGGGTGTGTGTGTGGGAGGGGGGGGGTGTGGGTGTGGGTGTGGGTGTGGGTGTGGGGTGCGTGTGCTATCTCACTCTTTGTTACTCTTTCTCTCTTTTCCTAAAATAGTCCTCCCACGACAGATTCTGAGGCTGGTCTACGTTTCCTGGAGATGCATCAAGGTAGTGCTGCCCAAACGTGACTTAAACAAATGCTATCCAAGCATGGAAGCCTCAGTGCAGAGGGGGAAGGAGGGGATGGAGCGATGAAGCTGTCCCGTGCTCTCTACCCACTTAACTCTGCTTAGCCCTCCATTTCAACTTTGCGGCCAGCGCCTACAACTTTGAATGTGAATCAGATGAAGTCTGCGAAAAAACCATCTTGGGGTAGGTTGCTGAGTTTGGCCTTGAGCCACTCATCAGTTTCCTCAAGTTGACTGACTGCACCTGTTATGCACAAAATAAGACTGCATTTGTTACGCAGTGGCGTCAAGGAAGAAGAAGAAAACGTGCGACATATTTGCTGTTAGTTGTATCGGTGTTGGTCAGTAAATATTGTATACAAACAATGTGTTGTTTCGTCCTTTTTGTGCAACGCATGGCATCCTTGCATGCCTGTGCTCATCTCAGATCTTATTACGCTCATCGTCGGAGAGAACAG
>NW_023596746.1:20539125-20560830 GCF_011947565.3 Pollicipes pollicipes
TCCGACACAGCACAGCCAGACACGCCACCGTGAACACAGCACAGTCAGGCGCGCCACTGCGAACACTGACAGCCCTCCGACACAGCACAGCCAGGCGCGCCGATGTCACCGGCGCTCTTAAAGCCCTTATCATCTTACATGCTTCGGCTGGCTAATTGGTTAGACTATCGAGGGGATTGTCTCCGAAACTTCTTCGAGACTTACACCGTCGAAACCGGGAATTAATATCTTTCTGGTGGATGCCGCCAAGACGATGCACACGGGCAGTGGGATGATGGTTTTCCGTCATGGCATGGCTTGAGACGGCCAGCTTATTTTGAATAACTTCACCAAAGGATTGCCAATTTCATGTTCCCCTCGCCAGGTCGCACGTGTGTGGGTCGTCTGCGCGGTTGAAGCTCATCGAGTTCGATACTACATGGCAAAAACACTTAACTGCGCGGAACTGCCGTTACTACACGACAAAAAACACTTAACTGCGGGGAACCGCCGTTATTACATGGCAAAAACACTAAACTGCGGGAACCGCCGCTACTACAAGGAAAACTTTAAACTGCGGGGAAGCGCCGTTAGTACATGGAAAAAACACTGAACTGCGGGGAACCGCCGTTACCACATGACAAAAACACTAAACTGCGGCGAAACCGCCGTTACTACATGGAAAAAACACTCAACTTGCAGGGGACTGCCGTTACTACATGGCAAAAACACTAAACTGCGGGAAGCCGCCGTTAGCGTTGAGCATTTCATTCAGACCACGAAGGTCCGCATGCACGCAAAACGCATGGTAGTGACCGACGAAATAAGCCGCACTCCCCCCTCCCCTCCCAGCGCACACAGGCGGAGCGTTACAAGTCATAGCCATCTCAATAGTCGACTTCTCCGGGCTGCAGCGGCACAGCATGCCGGAACGACCCCCTGTGCGTGGAGTCGGCGGTGTGTTGTGTGCGCGCCTCTGGGACAGCGTGTCGCGGTGTGGCAATGTGAGGCCCGCCCGAGCATGTCGTGTTCACGGAGAGACCGCACCAGGTACACCGCCGCGGCTGCGGATGCAGCGCCTTTCAACAGATCAGAAGGTATGGTCGGACGGGTGGGGACCCCGGCCCGAAGTCAACGGAGTCTCATGAGCGATCGGCCTGGATTTACTCGTGATCCGCTCAAATAAATGCCCCAGGGCATATGAGAAAGCATTTAAAATCCAGTAAATCCCGCCTGCTGCATATTGGACGTTTATGGGGGTAGTAAATTGTCAGCCGGCTGCCTCGGTGAGTCGAACGCAGGATATGGAGAGGAGACAATCATTGCACGATTAACCTATAAAATACAGAACGGAACGACGCCACTTAATAATTCCAGGCAGAAACCACAGCTAACACCGACTATCTTTATTGGTGCTCCGAATTCATAATGTCAACGAATGAGCTTAGTCAAGTAACCGCATTGAGCTTATCTCGAGTCAAGTTTCCACGGGGGCAAGAAAAAATGATGCGATGACGCATGTTCGTTTACTCAGCCGTTTTCTTTTGCAACAATCAGGGCATGTTTGCGATGATTACGTGCACGCTACCTCCTATCGTCTCAGCCCATGCAATTCGTTATGCCGCTTACAAGCACACCGCGAGCACGTACAGCAAGCGCGCGCGATTACAATGTCACTATTGGCCAGATATTTATCTCCACAGCCCTGTCCGGCCTCCGTCGACATATCACCCTGACATCGGCTGTCAGGCAGTGTCAGGCCCAGTGACAGGCTTCAGTCGTGGCCTGTCACCGGCCCAGCCAGGGCGCGTGCCGAGCGGCTCCGGTGGCTCCGGCTCCGGCTCCGACCGGGCGACTCCGGCTTCGGCCGAGCGGCTCCGGTGGCTCCGGCTCCGGCTCCGGCTCGGCCGGGCGACTCCAACTTCGGCCGAGCGGCTCCGGTGGCTCCGGTGTCACCTGCCGAGGGCCTCTCGTCAACGGCGACAGCTGACCGACGTGAGATAGCCCGCCTCCGGGTATGACCGACGCCAAGCACACTCAGCTATCTTGCCCGCCTGTGACGCACCCCTGGCTGCACTTAGTGGTCATTCGTGTTGGAGCAAAGCCAGGTCAGACAGTGCGCCCGCCCGCAGGTGTGCTTGCAGTGCCAGCGTTGGAGCTAAGCCAGGTCAGACAGTGCGCCGCCCGCAGGCGTGCGTTCGGTGCGAATGACTCTTGGCGTGGCGTTGGGCTGCTCCTCGGTAGAACTTCTCTTCACATAAAGTCGACAGATTGCATTGCTTTTTAGGGAGCAACAGGTCGTCAGATCTTGAGTAGCCTTCATAAGAAATTCGGTAGGATCTGTTGTAAACTTCTAAATGCAACGCTATTGGGTAAGAAACCTCAACGATTAAAATAGGATGAGGTGTTTGGCACCGGCAGAAGTGCACGTCAGCATGTGTGCTCTTTGCTGGGCATTACCGACCAGCGAAAAAGGTAAATTAACAAATTTTTATGTTGATAGATAAAACGGAGTCAACATATATAAAACGAAATATACATCACTCTGCCTGTCTCTTCCTGGCCGAAAAGACATGGTGGCTGTTTGAATTTGAAGGGATTGAATATCACTGAATGCCCTGAACTCCGCGACCTCTGCATCCCAGATGATCCGTGATGACCCCCGACCTGGTCTGGAAACGACTGCTGCGTTCCGCGACAGGGAAGACTGCCCACGTTTAACTGCGACCATGGCAGGAAGTCGGGCAGGAACTGGCCGAATGCAATTTCCTTAGAGTTAGTAGCTTGAAAGTAACGGCGAACGCCAGGCAGTAACACAAAATGAGAAAGGAGTCAGACAAATTAAATCCAATTCAAGTCTGTCTGAAACCTGTATTGCGCGAGACCTGTTCGCTACTCGAAAGGCGCTCCACCTCGTTGAATTCATGCATTCTGAATGGTCCTATAACCGTTTTACTGCAAAAATAAACGGCGACCGCCACTGGATTATAAGGTCCTTTAAAGCTTTTCAAAGCGGCCGAAGCACTCCGGAAATCATCAACGAAGTGGAACATCATCATTTTAGAAGGATCTGTTGGACTTTCCGCCTCTTGCAGAGGGAACGCATAAATCGGTGCGCTGTTCGGCCCCTCGATAAGGCGAAGCACCACTGTCAACGGCTGCCCGGCTGGGCTTCGATAGTGGGCCGCCGTTGTCCACAACCGAGGGAGAGGGTGGCGGGGGGGGGGGGGGGAATCGAATCCGGCTTGACGGTGACTGTGGACCTGTCGCCGTTTGGTAAGGGGAGGGGCCGCGCCTCGGCTGACGTCCGCTAAAGAGATGGACTTGACCTCCTGACCTGGTCGGACAGATATATCTCCGTAGAACACGGACCGATCCTAGGCTGTCGCCCCAAATTGAATCAGATCTCATGCTTTTCATCACCACGTGCCAGCGCCGCGAACTGAGCCGAGACTAATCCACGCCAAGCCGTACTTCCGCCTGCTCAAGATGAAATTTTTGTTGCTAAGCAACGTGTTTTATAAGCGGGACTAGGATACAGAAAATTGTTTAAGGAATCAGCAAATGTTTCATCCTGACACCTGTCTTCCTCTTCCTAACGTTTGGGCTATTCGTCCAAACGGGTTTAAAATTGTTTGCCAACACAATGGGCGTGGCCATCTAAGTAGGGGATCACAGCAATCATGAGGTCAAGCATCGGTCCTATTTCCTTGCATGGCAACAATAAAACTACGACGCCGTTTACCCTTCAGTCACCAGTCGGAGACACCGCCCGCTTGAAAATCGCCATTAAACAACACAAGTCGGACATGCTATATTATAAGCGGCACAACATTCCGATACATCATCACTCCTATCTTGACACGATTGTCCCCTTCTTCGGCGACGAAAGAGGAAGGCGGCACTAGCTGCCCTGATACTTTTCATCCCCTGCAACCAGAGCGCCGTGCAGTGCAGCACCAACGCGCTGGCTTGCACCAACAGCACCAACAGCACCAACGCGCTGGCTTGCACCTGAGGGCCCGTGCTATCAGCCGGTTGGTGGCGGTCGGGTGGCCAAGACCAGTACCTATGTGGTGATTGTGCTGATCCAGTCGGAAACATCGGTATCGGCATCGCGATGATGCCGACCCTGACCGATAGAAAGAGAAACACGCGCTCCAGAACGGGACGGATCGAGAAAAATGTCGGGAGGATGCAGGATGAAGCAAAAAAGAGGATAAGAGGACCGGATCTACAATGCCGTGGCTCTGTACAGCTATGCCAAAAGACAGCAGCAACCATCTGCCGATTCTGGCTTTCAATATGACATCAGCATCACCGGACAAACAACAGCTAGATTGGCAACCTCTAATTAGTAGGTACAGCACTCACAGAATTACCCAACGTAAAAACTACAGCTCAACTATAGCCACACGCACGTTTTTCGCATAATATAGTGTCCACCACGCACAACAGCGCTCGTTGGCGCACCCATCGGTGACCCAGGCGTTGAGACGTTGACCTCGTGCCGTCACACGATCATGACATGCAGCGCGGTTGCTGTTGAATTATGCGAGGAGCCAACCGCAGCAAAACAGCATTATGCTGATGCCTTGCTTTGGTATCGCCCTGACTTCGGCAGAATGTCGTAGCAACGAAAGGTGCCGGCCCCATGACTGCCTGTGGGCAGGCTGTTCCGCAATACACAGGCGCCACGCGGGTCGGCCGGAGCCCTCTGAGCTCAGCCACCAGAGGGCGGCCAGTCAACAAGATACGCGTCCGAAGTTGATATGAACTAAGCTTCAACCAGCAGCTGCTCCTTTTCTTCTTATCAACAAACCAAGGGCATGGTTAAATCACACCACGAGAACCGTTGACAAGACGAGAAACATAAGTCATAGCGTATAAAGACGTTCCCAACCGGCCGCTAACCAGGGACGCTGGCAGTATTTTTGTCGTGGTTGCTGCGAAAGTGGGTATGGGACCAATCAAATTGACCCTGCCTGCCCCGCTCCTTCGAATTTTGCAGTGCAACACCACACGCCACCATTAGGAACAACGCTTTGGGAAAATGTGGGCTAGGGCGTGTGGATGTGAAAGCACTATCATCTAGGCAGCCAATGTCCGCTCGGAACAATACAGCCAAAACAATACTTAGATAGATCAGGATTGGCTATCCCTATTACTATTGGCTATTCCAGGATTAGGGTTAAGGTCAGGCCGCCACCACTTTGATTTCTTATTATCATTGTCACCGAACATCTAACTCTTACGTCCTGTCACACATTGCACATATTTTGCGCGCGCCGACTCAATATTGCACGATTGGCAAAATAACACAAACTGCAAAATTTGTATGACGCGTTTCTTTGTAAAATAGAACTACCGCCAAGAATAAAACCGATGCAACCGAACATTCATTAAGTGTTTTTTTTGTTGTGTGACAGTGGATATATGTGGTGATAAAAGGCACACAGATTTTGCGCCAGCTTTTGCGCTCGTCGATGCAATAGTGCACCGCGGATTGCACGAGCAATGGACCTATCCCCAAAACTTACCGCTGCATCATCTACATCCGTGCCCGGTTTTGTGCAAGTTTTTCACCGTTTCGAACATGACCTTACCTCGCCTTTTCTTTTACAAATGCACACACTCGCTGTCCAGTCGGCCTTTTGCCTCAGCTCGAAGTGCCTTCGGTGGCGCTCCCTCTCCTTCCGGCAGGATAGTGACCGCCAGGAACCGACGACTCCAGCTTGGGCGGCCGGCGGTGGCGCTCGCTCTCCCTCCAGCTGGGGAAGGGGGGGGGGAGCGCCGGGGGCCGGCGGCTCAGCGGCGGCCGCGTCGGGACGCGCGCTCGATTGGGTTTGGGTCACGCCTGTCTGACCCCGCTGGTGGGAAACGCTCCGCGGCGGTCGGCCCGACTCCTCCCTGCCAGGGGCGGAGCAGAGCACAGCCGAGGCGGCGGTGGTCCAGACTAGAGGCACAGCTTTTTCCAAAATGTCAGCCCGCATCTCAGCATGCCCCGGCCAGCTCGGGATCCAGCCCGCAAGGTCCGCTGTCTACAATGCTGACTCGGCATTAACCCTTGAGTACTGAGATAGTTTGAATTGGTATTTGGTTAATTCTACTTTATTTCAGACCTGCACAAGGCGCGTGCATACCAGCCAGCTAGTGAATAACATTATTTGGCCAATACGAATGATTTTACTTGCACAGCAGTGATCAAAGTGGCTGGAAAATGGGACTGCTGTTATACCGCAGTACATTTTAAACAACGATATCAGGTTCATCTATTATTGGGAACGAATAGATAGAAGAGATCGAAGGCCTCTCACCTCATTCATTAAACCACAGGCAACCTGCGTCTTTAAAATAGCATGCATCAACTGATGGAGTTCTACGGATAGGGCAAAGTCAGGCGGCAAATTTCAAGTTATGAGTAGCCTCCTCAGGCCATTACACAGTATATGAGCGAAAAACAACATTCGAGTGCGCCACAATAGCCGAAATGGCATAACCAGTATTCAAAAACCAATCGCACACTCTTATTTAAGTAAGTGTGTTGTTAGCTGTTGTAGTGTTGTATGTGTGTGTTGTTTTAAGTTAAGTTAACTTGTCCTTAGTTGTAGTAGCACGCATGAGCACAGAATTAATACCACAAGACAGTCTTGACATGGTCTACATTGCTCTTTTGCTACTGCTGATTTTCCATTTCGCGCAGCCATCACCAGTTTGTGATCATCACATGCGTACAAGTAAGGTTAACAATACAATTTGCTCAGCGACCTTTGTCATTCAAGTAACGTCACTCACATTAAGCACTACCACAAAACTGTGAGATGTCACAAATGTTGAACCAAACTTTCGACGACAGAAAAATTGAGCAAATTATGTCAGGGACTTCCGTCCACATCTGACGTAGCCTGCTGAATGCAAGCTTCGGATCTATGTCGAATGCTTGATTGACGACATATGTTGAGCTGTATGCTTTGACACATACCTGTACACAGGTACAGATAATGGAAGAATGGAAAAACACAGAACAAAAATTATAATAACACATATGTGTCAGAGAGGAGTGACAATGCAGCAAGGGTGAAGTGCATCGTACGTAAAAGCGCCTGTTATTATGATTGCAAATTGTTTATTCTTTGGACATATATAAACAAGCTAAACGTTTCCGCCCTTTTGATTTCGACAACTGTGGCGCTTTATATATGCCAATAACTGCGGGCTGTATTAACAAGTGCGCAACAGCAAGGCAATGAAGACACAGTTTCATGCTTATTTCATTAATCATTGATACTGACAATGATGCATGGTTTGTGTACAAAGCAAGACAGTTAAAGGGCGCCTGCCCACACAATAACAGCCAAGTGCAGCATGTAGTTGTGTTTATATCAATCATGCACCAAACTACTGTGAAATGAAATCAGGCAAAAAAGTTAGCGCTGTTATTCTTGCGTTTTTCGATGAGATGTTTGCTTAGAGTTGTTAACTTTGTGCCATCAGGTTTACTGGTATGTCGTGTCAGGCATGGGTAGTTTGTGCAGCTACGCTGTTGCTGAGAATGCCTTTCCCGGCTTATTTTATTGCACACGCATCGCAAGCCTGCTGTGTTTCAGGGGGTAGGAGCACGCTGATCTAGGCCTCTCTTTCTCTTAGTGGAACGTGACCCTAACCAACTTCAGTTCAAATGTGTGGAAAATGCTGCTTCCAAATGTCAGTGTCATGTGCAACGCAGGTTGAGTGCAGAAGCGTTACTAGGTGAGCTGACTCTTCAGTGGCCACTGCGATTACACTGATGTACCCATACTCAGTGCCTAATGAGCTCACCCACGCAGTTACGCTGCCAGAATCTTGGTGAGGGGAGGAGGGGGGGGGGGGGGGGGGGGGGGGGCACACGTAGTTAACAAGGGTGAAAGGCCGCATAAAAAACATCACCATATATGACCCACTCGATTTGAAGGGGCACGATTTGCTCCGTTTTATTTTCCAACGTAGTTTTTTTTTACTTAAACAAGCCAGAAGACACCGAAAGTTTAATTCTGTTTGAGTCTTGAAGTCAGTACACTGAAGAAAGCAAGCGTTAAATGACTGCAAAGAGTAAACCGCCGTTGACTTTGTAATCATTCGGTGGACACTCTCTAAGTAATAACACTCCGGGCCTTCACCGGAATGTTTTCGTGTTGTACAGAAACATTGTAAAAACAGATGATAGTGAATGTAGATGATAGGGAACGCAGATATAGCAGTGCAGATGATAGTGAACGTAGGTGATATAAGAACATATAGGATAATCAACATAGATGATAGTAAACATAGATGATCGATAGTAAACATAGATGATAGTAACATAGATGATCGTTTACAAATATGATAATAAACACATATGATCGTAAACAAAATATTATAGTAAACATAGATGGTAGCAAACGTGGGTGATGGTGAACGTAGATGATAGTGAACGTAAATGAAAGTGAGCGTAGATGATAGCGAATAGAGATGATAATACACTATATTATAGTGAATGTAGATAATAGTGAGCTTAGGTAATAGCTGGCGTAGATGATGGTGAGCGTAGATAATAGTGAACGTAGCTAATGGTGAACGTAGACATTAGCGAACGTAGATGTCAGCGAACGTAGATTGTAGGTCGAAATGGTCCTTATATTTGTTTTGACATGCAAAACCCATATTTGTCTCCAAATTTACAGCCTTTTTCCAGAATCTACCAGCGAAAGAATTATATTACGTACTTTTTGACCATGGGCATTTGCAGGCCTTAAGCCAAAAACCCCGTTACCCGGCGTTGCAGTCTCCGTAGGCTGCGCGGCATCGGTCCGGTGGTTAATATTAGGTGGTCGCTAGTGGGCGGACAAAAATGACTTCGTTTAAAAAAAAACACCTCTGAACTCTTGAGGACATGAAGTTGTGCGTTCAAAAGAAGTCGGTGAGAATGCCTTGCGCTTGCAATCCTTATACTTATAATAGGAACGCAACAATATTCACAGCACCGCAAACAGATGCTGGAATTTGGCTCTGGAACTAGGCACGTAAAGGTAGAACATCGAGATTCGTGTTGCTGTCACTGTTTATCCGCCCCGAGCACATTCTCAAAATTGTACAGATAAAATACATACTAAAACCTAATAGTTGAACGGTAAGAACTGGCTTAAAAGAACTTTCGGAAGCATTATTTCACGACAGCTGTTCTCGCGCACCAGCGAACACCCGCCGCCCGGTGTTCGCTGCAGCGCCCGACGCCGCCTGCTTTAATGGAAATTGCAACCCCGGCCATCGATGCTCTTGCTTTGAAGATAACGAGCATGCAGACTGAAAACCTTTCTATGCGGTTTGTTTCACATGTTGACTTGGATAAGGATGGACGTCCTCATTTGTATTGGCCTCGTTTTAACCCTGCCCTACTGACAACTAAGGAAAGCCCTTCCCTTTTCCGGGTAAGGGCCTAGTGGATAGTACACCAGCGAGGGTTACCTGACGGCTGTCTGTTACAACGCGGGTTGTCTGACGGCCGTCACGCTTGTGGCTCTGGGCGTGGTCTCCAGGTCGTACGAAATGCGTAAGAGGGATCAGTCATACATTAGTCGCCTGCCTGACGCGAGGCCCACTGAATCCGGTACATGGCTCCGGGCAGACACAGGGCCCCTCATTGACGTTCAAACATCCCTTATCGTCGCACATGTCCAATAATCGGCACAGAGACTCCAGCTCAGCAAAACGAGCCGCTGGCTGAAATGAGATGGAGAGGTTCCCGCTCTGTACTGGGGCTCTGACTGTCACCGGGTCTCCATTGCCCCCTTTTGGCCTCTCATCGTCAACTCTCAAATTCACTTTCGTTGTCAGAGGGCCTCAACCAGCACAAAAGGCCCTTAAGCATCCGAGCTCCCGTCCCTTACTCTGTTCAGCAAATGTTACCTTTGCCGACCCAGACCCCTCGCCAACATAGTGCCCCCTGTTGGGCACTGTGGGAGCCTGACCGACACAGAGCCCGCATTGTGTCAGGGGTGCTGACCAATGCAAATCGCGAGTCCTGACCTTGCCCCTGCTTGGGGAATGGACCGGCAGGGATCAGACCGACACAGAGCCGACTGCTCGGTGTTGGTGCTCTTTGGCCGCTATAGAGGCCCGCATTGCCCTAGCTCACTCCACATTGGCGCGAGAAACCTTATGACCGATAGTTTAGGACCCGGCCCTGCGGGTCGGGTCCTTTATGTTACCTTCCGCCAGCTTTTCGTGCCCATCAATCTAGCACTTGATCGTCGGTGCCGTGGCGCACTTCGAACCCTCTGCGGGCCCCCTGAACACTGCTCCTGACCGATTTGGGGCCCCTTACCAACACGGGACAACACAACGCCTTTGCGATTCTGGCAATGCGATTCCCAGAGTGTTACATGGATCATTTGTGACTCAGTGACTCAGGGACCCAGCTGGTGTTTATCGGGGGCCCCGACCTTATGACTACCTAGGAAATGGGCCCTGAGTCCCAGACCTGACGCCGGAGTAATATGGTGGCGAATCAGCCTCCACCGTAATTTCAGCCGGCCGTAATTTCGCAACATAGGCCTAGGTTTGATTGGGAAAATTTCACTGCAAATACTCTAAACAACAGATTTCTGCCCGAATTTGTCCTACATTTCCTTCAAAGTCATGGAGCTCAAGCCCCCAAACCGAATAGTAAACTACATCCCTGCTCTAATCGTTTGCTCACTCTGTCTGGGCGAAAAATGTTGATCATTACCTGTCATTTGCTTGGCGGCCATCGTAGGAACCAGGTTCCGGTAACCGACGCATGGTCTATGTCATGTGGCTTCAGACATTCTTAAACGTGTGCAACTTCGGAAGTAAGGAGTGGAAATGGATGTGAGCGGCTATTAAAGGCCGCCACAGACCCCCCCCCCCCCGGCTGGTAGTCGCAAGGTGGGGTGCAGGCACTAACCCTGCACTCGCGTTAGGCATGTTGACCTCCGAATATAAACGGCTTATAACCTGGTCACGTTTTGGGTCTTAATCTCGACCAGTCTGCTTTCAGCTTGTGATACAATTTCGAAACAGAATGACGCTACTCGCTACAGTTTGAAGAGCTTGCAACATCGTTAATCCATGCCAAAGCACCCAGACAACTGCACAAAACTAGGCCAAAGTCAACAAGACACGTGAATCGCATAACTAGAATCATGCATCATGCAGAAGAACAAAATTATCAACTGAACATGATATGGCAGATTTCATTTTCTTTGCGTTCGTTATCTGTAAAGCAGCTTGTAGAAGCCTTTTTACAATGATGTAATGTTGATCTCCCACTTATCATACCCTGCTTTACTTAGACGCCAGGGGCTCGGGGGGGAGGGGGGGGGCAGACTGATCACTGGGGAGCGGGCAGTGGCCTACGCAAAATAATACAAATTGACACCCGTGATGTCTGCTATGGTTTTCTGTCACCGGGGCTCTTGAAATGAGAGTATAAATGCGGCAATTCACAACTGCATTGTGCTATACAACACACCCTGAATTTTGAATGATTTCAAAACTTGCGTGATAACAAAAGTGCATTATACTGCATGTTAGGAACCTTTCCCCATAAAAAGCCACCAAGTCTAGCCAAGCATTTGGCCAAAACCACGCGGGTTCTTGCTTGTAAGACGTGGAGTGCTGGCGGGTTGAAAAGTTTCGTCTCTAGTCCAAAGCTTTGCCAGCAGGGAGGTGAGGGTGCCAGTTGTCCTCACTTTTTACACCACCGCCAGGGGGCGGGGGGGGGGGGGGAAGGCGCCTGGGGCCACGCGAGCGGTAGCCTCGAGCAGGCTTTTTCAAAGTCAGAGAGGGCGCATGCGCCAATTTTATGACTATGTTGAGTATGCATCGCATAAAATCGTTAAAGGAAATGCTTCACATTTGTTTTTGTTTTTTTTAATATGGAAAAAAGCTTTTAAACTGATACAGCCATCTTGAGGACATTTTGATGCAGTTCACGGATATGCCTTTTAAGACCTAAGACGCTCTGGTTTCTGAGTTACACACCCGTCAAGTACGAAAAGTCTTATTTAGAGCCTATCTATAAATCGCCTTCTGATTCATGACGCCAGAGAAGCGTCATTAGATATCCTTGATATTACTGGCTGTTTTTTTTTTGTTTATGGTCACAACGGCATGGCCACTGATACATTCGCAAAGGCGATGCTGCTCCACATGTGGTACAGTCCGCGGAAGATGATTGGCTATTAGTAAAATTTTACTGCTGAATGCGTGTCGCGAACACAAGTGTGAGCAATTTCGGCTCGTGCGGCGCTCGTCGTGAACGGGTCATTTTTCCTTATTTCTAGGCCACAGGTCAATGATATAAAAAAGAACGCCACTGTCTGCAAAAAGTACGGCTCTCAGAAAATGGGCACTTTTCCGAAGTCATAAAAAAGACGCGACGGCAAATCTGTCCCTTTTTCGCCTGCTGGCGTTTTTTTCTACTAACGTATCTCATACGGACAGCTTGGTTGGTGCCTTGTGTACCGGAGCACAGAGCCTTGCACGGGTTTATGGGTTAGCAAGGCATTATGAAATTAGATAAACATTGCAGTAATTTTAGATATATATTTCTCTAAGTATTTCACACCTATGGTACAACAAACTTAAATCTTGAGCAAAAAATTGTGTTTTACAAGAGGAGCATTTTGAGCCGCATTACCATGAACCCCCGTTGGGAATTTGTTTCGAGGGGAGGTCACGGTGAAGTCCGGTGCTGTGACTGAATATCTGTGTGGAAATTGTGAGAAAACCGGCAATTTGATAGTCCCGTAAGCTTTGCGAGTGTGAGATCACACTTATTTGACAAAAGAGTGGGAATCGGGGGCTCGAGATGCGTGTGATCACTCATTGGTGGTGTGTGCCAGTGGCTTGTATCGGTATTGATATGATCAGGAGTGTGCGTGCGAGGTTTGTTCTTCTGCGAGAAAACATTGTTTGGTGTTCCTCAGTCTACTGACTACCCATGAAATGTGATATATTGATGCATGATATATTGATGTCTGTTGATACTGATGCCTGCCCCTACCTGTATGTTTGTGTTTGAACATGACAAAGGAATGGTGGCAAGCTGAGAAAAACACTACCACTTATGTTGCAGGGGTATACAAAGGCAAGTACTGGTACTGGTACTTCATTATGATCTTGCCAACATTGTAAACCTATTGAGGTATTACAGCACGTAATTAATCCATTGCATGCCATGATATCAGCAATTCATTTTGGCAGGAGGGGCTGGTGTGTGCAGCTCATTAATGGACATGTTCAGTCTGTTGCAAATTGTACTGTCTCCATAAGTCCTCTATGCAGGCGAGCATTGCTCCTGAGTAACCAATGTCATAGTCACTGCAACTTGCGTAGGATGCTGGGTGCTGAGAAAGGTGGAAAAGTATTGCGGTTAGTGTCTTGGATACCACCTAATAATATGTTTATCATGAGCCTTGTGTGCACTGGCAGCTTCATCACTTCCTTGTATTTTGCCCAACCAAGCATAACTACATGCACTCGTCATGTCTCCAGCCTTTTGCACGGTCAGCATGTTAACAGTGTCCTTTCACTACATGTACAGTTTTCCTGTTATTTTTTAGTAAAGCAGTCTGATGGCTGCAGCATGTTGCATGACCATGGAATTGAAATGTGTTTGCATCTTTCTCACCTGCATTTTCTGGACTCCCGAAGCAGATTAAGCAAGTGCTACCACTTATTGGTTGACTGCTTTGCAGAAAGTGATTTGTATATTGTATCGTGTGTTTTTTGGCCAGTCATATGTCAGATGGGAAGTGAATACAAGAGCGCATGTTTTAGCCATCTTTTCATGCTGTAATTTATTATGAAAGCGGCATGGATTGCAGTCGAAAAGCCATATTGTTGTTCATTTTGCCATGCCACTGTACAGTACCGAGGTACTGCCACAATGAAGCTATTGACCAGTGCCATTACACAATGTACCACGTTGGTTGAGAATTCTTTGTCAAGCCTATGAGATAGCAGCTTTTAATTTATGAATGACTGGTAAAAATTTATTAAACATGCCAAGCAACTGTCTACGGCAAGAATGTCGTTGCACCACTATGGTTATATCAGGGTTAACTATTAATTGCATGAATAATCCCAACCAAAGCAAAACATTCTTGGTAGCCCAGCCTTACCATCTGAACCATGGCAATAGCATTGCTTTGACAATCAATGCATGGCAACGCTACAAATTCATTAATTTTCGCATGGCATCCCATTTCCACTTGCAAACAATAAGGACGGTTACTACTGTACACATCACATGATATCAATGTCAGGACTACAGCACTGCGCGTAATGATGGGTCGACACTAAAGTACTAACAACATCATCAAGAGCAAAGCAGCAACAGCAGCAGCTCAGCATATCGTGTTTTGATATTGATAATCTGCCATAAAAGCTGGAGATCGCTACGTTGTGCATGTCAAACAGTCCACCAAGGCTTTTCTTACGGCCATCAACAAGACAAAAAGTCCACAAACAACCGACCCACTAATCCACCCCCCGACACAGCCCCCGCGACGAGAATGGCCGGTTGGCGTCAGCTTTCGTGTGTTTCGAGGTATTCTTTAGGTCTGGCTGCCAGATGCTGCCAGGTTTTGCTGTCGTCACAAACCCATTTCATGACGCCATCAAACGATGACGTAATGGGGCCATCTTTATTAACTTCGAAACTTTGCTACTTAGCGTCGTTTTTTGAACCTTAAAAGCTTACCAGCAGCCACAAGGAAGCATGTCCCAACATACCTGATGCCTATCCCAATATCTTGAAATGTGGAACATTCCCTTTAACATTTTGTCTGCATCCCATGCCTCATCATGGAAGCTTGCTGCTGTGCCGCTTCCTAAGTCAATGCGCTTTTTCTTAATGTACTTGTGCATAAGCTCGCAGATGCGGGCCTCCATCCTTCCTTCCACGTACCCGACTGGTCTCCAACCGTTATCAGCGGGTGACGGATCTCTACGAATTGCAAGGGCTGAAACGTGGCTCTGAATGGGGCTAAGCGGAGCGCTGTTGCTGAAGTCATAAAGACTCGTTCTCCGTTCAGTTCCCAGTTCTCCGGAAAGTGTCTGACGCCTGACGTCTTGTTTTCCAAGAAGTCATCAGGACCGCATTGCCCGCGTGGGGTTTCCAGCTCACCAGAATAGCAACTTGGGGAATACGGTGTTAAAGTGGTCTTTTAAGGGGTTTCAAGCATGAGTGTGGCAAAGAGGCCATGCTTTCCTAACCGGATTGCCTGCAGGCTATGCAGCGTCGGCGCCGGCCTCCTGGGACAGCTGAGGCACTCCGACAGGGGCCCGGCCATCCACGCAGATGCATGCCTACGGTCAGCTGTGCAGCTGAACAAATCAAGTTGGGGTCGGGGGGGGGGGGGGGGAGGGGAGCAGGGGAGAGAGAAGAACAGTGAAATTTGACGAAACCTACCCCCAAAATACGCCATTAAACTGGTTTCTCTCCGGACTTGGGCTGCTTTCTTCTCAAAGTTGTGGAGGAGGCGTCAGCCCCTCTCCTCCACCAATTGAGTAGGAGACTACACCCCTGGCTATCGCCGGTGAAATTTTTTTTTTCTGCCAATGTGCTGTCGAACTAAGTAAGCCTGCAATCAGCGATGTAGTTTCCTGTTCAGTTGACGGGCTCCAGACCAGCAACTTTGAGAAGAATTGGACCGGATCCGCGAAGAAGCACATGTCGTAGCGCATTTTGGAGTGTTTCTTCATTTTGCGCTGCTCAGCTCCCTCTCATCCCGCACTCATTTCGCAAAACTACTTTCCTCCTCTCCACTGATCTTCAGATCTATAAATTTGCGTGCCCTGCTCACTCGTACCGACACCGCAAGTAATCGGCAGGCACCCATGTCAATTTTGGGTGTTGATGCTACATTAGTCGGCGTGAAATGCGGCTCTGGCCAAGATGTCCGCGAAACTATAGTACTAGTCATCACTGTTATCCTAGAACATTGACTTGGGCTGCGTTAGGCATGCTTCAATGCCCAAGTTTTCGGCATGTAACTAGACTGGTTTCTAATGGGGTGAAACAAAAAGCTACCAAAATAGTATTGCTAAATACGCACACTAACATGAAAAGGCTCATACGAAACTCCGAGGTTCGCCTAGGTGATCATAAACTAGGCAAACCGAAGCTCTTAAATGCGGTCAAATGTGTCGTAGGAGCCAACATTTTAACATGATTTGAGGAGAATTATGAAGTACTTTTGAAAAGATGCCGAGACAAACTGTGAAATTTAGTTAGACGGTGCCTCCATTGTCACAGCGGAAATGCCACCGCTATACGCATGCATGCAATTACTCTGCACACATTAAAAAGTCATTTTCCGTGCAATAATCACTGAATCAAACCAATTTCGCATTGGAGCGCTTTGTTAGTTTCCAAAACATATGGTTAAACCCAGCTACATTGCAGATACTAAATGGTACAAACCAACATAACTAATATCACTTTCAGCTGCTATTTCATTTTGTTGCTTTCAATTAGTATGAGTGGGAGCCCAGTTGAATGCTAACTGACAGTTATTGTTTAATATGATAATGCAGTTCAATACCAGTAGTTTCAGCAGGCAGACATACCAAAGTTTTGATTACATAGAGGTTTAAATATTCTCCATTTGTGCAAAGTGCAACATGAGTATGAGATCTTTCATTTTGTTAATATACATTCCATAGCATAATCAGGAACGTATCCCTCTTATACACGACATAAACTTCAGTTAGCTTGCTTAGCATTTGAGCCTGGAATCCTGTGTCTTTTAGAATGATGCTTCTTTCTGTGGGGTCCAAACACATGTCCACACAGCACGCCTTAATTCTCTGAATTATGGCGTTGGTGTAGAAAACAAGAACATAATATTGAAATAAAAAAATGCATCTTATATAAACCCATAAAACGGACATCTGGTATCAATGGAAGTTCATAAAAATCGAGCACATGACTGTTTTTAATCACGGGCAAGCTGGCAAACAATTTAGAGGACGGCGCATCTTAAGTAACATGCCATTTTGGATCGGCTTAGCATGCCATACGGTAGCGGCTGAGAACTGCCGCAGAAGTGAGGCAAAGCCATACTGCGGTTGAGAACTGCCCCAGAAGTGAGACAAAGCCATGCTGCGGCTGAGAACTGCCGCAGAAGTGAGGCAAAGCATGCTGCCCTACTGCCGACATGTCACCATAATGACCCAGCATGATGACCAGCCGTGCGCCAGCTGGTGGGCCTGATGGTTGTGTGTATGGCGGTAACCGCTCCCACGTGCCGCTCACCGACCTCCCGATGCCAGCTGTGTCCAAGCGCTGCGTCCCGGGTGGTGTCTGGCGTCTGCAGTGCCCGGGGTGGTGTCTGATGTCTGCCTTGTCCGGGGTGGTGTCCTATGTCTGCAGTATTTGGGTCAATGTCTAATGTCTGCAGTGCCCGGGGCGGTGTCTGATGCTTGCAGTGTCCGGGGCGGTGTCTAATGTCTGCAGTGTCCTGGTCTGTGTCCGATGTCTGCAGTGTCCGGGACTGTGTCCGATGTCCGCAGTGTCCGGGGCTATGCCCGATGTCTGCAGTGGCGGTGTCTGATGTCCGCAGTGCCCGGGTCGGCGGCGGTGGTGGGCCCTCCGGCGATCCGCTGCCGTGCAGGGCAGTGTCTGGTGTCCGGGGCCGGTTGCGATGGGCCCTCTGTGGATCTGCTGCTGCTCGAGGCAGTGTCTAGTGTCTGCAGTGCCCGGGGCGATGGCTGATGTCTGCAGTGTCCGGGGGCCGGTGGTGGTGGCCTCTCCGCGGATCTGCTGCTGTGTGGGGCAGTGTCGGGTGTCTGCTGGGTTCGCGGCGATGTCTGATGTCTGCAATGTCCGGGGCCGGTCGTGGTGGGCCCTCTGCGGATCTGCTGCTGTGCGGGGCGGTGTCTGATATCTGCTGTGTTCGGGGCGATGTCTGATATCTGCAGTGTCTGGGGCAGTGTCTGATATATGCAGTGTCCGTGGCCGGTTGTGGTGGGCCCTCTGTGGATCTGCTGCTGTGCGGAACGCGGCACTTCACAGCCATGCGCCACTCACGCAGTTGGCAACCTGTGATGTCATGGGCAAATGCGTCATGCTCTTCTATCAAGAACGCCTGTAAGTCCAAGCATGGGACAGAAGATGAACAATCTGGTTCGGCTCATGGAGATAAAAAGCGCACATACATAGTGTAATTTGATATCATTGAGCTGCTTGGTTATTGTCGCGTTACGTGGTTTAGAATATCATCGCCGATCACCCCATCCTTATGCGGTCGCGACGAACCCATTTGCCAGACATGCAAGGCGGTCAGCACGTGTGGACCGCTGTCAGGTGTTGCCACGTAAAGGACCACGACTTACCACACTTACCTCGCTGTTCAGCCGAAAAAGATGTGGGCTTCGGCGGTGACGTCATATGTAAGTCAAGTAGCTACGTCATAGGTCGAATGGGCTTACTCAAAACAGTGACTAAGCTTTCATTTGCCAATAAAGAACGTGTCACCCCGCGATACGCTGCCGCCCGAGGATGGTCTGGAGGCGGGCCAGTGGTGCTCCCCGGGTCTGCTGCCGTCCGGGGATGGGTTGGGGGCGGGCCGGTGGTGCCCCCGGATCTGCTGCTGACCGGGGATGGGCTGGAGGCTGGCCAGCGGAGGACCCTCCGGGTCTCCTGCCGTCCGGGGGTGGGCCGGCGGTGCTCCCCCCCTTCCCCCAGGTCTCCTGCCGTCCGGGAGTGGGCTGGCGGTGACCCCCCACCCCTTTCTCACGGGTTTCCTACCGTCCGAGGGTGGGCCAGTGGTGCCCCCCCCCGTCTGCTGCCGTCCGGAGGTGGGGCGACGGTGCCCCCCCCCCTTCCCCCGGGTCTCCCGCCGCCCGGGAGTGGGCCGGCGGCGTCCCTCTTCCCCCGGGTCTGCTACCGCGCGTCGGTGGGCCTGGTAAGACGGCACGTCTGCGGAAGACTGCTGACGTGCCGCCGCACCCGGCCCGCGCTGCCGGCCACGGCCGAGCCCCCCGGGACCGGCTCAGGGCGGCTCCTCCGACCGGGCGGCGAGTGATTGCTCGGAGGGGAGGGGAAGGAGTGTTGGGAGGGGGCCGAGGTCACGACGGGGAAGCGTAGTCGAAGACTAAATGGTCAGCTATGACGCCCCACGAAATCGCCTGTCACAGTTCGGCGCAGGGGCAATGCGCATTCAATGAGATGTCCTTAAGCGACCCTAATGTTTCAGTTGGTTTTAAGAGCGTAGGCAGTGGTAAATACGCAGACGGCTTGCGTGTCTATAAAACCCTCAATCACATATTTCAGTCCATCCATACGCTGGCTAACTCACTCACTCGTCACCGCTTCTACTTTGTTCGACAGCTGGTTTCATGCGAACAGTACGTCGGTTTCAGCAAGCCAATACTGTGCATTGTGACTTACTTCGGACCAACTCAAACTCAACTATGCTCATCATACTTACGAAACCTGTCAGGTTTCCGATCACCTGTGGTGTGAAAAGTTCACAGTGACACAGTCCACAATCACGGTTACGGTCACGGTCATGGCTACAGCTTGTCGGCAGTCACAGGTTGCGTCAATACACGCGAAGATAGCCAACACATTGTGAAGCAGAGCATATTTGGGATATATATATATATATATATATATATATATAAATACACGCAATACACACCCACACCCACACATGTGTGTGCATGTGTGTGTGAATGTGTGTGTGTGGGGGGGGCTGGGGGTGGGTGGGTGGGTGGGTGGGTGGGTGTTTATGTGTGGGTGTGGGTGTGTGTGTGGGAGGGGGGGGGGGTGTGGGTGTGGGTGTGGGTGTGTGGGTGTGGGTGCGTGTGCTATCTCACTCTTTGTTACTCTTTCTCTCTTTTCCTAAAATAGTCCTCCCACGACAGATTCTGAGGCTGGTCTACGTTTCCTGGAGATGCATCAAGGTAGTGCTGCCCAAACGTGACTTAAACAAATGCTATCCAAGCATGGAAGCCTCAGTGCAGAGGGGGAAGGAGGGGATGGAGCGATGAAGCTGTCCCGTGCTCTCTACCCACTTAACTCTGCTTAGCCCTCCATTTCAACTTTGCGGCCAGCGCCTACAACTTTGAATGTGAATCAGATGAAGTCTGCGAAAAAACCATCTTGGGGTAGGTTGCTGAGTTTGGCCTTGAGCCACTCACTCAGTTTCCTCAAGTTGACTGACTGCACCTGTTATGCACAAATAAGACTGCATTTGTTACGCAGTGGCGTCAAAGGAAGAAAACGTGCGACACATATTTGCTGTTAGTTGTATCGGTGTTGTCAGTAAAATATTGTATACAAACAATGTGTTGTTTCGTCCTTTTTGTGCAACGCATGGCATCCTTGCATGCCTGTGCTCATCTCAGATCTTATTACGCTCATCGTCGGAGAGAACAGCCTCCCTGCCGCCCCAGCAGCCAGTCCCGCCCAAGCAGCCGCTCATACACTCGCCCACAGCCCCACTGGGGTCACTAAGGGTCAGCCTCTGGTCGGACGTCAGGGGAGGATGGCTAGAACATTCCCTCGCTGCTGCCTCTCTCTCTCTCTCTCTCTCTCTCTCTCTCTCTCTCCAGAGTCAAATTCGAAATGGTCTACACAGGCCAAGGGAGCTCTAACATAATAAGCAAAATCAACGCCAGATTTATTGCCGGATAGCTGTGTTATCTTGCGCGTGCGGACGCACGTGTATATTGAGCACATTTTACCCTAGGACATACCTGCAAAGCTATCCGGCAGGGCGCAATACAACGCATGCGACAAACAGCCTTGACGCCGAACTGAAAAATATTCCGGCAGTCAAACCAGCAACCCTAATCTCCCAGCTGCTAGCCTATTTCGGCCGGCGGCCAGCTGACCCATCGCCTGCGGTTGTTGACTCTTGCACGTGACCTGAGTACGGTCTGGGTTGGGCGTGCGGACTCGGACTGACCTGGTAAAGACTGTGTCGTCGGAGGGGTACCTGACCTTAGTACCTCTGCGGATAATGTCCGTGTCCGGTCAGGTCACTGACCACGCACAAACAAAGCGAGCTCCACCCCGCAGTACAGATTCGGCGAGGCGACAGCAAGGGAGGGGACGGGGACGCGTCTCAACGGCAATCTCGAAATCGAACAAAAGCCCACGGCGTTGCACGGAAAAGTGAACCTTATGTTACCCGCTCCTCCCCTCCCCGTAACACCGCCACCACCAATGGTAAGTCGCAGTCGCTACTTGGGGCCACGCATATCCTTATGTTAGGACTCGCAGCGAATAAACAAGGGCAAATACGGATGCCTGCATGCAAGACACGTCGAGAGTTGGCGAAGCCGCTGCCGAGCGCGTGTCTGGGGTTGCTGCCAACCCGACCGCCCGGTACACCGAGCCATTCTCCGACGTGAATGGGGATGCTGCGTCGCTGGCTTCAAGAGCTCATTGTGATTATGAATAAAGATGGATGTGTCTCGATAGTTTCAAACTGGAATTGGAGCATCAATCGCTCCCTCGTATTGGCAGCCTATTCCAATGACTACCTTTATTCTGGCATGACTTTTGACTGCGGCCATTTGCCAGCATACAGATGGTTCGTAGCAAGTTTGCTCGTCCGCTCATCGTGCCCTCGCGAGTGTTTCTCGTCCTGTAGTAAGGGCCACCACGTCGCCCAAGGATGAGAAGGATCGCCCACAAACTTGGTCGTTCCTCGTTTCGCACCA
>NW_023596746.1:20561830-20682424 GCF_011947565.3 Pollicipes pollicipes
GTGATGTCATGGGCAAATGCGTCATGCTCTTCTATCAAGAACGCCTGTAAGTCCAAGCATGGGACAGAAGATGAACCATCTGGCTCGGCCCATGGAGATAAAAAGCGCACATAGATAGTGTAATTTGACATCATTGAGCTGCATAGTTATTGTCGTGTTACGTGGTATAGAATGTCATCGCCGATCACCCCATCCTTATGCGTTCGCGACGAACCCATTTGCCAGACATGCAAGTACATTTGCCAGACATGCACGTATGGACCGCTGCCAGGTGTTGCCACATAAAGGACCACGACTTATTACACTTACCTCGCTGTTCAGCCGAAAAAGATGTGGGCTTCGGCGGTGACGTCATATGTAAGTCAAGTAGCTACGTCATGGGTCGAATGGGCTTACTCAAAACAGTGACTAAGCTTCCATTTGCCAATAAAGAACGTGTCACCCCGCGATACGCTGCCGCCGGGGATGGTCTGGAGGCGGGCCAGTGGTGCTCCCCGGGTCTGCTGCCGTCCGGGGATGGGTTGGGGGCGGGCCGGTGGTGCCCCGGATCTGTTGCTGACCGGGGATGGGCTGGAGGCGGGCCAGCGGTGGACCCTCCGGGTCTCCTGCCGTCCGGGGGTGGGCAGGCGGTGCTCCCCCCTTCCCCCAGGTCTCCTGCCGTCCGGGGGTGGGCCGGCGGTGACCCCCCACCTCTTTCTCACGGGTTTCCTACCGTCCGAGGGTGGGCCAGTGGTGCCCCCCCCCCCCCCATCTGCTGCCGTCCGGCGGGGGGGCGGCGGTGCCCCCCCCCCCCTTCCCCCGGGTCTCCCGCCGCCCGGGAGTGGGCCGGCGGCGTCCCTCTTCCCCCGGGTCTGCTACCGCGCGTCGGTGGGCCTGGTAAGACGGCACGTCTGCGGAAGACTGCTGACGTGCCGCCGTACCCGGCCCGCGCTGCCGGCCACGGCCGAGCCCCCCGGGACCGGCTCAGGGCGGCTCCTCCGACCGGGCGGCGAGTGATTGCTCGGAGGGGAGGGGAAGGAGTGTTGGGAGGGGGCCGAGGTCACGACGGGGAAGCGTAGTCTAAGACTAAATGGTCAGCTATGACGCCCCACGAAATCGCCTGTCACAGTTCGGCGCAGGGGCAATGCGCATTCAATGAGATGTCCTTAAGCGACCCTAATGTTTCAGTTGGTTTTAAGAGCGTAGGCAGTGGTAAATACGCAGACGGCTTGCGTGCCTATAAAACCCTCAATCACATATTTCAGTCCATCCATACGCTGGCTAACTCACACACTCGTCACCGCTTCTACTCTGTTCGACAGCTGGTTTCATGCGAACAGTACGTCGGTTTCAGCAAGCCAATACTGTGCATTGCGACTTACTTCGGACCAACTCAAGCTCAACTACGCTCATCATACTTACGAAACCTGTCAGGTTTCCGGTCACCTGTGGTGTGAAAAGTTCACAGTGACACAGTCCACAATCACGGTTACGGTCACGGTCATGGCTACAGTTTGTCGGCAGTCACAGGTTGCGTCAATACACTCGAAGATAGCCAACACATTGTGAAGCATGGTGTTGCCCACGCCCACGCCCACACCCACACCCACCCACACCCACACATTTATGTGTGGGTGTGGGTGGGTGTGGGTGTGGGCGTGGGCGTGGGTGTGGGTGTGTGGGTGTGGGTGCGTGTGCTATCTCACTCTTTGTTACTCTTTCTCTCTTTTCCTAAAGTATTCCTCCCACGACAGATTCTGAGGCTGGTCTACGTTTCCTGGAGATGCATCAAGGTAGTGCTGCCCAAACGTGACTTAAACAAATGCTATCCAAGCATGGAAGCCTCAGTGCAGAGGGGGAAGGAGGGGATGGAGCGATGAAGCTGTCCCGTGCTCTCTACCCACTTAACTCTGCTTAGCCCTCCATTTCAACTTTGCGGCCAGCGCCTACAACTTTGAATGTGAATCAGATGAAGTCTGCGAAAAAACCCAGCTTGGGGTAGGTTGCTGAGTTTGGCCTTAAGCCACTCACTCAGTTTCCTCAAGTTGACTGACTGCACCTGTTATGCACAAATAAGACTGCATCTGTTACGCAGTGGCGTCAAAGGAAGGAAACGTGCGACACATATTTGCTGTTAGTTGTACCGGTGTTGTCAGTAAAATATTGTATACAAACAATGTGTTGTTTCGTCCTTTTTGTGCAACGCATGGCATCCTTGCATGCCTGTGCTCATCTCAGATCTTATTACGCTCATCGTCGGAGAGAACAGGCTCCCTGCTGTCCCAGCAGCCAGTCCCGCCCGAGCAGCCGCTCATACACTCGCCCACTGCCCCACTGGGGTCACTAAGGGTCAGCCTCTGGTCGGACGTCAGGGGAGGATGGCTAGAACATTCCCTCGCTGCTGCCCCTCTCTCTCTCTCTCTCTCTATCTCTCTCTCTCTCCGGACTCAAATTCGAAATGGGCTACACAGGCCAAGGGAGCTCTAACATAATAAGCAAAATCAACGCCAGATTTATTGCCGGATAGCTGTGTTATCTTGCGCGTGCGGACGCACGTGTATATTGAGCACATTTTACCCTAGGACATACCTGCAAAGCTATCCGGCAGGGCGCAATACAACGCATGCGACAAACAGCCTTGACGCCGAACTGAAAAATATTCCGGCAGTCAAACCAGCAACGCTAATCCCCCAGCTGCTAGCCTATTTCGGCCGGCGGCCAGTTGACCCATCGCCTGCGGTTGTTGACTCTTGCACGTGGCCTGAGTACGGTCTGGGTTGGGCGTGCGGACTCGGACTGACCTGGTAAAGACTGTGTCGTCGGAGGGGTACCTGACCTTAGTACCTCTGCGGATAATGTCCGTGTCCGGTCAGGTCACTGATCACGCACAAACAAAGCGAGCTCCACCCCGCAGTACAGATTCGGCGAGGCGACAGCAAGGGAGGGGACGGGGACGCGTCTCAACGGCAATCTCGAAATCGAACAAAAGCCCACGGCGTTGCACGGAAAAGTGAACCTTATGTACCCGCCCCTCCCCTCCCCGTAACACCGCCACCACCAATGGTAAGTCGCCGTCGCTACTTGGGCCACGATATCCTTTATGTTAGGACTCGCCAGCGAATAAACAAGGGCAAATACGGATGCCTGCATGCAAGACACGTCGAGAGTTGGCGAAGCCGCTGCCGAGCGCGTGTATGGGGTGCTGCCAACCGACCGCCCGGTACACCGAGCCATTCTCCGACGTGAATTGGGACTGCGTCGCTGGCTTCAAGAGCTCATTGTGATTATGAATAAAGATGGATGTGTCTCGATAGTTTCAAACTGGAATTGGAGCATCAATCGCTCCTCGCATTGGCAGCCTATTCCAATGACTACTTTATTTCTGGCATGACTTTTGACTGCGCCATTTGCCAGCATACAGACTGGTTCGTAGAACGTTTGGCTGTCCGCTCATCGTGCCTAGCGAGTGTTCTCGTCCTGTAGTAAGGGCCACCACGTCGCCCACGGATGAGAACGGACGCCACAAACTTGGCTTCTCGTTTCGCACCAAAATGCAGCGTAACAGGAACTCAGGCAGCATGCAGCACGGCAGGGTGGCAGACAGCACAGGAAACGCCGAAGCAAAGCCCGCTGGCCCTCATCGACCTGTCACCGTCTGGCTGGGTCGTCCTCCGACGGCCTCAGGATTGAGGTCACATGCCCGGGACCTACAGGCCCACGGCACCAAACTGGGCCCGTAGTTGTCAGTGGCGAAGATGCCAGTACATCCCGAGGAATGGGGTGCTCCCCGGAGAAGAATGACGGGCCGGACCGACGGTGGTGATGTCAGGAGAGTCCACGCATGTCCCGGATTGGTACTGCGCTCTTGCACCTCACGGCGACAATGCAGCATGCCCCTGGGGAAGTGCTGCGAACAAGGCATCAATTAGGGCGTTAATGCCCTGTTGTACGCGCAAATGGCGCAAATGTGACCCTGTTGTACGTGCACCTTGCGGAGTATTGGCGAGAGGGCGGCTCCACCGTGCATGAGTTGATGGTAGCTCAGGACTGACAAGTGCGAGTGTTGCAAAACATCCCGCTGGGAGGAGATAACTGCCGAATGGAGGGTTGGGTTGGCCGAGCGCTGCCACGGCGAGAGGTATTCGATATCGGTGACGGAGGGAGAGCTCGAGAGACGTGCTGCGACCGAGCTGATGGCGCGATCGAAAAGGCATCAAAGGTTTGATGTAGGGCAAATACTAATTCAGACAGTTTTTTTCCGAGAGCTGTCTGTCGCATGACGCTAACAGCTCATGCCAATGTGCTATTGGTCAATGCCCGGCTCGCTCAACGGCGCTTCACCGTTGGCAGCGCGCCAGTGTCGAGCACTTGGTCTAATAAGAAGACGACATGCTCGACTGATGTGCTGTGCCGTAATCCTTGTAATAGGTGGCCGTGCGCTGCAATATTCTCAAAATGCCATCTTCGTGCGGCTGTAGCCGATTACTGTAGTATGTTCTCCCCCCCCCCCCCCCCCCAAGTGAAGCGGCGTGCCTTCGTGCCGGATAATCCGCAAGACTGCTCGAAACCTGTTGCGAACCGTCATCCAGACCTCACTCAGGATAATTATCCATTGTTCATGGGACAGTAATAAAGTGGAAAATGCAACGATGAAGAGACACGAGTAGGTTTAGGTGGACCAGACGTGCCCTTTAGAGTGGCTAAATAGGCACCTGATCATCGTTTAAAATGGTCCGTCTAGGATTGGGCACTGTTTTATGTGATGTAATCGATGAAAGGTCACCATTTGAAGCCGCTCGCTCGTCTAGCAGTGGCGACGGTCACATCGAACTGGGCCAGGAGCGTGTCCCGCCGCTCTGGGCACTCGAACGGGAAGGTGACGACTATCCGAGCGGCGAAGAGAGCCCTCTCAAGCGTCCCCGAGTCCACCTTCACCCGCTGCGCCGACGTCCGCGGCGCCGCCAGGCCGCCAGAAGCCCGTCCGCGCGAAACCCTTCGCCGTCGGCACAGTTTGCATAATGAGCCCGGCTATTCATGGCATTTGGCCGCTGAGATAAGTACGTGTCGGTAGCAGATTACACCCCCGAACTTAGCCAGATTAGAGAGCATTTGGAAGGCAGTCCTTGAGGCTTTGAGTTTTGGTTACTTTTCCAGAAACATTGGAACTCAGAGAGGAATTTTGATGGGACTATTCGGCGTGACGGATGTGTTCAGCACTGTCCTGAAATGTTTCAACTTGTGTCGTGATGATCACATGGATATAAATGTTAGTGTAGGCACACAGGAAGATCTATACTTTGGATAACTTTATATCGGGTGCATTCATCATTCACATGCGTTCCTTGTATCACCTTGCGACCACCCGAGAGCTAACTGGAGGACCCGAGATTCGCAGCGGGTCCTGAGAGTCCACTGCGAGTCTCGGAAATAATGTCTGAGTCGCGCGGGGTCGCTATGTTCACCCAATGCTCATCACCTGAATGGTGAGTATTGATCAGCTAGGCTCATTCTGAAAGTAAATACTGTCGTTTGAGCCTCGGGCGAGTTATTATGTCATCGGTGAGAGACTCAACAGCTATTTTGGCTTCTGTATGCAGCAATCCGCAGTTTCATTCCTTGTTTTGGGTTGCTTTTATATGATTCGTCGACTCGTGTGACTGACTACCAGACAGCGGAACTCGTGCGGTGTGAAATCACACCAAGCCAGCAGCGGATGGTTTGAAAGATTAACTTTTGTGTGAAACTAAATGCTTTAGCTGTTTGTTTGCACGCAAATCATTTTTTAAGAAAAATGGGTTTGAACTTCACTGCAGGAAATCAAGTCGACGGAGTGCAGCAGGCCCACTCATTAGTCATAAATTGATAGGCATACCTGGCACACTCTATGTCACGTGAATTTATGACCCACTTGCTAATGGATGACCTTCGTAAGTTATGCAAACTGGAAGAACAGCGAAATCACGTCAAATGCGGTGACTTGAACTTGATGAGACATGAGCCTAACCCATCATTGACGTGTCATGGACCGGTCATGACCGTGATCTGACCTTAAGCATGAAGTTTTTCATCGTCATGGGAAGCTACTAAGTGCAAAAACACTTTATTTCGTTTGGTGACGCTATGAAGACTATGTGGCCATTACGATGCAGACTAGGAGGCTCCGAAGTCGTTTCGGATTTTTAAATTCGTAAAATATTTTCCGTGATCTGTGGCGTCATCAGTGACGCAGTAGACGTACATCACCCATTCCTGAGTATCGTTGACCAGTCCTACCACTCAGCGCTAGAACTTTTCCGACCCGAAATAGCTTTTGAAATGCCGGCGTAACTGGTTGAGTTCCAAAATAGAGGCAAGACATATAATACAGCCCTTACGCCGTACTTGTAATATCCCCGCCGAAGCGGACTCACTAACATCCCCGGCGAGACGGTCGCAGGTGGGAGCGTGCCCCAGGCGGCGCCGTGCTCATCACAACCCCTGCTGGATCGTTACCTCGAAGGCAAAATTGGCTTTGTAAATTAACATCGGCGGCAAGCGTGCCAGCAACATTCGGTGGACTTGCTCTGCAGATGACTGTAACATTTCTCGTAAAGTCCAAGGCGATGCTAAGGACATTCAGAAATTACCAGTGGTGAGAAGTCCGCGTGCTCTACGGATGTTTCCAGTTACGCAACAACAAGTTGGAACACGTCAACAAACTTTCCACCGCATCATCGATGAGATACTTGCAGTTAGCGTTCAGTTCAGTTTCAAAAGCTGCTAGTTCATTCATGAGGCCACCGAACGCGCTGAAAGCGGCTTGCTGCTAACATTGAGTTCTCAAATTCGTGTCATCTGCCAAAATGTAGCTTTAAAGTGGGTGTCCTGCTTCTTTTCAAAGCCGTGGAGAGGAAGATGTAGGCGGGAGATGTGTTTGTCGTTCAGCGTCAACGTAATGTCTCCCGTTAGGTGTTCTCACATCCACCACACGTAGTCGGCAAAAAGAAAACTTCCTTTTAAAGAGTTGACACAAGGTCTTTCCAAACATGATGAAATGTCATCGCCATCAGTCGATGCTTCGGAGAGATGCCGACACCACTTCCGAGCGCTGGTCTCTTCTCAGCCGCTCCCCAAGAATCACAGGCTGCAAAAGCGGCGAGCCCGTACCTATCTGACGCCGCCGCCCGTCTGGCGGCAGCGGGGCAGCGCCCGGGCGGGGCGGGGCGGGGTTCGTCGCCGTCCCCCGGGGGCGACAGCTCGGCTCTCCGGCCGTCGATGGCCGACCCTCTCGAGATCGTCTGACAGGCGACGTGACCTGCGTGGGACCGCCGGTCGCGCGCCGCAGGAGGAGGGAGGAGACGCAGCCGACGGCCGCCGCCGCCGGCGTCCCGCGGCCAGCGCGGCGTGGCTGCACCTCACCCGACGTAGCCTCTAGCCTAAACCGCCGGGTGTCGAACGCAGCCGCTCGGTCAGAAAATCAAGGAAAGCTAACGCACTGTTCAATTCCACCAGCGTCGACATGTTGGCTTCCGTTGCAAAGTTCGCGAGGCTTTCGGCGCCTTTGGCACGCTGGTAATATTGAGCATGGCTCAGTGACTCGGAGCTGCGAACTCCGGCGCCGACCGGCAGCTGCGAGCTGATGCTGGTGTGCGCCAATGGCCGGGCCCGACGCCTCCGTCTGCAGAGCCCTACACGATTAGCACACGGCTCGGTTTAGTGCAAAGCGCTGCAGTGCTCACAGTGTGGCTTCAGCGAGATGAGAGCCGTTCTCCAGCGCGACTCTGTTGAGTCCCGAGAGCAGAGGTCAGCTCCGGAAAGCGTGCGTGCGAGCAGGGTCTATCGACCGTTGCGCCTCGTTAAAGCTTCAGTTCGCCAAGCTTAAGCTGAGCGGCAAGTGCCAAGGCAAGTAGAAACGGTGCTGCGACTGGGGCAAAGTCCGAGATGGCTGGCTTAATTGCTTTTGCCTCGGCGCAGGTGGATCAGTGGGGATATGGATGCCGCGGTCATTGCTAACAAATGGGCGCGTGTTTCAGTGTTTTTTCCCCACAGATAACCAAGAACGCTCAAAATGGGACCCACCACGGCTCGCCTGTCACAAGTTTATGTTTGTTACGCGACCGCCAGCAGTTGCAGTACTTAACGGCGAAGTCAAATTAACCATTTCACCAAGGGTTACGCTGCAAAACTTGTTAAAAACTTTTCATCGCTCATTTTCTTACCACACACCTTTTATAAGCGATTTTCGGCGAAAAAGGTTTTACAGAGATTTAAAAGTATGTTTGTAAATATGCCAAATTGGATACAATTACGGTAAGCTGGCTATAAGCAAGATCATGCTTTTGTGGACAGATATGATACCAGATCTCTTCCTATAGAAATTCTTCAAAATTTGTTTAAAACGTTCGGAGGCCTCTTTGACGCAGACGCGAGAAAACAAGCTCGCATATCGATGTAACAATCCGTTGATAGGCATCCGGTGATTTCTGAATTTACTTACATTACTTACAGAAGCTACGCAGTACTTAAAGTCCTTACAGAACTTATACATCTGAGCATTATCTAAGATAAACGGTCCTTGAATGAGATGATCCTCAAAGCCCGCCTTCCTCCACACAGCAATGATGTAAGCAATAATGGGGCATCTGGCATCCAACGCCCTCGGCCAAAGCACATTGCTGATTGCCAGGCCTAGTATTTTCTTAGAATTTAGATGAGCTAAAGGCATAAGTTAAAGAAATGTTAATTTAGGGGTCTTGTTTAAAATATAAGTTGTTTTATGTTGAATGCACTTGATTTACCCGTACACGTTGATGTAACTTAGGTAAGTAACGAACCAAAAGGACAAAGGCAGTTGCCTGGGTGCGGGTATCTACATTGTCATGAAGCTATGCTCAAGGTGGTGTTGCATTTTCCACCAAACCCCCGCCAAGTTCTAGAACTGCATCTGATCGTGTCATTTCTTTGGATCATCAAGTGCAGGCAGGACAATGCAGTTTTTGGGCAAATACGGTGGTTGGTAAAGTTTATTGAGAGTGTCGTGGACTAAATAAAACTTTGCAGAAATTAAAAATGTGCTTGTTTTCATAACCAATAACCTTCTTGAAAAGCGTTGAAAATCAGGCGGCAGAGACCTGAATCAGGCGGCATAAACCTGAATCCGCCGGGCTCCAGTTTTTGTCCGGGCCTGTCATCTTTTGGCCTTTGGGACACAAAATCCAGTGAATGACTAATTTACAGGTGAACCCGGCACAGACTCGAGCTGCTCTTTCTTTGTTTTCATGCAGCGAATTTCGCGCGAATTTCGTGCAGGAAAAGGATGGCCTAGCCCTCGATATTTTTCGAACGGAACATGAAGCCGGAATTAAGTTGATATCGAGACAACATTTTGAAGAAAAACGTCAGTGGTGTACTCAGGATGACAAAATGCTGCGTGCACCCGAGCCTCTTACCTCAGGTAATTACACATTTAAGTTCCACGCGCTCATTTGCACTCCGATTTTGCACCTAGGATTTGCCCATAGGCGCGTAGGCTGTGGCGTTTGGAATCAGTGGCGGACTCAATGGCTTGGAGAGGGTACGGGCGAATAATATCGCTTCTTATTGAACACGGACTTATGATGCAAATAGTGACGTTTGCGCCGCCAACCGATTTTGTGACAAAAGCGTAAAGCTGTCAGTGCAGCCTATTACACCTCTTGGTAGACTTTCGATGCATCCAAGGTGAACCCGACCTATGTGCGTGTTTAACGGTGTCAATCGTATGCATTTATATTATGTTCAATGGACATGCACCGCCTGATAGCTTCCCCGCGTGCATACCTACAGTCCAGTGGCGTGGTGCCACGGACAAGGGACGCAAGGGATGAGCCATCGACTTCACCCCATAAAGCATGATAAAGATAAAGTTGCAGAGAGCAATAGTCAACGAAATCCCGCCATAGGGACATTCTTTTCACATCTTAAAATCCTATCACAACAAAGTCAACGGAACAATTCCATGGCTAAAGTTTGCCAACTTCGTCTTATCGCATTTAAAGGGCATGTTTCACATTTGAAGATAATGCATCATGCATCAAATATGATGGCAAAATCTCACCGATTACTGTTGGTATGGTATATTTTTATACATGGTATACTTTTAAGTGGAAATAACTGCTCCAAACAACACAATTTCTCCGTTGAGTAAATAGGTTTTTCGATACGCTATTATATCATTGCTTTATCGCCCCTTCCGCAGCATTCATTGAGGGCCAAATGCCGGCTGTTATGTCAGGAAATTGTGCGCACGAACACCAGATATGAACGAATCAACAATGATATTTTTCCTGGCCTTAATCGTCACATAGCCAATGGAATGACAAGATATACATGGTGCTATTATGACGTCATACAGCCCAAGGTGACCTTGAAATGCTCTCCCACTATCCTTCTCTCACATTTTTGTGGTCTTTAACCTAGAAACTAGTGTAGCCAATACAATGTGGCGTATAACCTGGTGTTTTAGGTCTTAAAAAGAGCATGCCGTGAGCTGTATTGGAAGGTCTTCGATATGGCTATTTCGGTTCAAAACCTCATGCAAATGTGAAGCATTCCCATGGACTACAGAAGAATGTGGCATATTACGGCGAACCATTTCAACATCAAGCTTGTCGGTGCCTCAACAGCATCAATCGAATCAAAGCAAGCAGGAAATCTGTCCAGCACATTGCGTTCCTCGATAGATAATCCCGAGAAACTCTGGTATGACGACGCTACAAAAGCAAACCTCTTTCAATGTCAGCATGTTGAATCCAGTCCACTTTCAATGTTTCAATTGAATGTTGCATAGCGGCTGCCATAGGTAACGTGTTTTCTGTCCACGGTAGCATTAACCCCATATCAATATTTAGTTAACAGCAAATGTTGTCAGATGATCTTTGAGAATATGTTTTCCGGTATTTATGTCATTAACAAGCATCCGATCACGCCGTGATATTTAAGTGAATATCAAAGCATGCCTACTGGAAAAGATGTTCACATGCCATGTGATGACCAGCCATGTGATGGCGCTTTCGTTAAATGTCATGTGCCTTTCAACGGCGTAGAGTCTATCGGCGCAGCTGTGTCTTTGCGGGGCAGATTCTGTGGGAAGCAGCGATAAATCCAATTTCACTGGGCGATTGGCGTTGGCGCGGTTAAGCCAACCATTTGTTCTCACTATCAACGGGAACAAAGGGTGTTTACTGCGGCGGGGATGGGTATCGACAAAGACAAACGGCTCGGGCCCCCTACGGGCTAATCGGCGCTCGGCTTCCAACAAAGACACCGGCGGCAGCTGCACCGCTGCCTAGCCCTAATGTGCGCCAGAAACGTCGCCCATTTGCGCCAGAAACGTCGCCCAATGTGCGCCACAAACGTGGCCCGATGAGCGCCCCTTAAGCCATGGTCTGACCGGGGCCGACGACGGCGCCGAGGCGGCGCCGGCGGCCGTCAGCTGCGGAAGGTCAGGAAGTGGATGCGCAGCGCTGGCGGGCCACGCCGGGGATCTCCCCAGCATTTACGAATTCCAGGGCGGTACAATTCGTCAGGGCTGAAATAATCCCCCACGTAATTCATATGATCCCGTCGTGTTTCAACCCGTCACACGGAATGCAAAGTGCTGCATATATGCTCAGTACTTGATAATCCCTCGGGTGGGGGCAATTTCCCCGCTCATAAGGTTTTCCATGGAATAGCTTTCGCGTAGTGTGACATGTCCGCACGAAAATTAGCATAGCCGTAAGAAACTGAATAGCCAATCCTATGGTATAAACATGAGATACGCAAACATTACATATAAATATAAGAGCGTAAGAAATACACATTATATGTAAAAAATTGTATGGCCGCTGGCCTAAATAGCAGCGAAGGTCAGGGTATGGTTGTTAGCGAAGGCTTTTGCAATGGAGTCGTTTGATCTGATGCGGCAACAGAGTGTTAGAAGAAGTCATTCAACTTATGGATGATTTCTCATGCAATTAGACAATTGATGAATGATGATCACGACTCATCCACAACGTCAGTGGCAGCGGACAGCCTATTTTGACGTCATGAAGATTTGGGAAAGCTGCTTACCTAAAGTGACCTCGACCAGGCTTTTGCTTGGGGAGGCCTGGCTTAGTTCTTACTAATCTGTCTGGTTGTAAATTCAAATATCCAAAACAACCATTTCAGCACCTTGACATACGGCAGATGAAATATAGTCACTGGCCCAATACTGATTGGAAAGCGTATCTAGGCTAACCTGCGCCCGGCCCGAGGTCCGAAACCACTGCGCTCGGGGAAGTTGCCTTCCCACTGTGGTCTCCAACTTCCAAACGTAGGAGAAAAAAGAAAGATACCTTTGTAAAGGTCGCGTCAAATCATGGATAATTCACTCCCAATTTTTATTTAAATCTCAGTGTGGAGTCACCAGAAGTCACGAAAGGAAAAAAGCTCGTTCTGATAGATGCAATTAGGACATATTTTCACAAGTCAAGACGAATATTGAGGGCACCTAAGTAGGCATTCAGACTGTGGGAAGCCCAGTCCGTCACGCTGCCGTCCACAATTGGTCTTCCAGTAGCCTACAAGAACGATGCTTTTTGTGTTTTCTTGTACAATGTGCTTCTGAATAAGTTTATTTTATTAGGTGCAGCTGGGGGACAAAACATCCCAGAAACGATGATACCTTTTTAAGCTGACCTAGTGGCCAGCTGAGGTCACCTTAGGTCTAACTCACTAACCATCCAAATGAAAAAAAAAATGTTGTACTAGCCCGGTCTAAGTGACCAATATAATACTTCAATGCTTTTCTGTGGTCAAAAACAGCGTCTAATGCACCTACAGGGTACTCAAGATCGCATAAGTCTTGGATACATTATGCAAAGTACCTTCGATCTTGGCAATGAATATGCAACAGTCTGAGAGCAAGCACGTTGGTACGTGAAATTACACGCTATCAGCGTCACAAACACGATATGGAGGTGGTTACATGCGTCGCACTCGTTCCTCTAGCTTCTCCACTACTGACAACAGAGGTCAATGACCTTGAACAACATCGCATGACCTTACATGTCCTCACGTAACCCACTGTGACCTCATTATGCATTACATTTATATCACAACACGGTTTTAGTGGACTATTCGAGTTCTGCGCCCAAATTTACTTAATAAAACTGCCTGTTTTGAGCGCAGCGTGCAGATGTTTTGCAGAAAGCAGCCGTAGAGGAAGGACATGACTGAGGCCAATGTCATGTGCTTTGTGGTCATCTGGTGATTGCGCATTTGAATTAGTACTCTTTTTCGCATGTACGAATACATAAACTACGCAAAAACACGCACAAATTTGCATAACTTATGAAAAGTAGCTAAAAACTGACCTTGCCTCAAGTTACTGGCCTTGCCTGTTTCCAAAAATTGAAATAATCAAACTGTAGGTACTATTATATTATATTATTATAGCAATTTTGAGCAGTGGTGAACGAGGCACACGAGAGCTATAAGTTGTATTCTTCGACATGAATTAGATCACTGACATCGAAAGATAATGAAACCAAGTTTCCACAAGACTGCCAACTTGATGGATAAACAGGTACTGAAAATTTGGTTTGGTTGCGAGCGTCAGTTTTGAGCTGTGCTCGAAAAACTATAAGGGGGGGGGGGAGAGTCAACTTCCTCCCCGGTTTGGTGCCGGTCAAATCTGGATGCAAGAGAACGCCTAAGGGTACATCACACACCGACCGGAAGTTCAACCTTGTTTAACATCATTTGATCCGAAGTTTAAGGCCTAGAAAAATTGACGCAAGTGGGTTCACATAGGGCCCTTTGAAGCCTGCAAACCCGGTGTTCTTAGCTCTCTTAATTCTAAAGATTTTTTTTAAATTTCAGAGGTTCGGCTTGCCTCTGCCCCACCCAAGTCTCAGGCATCGACGAGACGGCGGCGAGACATGGGACAAGTCCATTCGGACACAGCAGAAAACGGACATTCGTTTTGCCAAAAGTTGTGGGTCCATGTGTACAGACGACCAGTCGCTCTCGTAAAAAAACTACGGATGCATCCTATTTAGGACATAACGTGAAGCCAACTGTACAGTGTAGTGAAATGTACAGGCTTCAGCCCAATAACAGGTTCTAAAACCGTGCTACGCATAAGGGTACCAGTGGTTGACCGGAAATATATCAAAGTCACTATCAGGTACTTTCTCAAAGTCAACAAGTTCACTTTCAAGTGAGTTTTTCAATAACAGAGTTAGTTGGAAAGCGAGCTCGAACATGTTGCGCTATGATCTAACCCTAGATCGAGTCAGTCATGAAAACTAACGTATAGCTTGTTCTCATTGTAACCAATATGCGTCAAAAGTATGTGCGGTTTTCGCAAACTGAATCACGGCCAGCCCGTCGATTTCCCGTCTGATGTTACTAGGAATGGCCAAACACATGGTCCTGCAATTTTGGGGCAATGTCGGCTGTGAATGGGTGCACGAGTGCTACGCCAGAACACTTCCGCCTGTTAAACCCATGGACGGGCTTTCTTACGAATTAATAAAGCCCAACTGCTCAGGTTTCCCGAACGTGTCTGGCGTCTTCACCTTGCTTTTCGGGGTCATTTGCATCATGGCAGCTGATTACCAACCTGTCTATAATCGCCTCTCTCGCCGCGTGCCGTGCAAGGCGTCCGGCTAGGAAATATGTCGTGCTCAAGGGAGCCATGCCAGTTGACACATTCCATTTAACACCCGTCGGTTCATAGCTCACCCAACGCAACTATCAATCGACAGCTCTCAAAGAGGACCGCCAGTCGATAGTTCACGCAACGAAGCAGCCGTGCCGACACCCAGCAGCTCGCTGTACAGCCGCGTCCCGGCACCCAGCTGCTCCCTGTACAGCCCCGTCCCGGCACCCAGCCGCTCCCTGTACAGTCCCGTCCGGCACCCAGCAGCTCCCTGTACAGCCCCGTCAACGGCACCCAGCAGCTCCCTGTACAGCCCCGTCAACAACTCCCAGCCGCCCCCTGTACAGCCCCGTCAACAACTCCCAGCCGCCCCCTGCACAGCCCCGTCCACAACTCCCAGCCGCCCCTGTACAGCCCCGTCAACGGCACCCAGCCGCTCCCTGTGCAGCCCCGTCAACAACTCTCAGCCGCCCCCTGCACAGCCCCGTCCCGGCACCCAGCCGCTCCCTGTGCAGCCCCGTCCCGGCACCCAGCCGCTCCCTGTACAGCCCCGTCCCGGCACCCAGCTGCTCCCTGTACAGCCCCGTCCCGGCACCCAGCCGCTCCCCGTGCAGCCCCATCAACGGCAACATCTCTGCTCTGCTGCGCCTCTTCCACAGCCAAAGCGCGGCAGTCCGTTATTTCTTTCCGGGTAAGCGGCGGCAATATATGGCATCTGCTCCGCTGAAACGCCGCCCGCGGGTGTGATCACCGCCGGCCATCAGTTATCACGGCGGGAGCGGCGCGACCGCCGCCCACCAACAGCTTCTCGGGCCGCGTGGGTCATCTGTGGACGCGTGCCACCACACGGCATGGCCTCGGGGGTGTTAACTGGAAAGGGGCCACGGTCCGGACGCGGCACGGACGCGGGGATCACCTGGGAACGTGTGTCGCTATATGACACGGCCTTAACGGTCATCTCGGAAGGAGATGCGACTCGGTAGTGACCGAGGTCATCTGGGCAGAAGCCACGACCTGGAAGGGCTCGGGGTCTTCTGTGAAGGGGTCACAGCACGGCATGACATTGATTTAGGGACGCCTAAGTCGGACTTCGGGTGGCAACGGAAGGGCCGGGAACACGCTCCGGAATGACCACGGCGTCTCTCCGGGTGAGCGTGCGGGGGGGGGGGGGGAGGCACGGCATTGTGGGTGACGTCCGCTGCGTTGGACGGGAATGAAGCTGGTAGAGACCACCGGAGCGCGTCTGGTGAACGATCTACTGTCAATGGCGTGCCGGCTTTAAAGGGACGAAACGTTTTCCGAACTGCAGGCTTGCAGACCGCCCCGCCGCGTCTAACTTGAGGGGTGGCTAAACAAGACCAAGATAATTGTCGATTCGTTCATATCTGGCATTCGTGAGCACATTTTCCAGATAAAACGGCCGTCAGCTGACTCTATATCATTGTTATGCAAGGTATAATGACGTAATCAAGCAATGGCATATTGAGGTTCGCAGTTTCTAGACAGCTCAAATATATTGTTTAAAGCAGTCTTTTTCCACTTAAAAGTGTACCAAATTTTTAAATGAGCTCCTTCCATCATACCTGATGCTTGCTTGAAGATCTCCAAATCTGGAACATTTGAAGACCTTAAATGATTTCAGGTATGAGTTGAGAAGCGAGATACAACAGAGCGAGATCGACTTTCGAGATCAACTTTATATAATTAAGGTTGCTGCTGAGCTGGATCAGTTCGGATTTTAAGAATTTGGAAAACACAAAAGCGGGCAGATTGGATTCTAGAACACTATTATCGGACTGTACCGGATCTCTCAGATTCAGTTGGTGAATAGTTCTGTGGCATTCACCCAGATGACGTCCATTGCTAGAAGCGTCAGAAGCCAACAAATTGAGAGCGATGGAAGCTCAGGTAACGCTGTCCCTTGGCACCACTCTCGTTCAAAGGGCCAGCCGACCAAGAAAATATATTCGGCATGAGAGTGCCTGCGGCATATTGTGGCGTAGAAAACAGCGGGTTTGGACAGAAACATTTAACGCAAGCTGTGGACGATGAGAAAGCAGCGAACAGGCCTTCCTAAATACGCTTCTTCTGCAACACAGCTGATCGCTAAGGTGCAGCCAGCGAATGCTGGCAATTTCACTTCCGGTTCTGGATAGAGGTGAGTCGGTGTTGTGGTTTGAAAAATTGCGATAGCACTGAAAGTAAAGAAAAGCTCCCATCTGCGCATTTGTGAGTTGATGAAGGAAGTGAAAAGCTCACTGGGCCGATGTTGTGAACTATTCACCTACGAAATCGTTAAGCACAAAACCACCTGCATACGGTGTTATGGATTTCGTCACCTTATCTTATGGTTGGCTGCGATCAACATATTCCGGTTGTGTTATCGCAAGCAATAAATGTGAACTTAAAACATCACCTAGCAGCGTTACTGTGCCATAACGACAACCTGAAGTTGTTAATGCCGAGCATAATGTGGCCTGAATCGAAAAATGGAGGTAGTGCCATAAGGGGCTTGCACTGAGGCTATAGGGGCATCCGCGTTCAGAAACGGGGATCGTGGGGCTATGGTATACGTCAATATTTCAAACGTTCAGTCGTAAAATGTAAATAAAGTGCACATGCAAGGCATTGCTGGGAAGATACGTCAGCCATCGTGGCCAGCACGAAACTGACAGTATTGAAAAGGCAACACAGGCTGTCGAGTTCCCCTGCCTATCTGATGAAGAAGGCCGCGATTTCCAGCAGATTCGCTGGCTGACGCTAGCACTGCTCAAGACTGTGCCTCCTTTTCGCAGACATTAACTGCCTTCAGCAGGGCTTATTAAGCATTATAACCCATGCCAAGGCGGTACACACGAGCCCTGGCTCAAATTCTGAACGTTACACGTACATGTGGGAGCTTTTGTCTGAGCTGCGGAGTGAGAGCACTCCTCGCTTATACGCGTCGGTGCAGGAGGCTTTTATTTCTTCACATGCTGTATGCTGAGGAAGGATGACGCTAATGCATGGGCTGCGAGATAACCCTCCGCCTGCAGCATGCTCCTGACAAATGGGCTTCCCAGTCTGGGATCATGGCGAGGTGCACCCGACAGTTTCAATATTACTTGATGAACGAAGACCAAATCAGAAACAAACTGTTAATGCTATTTAGCAACAGCATTCAAAGCCGTCCGGTAAAATTTATTGGTTAAATCCACTTATCATTGAGCTCATCGCCGATAATTTTGCTCAGTTGGCACAATAAGTACGTCGAGTAGATCCAATAAATAAAGTAAACATGCAGGCAAAATAACAGTACAAGTGCACTGTATGATAATAAATGAAAGCAAATACAACATATATAAACAAAACAAGCAACTTCGAATAGATGCGAGCATTACAAGCAGATCAGGTCATCCTGAAACAGTATAAAGCACCTTTAATATGACCCTGTGTGGGGACATTCTGACAGGCGCTGTGACACACCTGTAAGGTGACATTCTGACAGGCGCCGTTGGCAAACCCGTCTGGCGACATTTTGACAGGCGCCGTTGGCAAACCTGTCTGATGACATTCTGACAGTATCCGATGGCAAGCCAGCCTGGTGACATTCTGACAGGCGCCGTTAGCAAGCCTCTAACGCTGCCCAATAACTTTTAACAAGACGCACGGTAACGATTGTCACGAAGCCGTCCTGAGCCAAGGCAAGTTCAGTTAACGCATTCCACGTGGACATAGCAAAATAATCGGAAAAAAGATGTTCCACAATAAGCACAGCAGACAACGTCAGAATCAAGGTGGGAAAGCGCATGAACTTCGCTCCGCATAAAAATGTACGTATGTAGCAATTCCTTGAAAAATAGTGGACATTAATTAGCACTCACTGGAAGCTGCTTTGACTACACACAATCTCTCCGTTTGATTTGGGGTAATATGGGTTTCGTTCTCTTTCTGAGTTCTGTTCAAGTTCTAATTCACATGTTCCGAACAGCCAGCGTGCGATGTGGCATGCGATAAATAATGTGAAATGCACTTACTGTAGCGGAGGAAACGGGGGCTGCCACTTGTTAAAATTGGCTGGAGGGGCTCGGCCGATGTAGTTGATCTACACTACCCCCAAAAGCTGGCTTCTCCCCGGATCTCGGCTACTTAAATTTGCGTTACCGATATCAAGCACTTTTGGCATTGTCCGATATGATATTAAGGGCAGAATGCCTCCTTTTTCAAAGGCAGGTAAAGTAACAGCTTTGCAAGAGCCTTATAATTGGGCGTAAACCGCTGAAATTATTTGAGTAAGACGGCTCGACATGCTCACCGGAAGCAGGTGTTGTTTTTCGTTCATGAAAGGCTGTCCGATGCGCAAAACAGTTTTATGCACAATGACGTGGCCTGACGCATGTAGACTAGGGAAAACTGCACGCGCCATGCACTTTCCCAAGGCTCTACATACCAGGTACGGCAATCTGGCGATCTGATCGCTGAGTCACGCGGTCCTATGACGTCATCGCTGGCAGTGGAATATGTGGCCCTAATAAACGGTTTCGCTATGGTCGCTTAAAAAGGGCACGGAAAATGTATCATGTGAATTGCCAGGAAGCACCTATACCTAAAAGTGAAAAGGAAATTACAAGGCTTGAGCACAGAGCCCCGTATTGGGTGATGGGACGTGAGAGTCTGAGTGACTGAAATGTCATACGCATTCCAATCATAAAAGACAAAATGGTGGGCACAATGGACAGGTGGGACAAATAATTTATGGCCGCGAATGGCGAGGCGTTGACACTAAAAGGCATCGCGAAATAGTGATTGACAGCCTGAACCCATGACAGCGAAAGTTGCCAGATGTCCTACCCACTTTATGTCATCTAATGCTACCAGATGTCACGCAGCCGCGGTCATCCGAGTCGCAGCGAGAGCGAGTCAAAGGTACTCATCTAGCCAGCCCTAGCGTTGAATAGCCATCCACAGCTAAACATGCAAGTGTGGCACAAAAAACAAACCTGGATTGAAACTATAGGCCTGTGGCTCAGAAAGTCGTCGGAAAATTCAGACCTGCTTCAAAATAATTTATTGGAGCTGTTGTTCTCTTCAAAACCTTAGGGTTCACGCATCTGCAAACACTGGGCGATTGAGCAAAACAATCGGCCAGGAGATTTCGAATTCTGAAAGCGACCAGATCGACTCGCAGAGAATTCATGCGGCATTCACCGCATCTAAACAAGGCCCCGATGTGCAGGATGTTGTTAACTAATGAATGCGTAATACAATATAATAATAAAGCTCAAAGATATTGCGACAGGGTGAGCCCATTCCATGATCATATATGGCATTCTCCAGCAAAAAAAAAAATCTGCATCGCGCCAACGTCGCCAATTACTGCCGTTGTGGACATGAGCAAATTAAACAGGTACGCACGAATACACATTTTCCTGAGACAGGGGCTGTCACATATATCCCAAACTCTATTAGTCTGGACCAACTTCCTCGCAATTGACCCGCATCTAGTTACACATCTTGGATAAGGGCTGTAGGCCCCCTTGGTCTCTTTTTGGTTACGTCCCTGTGACCTGTCAAGATACCATATCAGTGATCGTGACATTCTGCGAATATTACATAGCACTAGCCAACTACGGCTAGCATAGGGAGACAAATTTTGTCGGTAATCTCAAGAAAAAATGCATGCGCACGGATGAAGCATAGCAAAAGTGTAATTTCTGTTCCCTTCCGTATGCTAGCCTAACCTATAGCATTAACTTAACTTGGCTTTTATTAAGTAAGTGGGCATTTAGCCGCCCAAGAATCACGCAGGGAGCACATTCTTGGGCCCTTCAGTCCAAGCCCGGTCCATGCCCAGGTCACAAAGCTCTGGAGACTGAGACACTGGAGACTGAGACAGCATTGTTTTCATCTGTGATGTGTCACAGCAGTACCCAAACCTGCTGACCCGGCACAGACACCTGCTCTGTGAGGACTCTCACGAACAGACCTGCTGGCCCGGCAGGGCCGCTTACTCTGATGGGGCTCTCAGGAGCAGACCTGCTGGGTGGGCACAGACGCCTGCTCTGTGAGGACTCTCACGAACAGACCTGCTGGCCCGGCAGGGCCGCTTACTCTGTAGGGGCTCTCAGGAGCAGACCTGCTGGGTGGGCACAGACGCCTGCTCTGTGGGGACTCTCCCGAACAGACCTGCTGGCCAGGCAGGGCCGCTTACTCTGTAGGGGCTCTCAGGAGCAGACCTGCTGGGTGGGCACAGACGCCTGCTCTGTGGGGACTCTCACGAACAGACCTGCTGGTCAGGCAGGGCCGCTTACTCCGTAAGGGGTCTCAGGAGCAGACCTGCTGGCTCGGCAGGGCCGCTTACTCTGTAGGGGCTCTCAGGAGCAGACTTGCTGGCTCGGCACAGACAGCTGCTCTGTGGGGAGCTCTCAGGAGCAGCTGAGGCCTTCACCGGAGTTCGGTGCAGGGTCGGATCTCTTTGATTCCGTCCGAGGCGTCTGGGAGGCGCGCAACAGCGTGCAGAGCTCCCATTATTGAGATTAGCTCCGCACAGAGCCTGCTACATGATTTTTCACCACTGCCTCACGCGAGATAGCACGGCCGATGTAATGCTGCTCGATGGTGCCACAGTGCCCCTCCCCCCCCCCCCCTCCGCCTCCTCCCCCTCCCCCCGCTTCTCCTGGTAGACCCATCTAACCACATGGTACATTCCGGTGCCGGAAGAGCCCACAGCGCTTCGGTCACTGTTACCCTCCTGACATCAGGCGTGTCGGTCCTCTCAGTGGTGTGTGCCAGGTGGGTCGTAATGGTGGCCGTGCCGGCCCGGTTTCTTCCGCGGGCCTTTGACGGATACCAAAGCCAGTGGCTCCTCCGCGGCGTCGCCGACCCGCGAGACAGCTACCGCCTAACTCGTCTGAAGCACAACTTGTATAACAACCCCACATACCCACCCGGGGTCTTCGGTGGTGGTCGTCGCTCTGCAGTGGCTCCCTCCGCCATGCCGGATGAGCCCGGTTCTTGGACCGTGGCGGAGGCTCGCGGCTCAGCAGACGCTTTATCGGCGCTTCTGGAGGCACTCAGGTCACGCGGACGTGCTCGGTGGCGGCCAGCTGCTTTTCACACGGTGTCAGCCGGTGCAGGGGTGCCTCGGTCAGCAGGCCGTTCATCGACATCAGGTGTGGGCGCCCGGCCGTCATGCGCGCGCACTTGTTTTGTTGTGCTTCCAGCTTTTCGCTGGCAGCAGGTGCTGCGTCATGTAGCTGCGGCCGGTTAGCAACGGCTGGTCACCGCTGTTATGTCCTTAAGAGGGATACAAAGTGACTGGTAACGACGTAAGTCATAGCAGCGCCTTGGATTCAGGAGCTGTTTTGGCGGTTTTCGCGTCTTGGGCCATGGAGTCGTCCCTTCTTCTCAATCTTCCCCCCAGCAATAAAGCCACCTGGCGCTGGTCGTGATATGGCGACCCATCTCTGTGGCTGTCACTCTGATAGTCAAACCATTTTCGTGGAGAGTTATGTACCGTATTCGCCCGCCTCTCCCACATTCCACGAAAGCGGAGATCGACCTACCATCGGCGCTGAGCTTCAACCAGCTGGGCTGGTGTTACTTCAACCGCCTGGGATGGTGTTACTTACAGGGGCTCTCGAGCTGGTTGAACTGTCTCCGCCCGCGCCTGGCTGTGACTTGGGATGCCTCTTAGGCAAACTTGAAGCCCGCGGAGCGAACGGGCGCGGCACCGGCGACAATCCGTGGAGAATCCACAAAACCAGCGTCTGTCTGGAATGGCCCATTTTGAGCGATAGCAAAGCTAAGATGCTGGACTTGTCGGATAGCGACACAGTGTGTAGCGACGGGGGTGGGTTCACATCACGGCCGATCCGAGCCGGTTCGTTCCACGCCCATGGCGGAAAGCCGGGCTGAAAGCGGTTGAGCGCTCCACTTACCCGTCAGAGCGCCGACCGTCCTGTCGCGGCCGGGACCAATGCTCTTACCCGTCAGAGCACCGACCGTCCTGTCGCGGCCGGGACCAATGCTCTCACCCGTCAGAGCACCGACCGTCCTGTAGCGGCCGGGACCAATGCTCTTACCCGTCAGAGCACCCACCCGTCCTGTCGCGGCCGGGACCAATGCTCTTACCCGTCAGAGCGCCGACCGTCCTGTCGCGGCCGGGACCAATGCTCTCCACTTATGCGTCAGGGCACGGGGGCCGTCCTATCAGGGTCAGGACCGATGCTTTCCACTTACCCGTCAAAGCACCGCGATCGCGCTATCGCGGCCGGGACCAATGCCCGTCGACGGTCTAGACCGGTGCTGCCGATGGACCGAGGCGCCTCAGCGACGTAGGTGGACATGACTGAAAGCTAGCACAGCCTAGCAGCCTTCTGAAGATGAAACTCAACACAAACAGTAAGGCAATTTTGTTGTTCGTTAGTAAGCCCACTTTCCGTTAGACCTCACAATGCTCTTACAGGTCGATAGGCGTGTGCCTGACAGGAGGCTATGGGCGAGAAGATTAACGGTGGTGGTCACCGTCAAATTTTAGAGCGCTCCCTGGGGACACGAAGATCAGCCCCGAAATTCCACAGGACTAGCGCATTGCCATATTTGGAACATCCCTCTGCGTGTTGTGTGGTGTCGCCCGCACCGTATGATATTCCCCGACCTTGCATCGCGTGATCTCTTGTCTGGTCTGCCATGCATGTGTCCGCAGCGGGGTGTGGGCAACGTCCTACATTTATCACGTGCATCATGCCGCGGAATGGGGCAACTGATACGTGACTTGGACTTGGATCCCGATGTTTTAACAACTAAGACATGCATCGGTTTAAGATGGTCTGTGGGGCATGAGTTATTGGTACAACGACTTAAGCGGAGGGGGCAGTGTTGAGGGCTGTTCTTGTAGTTAACTCGTAAGGCTGGAAGTTTGTGATAACTGTATTCGTTTTTTCAGGCGGACGGCAGAGAAGTCGGGGGCATGCTGTGATTGGTAAAGATACTCTGTGCATCGGCTTCGGGCTGGTCATGTCTATGAATGGTTCTATAAATAAAGATCAGGGTGATTTGCAATTTTTACGAATTTATGATTTTTAAGGTGGATTCTTGACGGTGCGGGTTTGATGTTGGAACGGGGCAGTTGCGGAGAGGATGGACCGAAGAAGCTGTTCCCCTTTTATTTCCCTTTTTAAAGGGAATGTTCCACATTTCAAGATATTGAAATAAGCATCAGATATGATGGAAAAAGCTTACTTGCAATTATTGGTAGGCTTGCAAGGTTCAAAAACGACCCTAAGTAGCAGAATTACAAAAATGGTAAAATGCGCCCCATTACGGCTTTTTTGATGGCATCATGGAATGGTTTTGTGACGACAGCAATACCTGGCAGCATCTGGTAGCCAGACCTGAAAAATACCTCGAAACGTACAAAAGCTGACGCCAACCGGCCATTCTCGTCGCGGCTGCAGTGTAGGGTGGCGGGTTAGTGAATGGCTCGTTTGTGGATTTGTTGTCTTGGTACTGGTCGTAACAGAAGCTTCGTTAGGCTGTTTGACATACGCAACGTAGCGATCGCCAGCTTTCAGGGCGGGTTATTCATATCAAAGCACGATATACTGTGAAGACTGTCATATAGCGTCCTAAATATTTTGCGGAAACCTGTCAAGGACTGTTGGAGATGTCAATACCGTATAGTCGACTTATCCTTGCCTGCAGTGCCGTAGCCCTGACATTGATATCACGTGATGTGCACAGCAGTTACTTTCTTTATCATTTTTAACTGGAAATACAGTTGTATGCAAAAATTAGCAAATTTACAACATCGCTATGAATTGCTTACCAGCTCATTGTTATTGCTATGGTAAGGATGGTAAGGTTGAGCTACCAAGAATGTTTTTCTTGCCTAGGGCTAGTTATGCAGTTACTAGTTAACCCTCACGTAACCATTGCGGTGCAACAGCATTCTTGCTGGTTATAGTCCTTAGGCGTTGTTAAATCAGTTACCAGTTATTCATATATCATAAGCTATCTCATGGGCTTGACATACACCAGTCGACCAACGTGGTACATTGTGTAATGCCATGGGTTGACAGTGTCATCGTGGCACTACGTCGGCGCCACACTGTGGCATGGCATATTAAACACACAATGATGCAGTTTTTGTGCTACAGTCCCTGCTACTTTCGTAATAAATTCCGTCATGAAAAGGTGGGTGAAGCGTGCATTCTTTTATATTAAGTCCGCATATGACATCTAAGTGACCACGAACACATGATGTAATATACAAATTACTTTCAGCAAAGCACACAATCAATAAGTGACATCACTTGCTCAGCCTGTTTTGGGAATTCTTAACACATAGGTGACAAAGGTGCGAACACGTCGTCTGCTTTCGCAACCATGCAACATCCAGCCATCAGGCTGCTTCATCCAAAGTGTTGTTCGCAATAGTAATAACACATTTGTAAAAAGAAAATATTAGCATGTAATCAAATGACACTGCAAATTTGCTGACCTGGCGCTATGTTGGAGACATAACAATGGGCGAAAGAGATGGGCGAGATAGGCGATGATGCAAAATATGGCGAAAGAGATGGGCGAAGTGCAAGGAAGTGATGAAGCTGCTGGCGCACACAAGGCTCACGATAAATATATTATTAAGTGCTCTCCAAGAAAAAAGACAGCAATGCTTCTCAACCTTTCTCAGCACCCATCATCTCATACAAGTTCCAATGACTATGGCAATGAGGACCCAAAGAAATGCTTGCCTACACAAAATTTGTGATGACAGTGGCGTGTGCGCCCATAATAATACGTCACTATTTTGCAAAGCTGTATCATGTGAGCTTACGCCAAGCATGTGCATCAATGAGCTGAACTGACCTGTCCCTAGTGCCTGATTGAATTGCTAATATAATGGCATGCAATATATTAATTACATGCTGTAATGCTCAATGGGTTCAAAAGGATGGCAAGATCATAATTAAGTAGCAAACTGCCTTTCAACACCCCTGCAGCAAGGGTGTTTGTGTTTCTTTCAGTTTGCCGACATCACTACTTTGTCATGTTCCAACACAAACCTTAAGATACAGGCGGATATCGGTACATCATATTCTATTGGGAGCCAGATTTAAAGAATACCAAAACAATGTTCTCCCTCAGATGTACAAACCTCGCACGCACACCGCCCATCATATCAAGATCAATGCAAGCCGCTGGCACACGCCACCAGTGATCACACCCCTTTCAAGCGCCTGATTCACAATCTAATATCACATAAGTGTGATCCCGTACTTGTACAATCCGCGAGACTATCAAATTGCTGGTTTTCTCGCAATTTCCGCACAGGTTCTCGGTGATAACAACGGTTTTCACCGTGACCTCTCTTCAAAACCAAGTCCCAACCGGGGTTCATGGTCATGTGACTCAAGAGGAAGTACTCGGAGAACACAATTTTCTTGGTCCAAGATTTAAAATTGTCCTACAAATGTGTTAGATATTTAGTAAGATATACCTAAAAATGTTGTAATATTTCCCCAATTATTACTATTAGCCAATCACCTTCAGCGAAATATTACTAACAGCCAATCACCTTCCGCGCATTGTATCGCACATGCCGCATCATCGTTCTTGAGAATGTATCAGCGACCATGCTGTTTTGACGATAAGCAGAAAACAGCCTGTCATATGACGGCGATTGCATGACGTTTCCATGACGACATCAATGCCAATCTAACTTTGAAGTAGTCTCCCAATAAAGCTTTTTGCACTTTTGCGGGCGTATAACTCAGGAACCAGAGGGCCTTGGGTCTCAAAAATGGCACGGCCGTGAACTGCATCAAAAGGCCCTCAAGATGGCTCTTTCATTGCAAACCCCCACATAAGGTTGGAACATTCCCTTTAATTTAATTCACAATGAGAGGCGGTGCGCACGTCATTTGGTGTCAGTTCGGAGTGGTGCAGATGTACTGCAAGCGAAGAGCGGTGTTAAGAGCAGGGGAAGATTTAGAGGTGATGGACTGCATTAATCGCACTTATAACGCTTGGGCAGTTTATTTCAAATACCTACTCACAATGCTAGTGAACCCGTGCCACCTTCAGTGCCAGTGAGCGATGAACAGCACTGACAATTACGCGGAAAGCGTGTCATATTCTGCACTAGCGGGTGACGAACAATCACTCTGCCGGCGCTGGCGGCTGTCTAGCGGCTCTCCGCGCGCCGCGCCCCTGTTGACGCTGTCAGCTGACCTGGCGGCGTCCGGATCGTCGCACACCCGCCTCCAGCACACGCCTCGGGCTGAGGGTGCTGAGGTGGGAGTGTCGCCAGCCCTCCAATTCACCAAGACCGTCACACGCCCTGCCGGCCGCGGGCAGCCTCCTGCACGCCCGCCTCGGGCTCACGTCTCGGGCTGAGGGTGCTGGAGCGGTGATGTCGCCAACTCGCTACTTCACCAGGCCGGCACAAACACCACGAGGCTAGCTCAAACATTGGGCAGTGCACACACTGCGCGCAGCGCCGCCAAACACCGACGCCAGCGACAGCGAGCGTGCCGCGGACACTAGCACGGTCCGCCTGCCTCGCGGTAATTGGTGTGTGGGAACAAGAGGATGCGGCAAATCGTTATGTGTGTCCATAGGGCGGCCAACAGAGGTGTGTCGTTTATGGACGTAAGTTCCGGATGTCATGACTGTAGTCGGTCCCGATTCCGAAAGTAATTGTTTTCTTTATTATGGTCGGTACTGAAAAATATGTGGGGCTTCCGCAGCTTTTGCTCGCCCCTATCAACAATCCTTCAGCACGAACCTGCCATGCGTCAAGTACCAGATAAGACGTCACATCAGACCATTAAGTTCTGATGTGACTGCAAGACAATGAGTGACAAAAATGGACATCGTTACAGACTGACAATAAACGGTAAATGAAACATGTTACTGGGTAGCAAATTACGATAATCATAGTACTTTTGAGCAGGAATATGTGATTAACGCGGCGTCCATTAGCCCCTAGTCCAGCAGCTTGCACATACATCAAACCATACTTCAGCCTGTATTCAACGTGCACAGGAGTACTGGGATTGTTTTGTGGTTTAGCACCCGCCCACTCCCACGTATGACGTCACGTGTCAGCCCCGGTCGTTTGCTCACCAGCGACATCGGCGCAGCGGAGCGGGCGTGAACTGCCGGCAGCGGTACACATCAATGCCACCGTAGCAAAACCGCCGCTGGCCGACACAATAGCCGCGTGGAAATATTTACCGTAATGCGTCCCATGTGTATCGAATTGTTCAACGCTGGCTTACTGAGGAGTTCGGCTTGTTATATAAGACATGCATGACAAAGATGGAGCATGTGTCTGGCACAAAACGGCAAGGCCGCTTTTGCGACGTGGTTCGAGCGAAGTGATGATAATCGACGCGATTACCATAACCGCGCACGGCATACCGAAAATTAATCAAATGGAGCTAGTCGCCTTCGGAAACTATTATAAATGCAGGCTGCTTCATTCAAGATCCCAGGCTTAAAAGGCGGCATATGCATAAATTCTAAACAAACATTAATGAAGGATGTTGATTGGTGTGACAGATGCCAGCAATATTTAGACACCTTCATGTTTCTTGTCAGTTTCATTTATATAGACCTCAGCCAGGCGGCTACTTACACGACCACTTGACAACATAAAGCTCGAACGAGTGCTTGCCGCGCTTGTTGTGTGCACTGATGTTTCATCCTGTTGACGTCGATACCGTCCGACTGTGGCTGTCCGCCCGATCTGGGGCCACATCTCACCCTCGATAACGCCGTCAGATAGAGGGATGGCGCATACTTGGTCATTTTGTAGTTTGTGCTTGGTCCCTCGTGATTGGCATTGCAATGAAAATGCTCTGCTAATGCACAGGAATATCCTCCCTGAATGATATCTAAGCAGATGCCAGCTGATGTGTAGCTCTTCAGCAGATGCCAGCTGATGTGTAGCTCTTCAGCGTGCATTTGCAAATTAAATTGCTTGGAAATTTTCCCATGTGGTCCCACCAAGACCACTTAAGACAAAAAGGTGCTCATAACTTCTTATACTGACTTACTGGTGTTCTTATACTGACAACAATCAACGTTCAATATACCAAGAGGCTTTTGTAAAGCGGTTTTATTGTCAGAACTCGAGGGCTCAAGGTGAGCCCACGGTCACGAGTCAGTACCTCCTGGTGTCATCAGGTGATCTCAGAAATCTGAGCCCACGGTCACGAGTCAGTACCTCCTGGTGTCATCAGGCGATCTCAGCAAGCTGAGCCCACGTTCACGAGCCAGTACCTCCTGGTGTCATCAGGCGATCTCAGCGAGCTGAGCCCACTGTCACGAGTCAGTACCTCCTGGCGTCATCAGGCGATCTCAGCAAGCTGAGCCCATAGTCACGAGTCAGTACCTCCTGGTGGCATCAGGCGATATCAGCAAGCTGAGCCAAAGGTCACGAGTCATCACCTCCTGGCGTCATCAAGCGATCTCAGCAAGCTGAGCCCACAGTCACTAGTCAGCACCTCCTGGTGTCATCAGGCGATCTCAGCACCGTCCAATCCACATACGCGCCATCAGTAGACCAGACAACAGTCAGTGCCACTTTTCCGAACTTGTCTCAAAGGAAACACACTCTGGCATAAACCGAAACTGACTGGGGCATGAAACTACATGCGTAAGAGCCCATTCCAGTTTATTGTGGCAAAATCATGAGCTTTTTTCGCAATGCCTAAGTCACAGTCGCAAAAAAACGTCAGCTATTAAAAGAGCATCTATCTCGCTAGTTGAAACTGTCAAGCTTTGTCAGGTATAGTAAAAAGTAAGTATAGTAAACGGTATAGTAAAAAGTAAGTGCTTTGGGAATGACATGGACGGTACCAAAGCCAGACAATGTCCATCAATGTCGCTTGTAAAGTTGTGAACAAACGTTGAACATCATTGCACGTCCACCTCCTAAACTCGTGAAGGGGATATTTCAATGCACTGACAGATTACACCTGCATTGGTTCCCAAAGGTGGCATGAGTCCATTTGCATGAGTCATGTTTAAATGTCATTCGGCGGGTGGCCATACCAATGACGCCTGTTGCCATTTAGCTCGCTACACGCCACAAAAGGCATCTTACTGGCTCATCTATCAGCTTTTCAAGGCCAGTTAATTTGACTTTGGAGACTGCGGGGATACGTATGCAAGGTGCGTTGGAACGCTGTACCTTAAGGGCTGGGACCATACATTACGTTTAGCACCGCAATGTATCTGGCATCACGTTCACAATGACCTTTAGTGCTGCAGGCCTTAAACTCCATCACTAAATCCACCTGAGAACCTGTCGTTGTTTTCACTCAGAGCCCTATTCACACATCAGACAACCTCTTCCTCCAATACATGATTGTCCAGCTGCGCGATAAAACCATGAGCAAAATAAAGAAAGTGCTGAAGCTGGCATGTCTCTACCATCGAGGAACACCACATGACGCTTTGAGAAACAAGTGGCTCTGAAGCTGGCATGTCTCTACCATCGGGGAACACCACATGACGCTTTGAGAAACAAGTGGCTCTGTTTTCTATTCACCACAGGTGAATAAGTGAGGCACAATTGGAAGACACCTAAATGCTTAACTTATAGACCGTAACACAATTCGGTTCAGTTTCTTGTATTATCGAGTAATTTCAACAAGTGGTTTATTGTTTGATTCGATAGAATCAAAATATAGCATAACTGTAATGTTAACCTTCACCAAGCCGGGGGTCTGAGACAACTGCACCCGTCCGGTGGAAGAGGACCTCCCTAGGATCTCCAATGAGAAAAAAGATGCCGTTGTGAAGGTGACGTCAAATCGTGAAAAATACACACCAAATGCATTTAACGCATATGTTTAGAAGCTTAACAGACACTGAGGGCACTGAAATAAGCGGTAAGACCGTGAGGAGCCCATTCCGATCATTTATGTTCACGAACAAGGTTCAAGTCAGGTCAGGTCATCGTTCAAAATTGGTGTGCCAGAAGCCTACAAGAACAATACTTGCTCACAACGCGGTTCTGGCTAAATTTATTTTTAGGTGCAGCTGTGGGGCAAAAGCATTCCAGACACAAAAACACTACTTAAGGTGGACTGAAGGACATCTGAGGTAAACATAGATCAAATTTGTAAACCATACAAATACACGAATTTCTAAGTGCTAGTCGGATCTATATGTTCCATCATCATAGCCAGTTTGAGCAATGACATTTGATGCACAAAAAGTTTTGTGTGGTGAAGAATGTTATGGGCTCACTTTTTTACCTGACTGAGACCACCGGTCTTGGTAAAAAAATTCAAATTTACGCAAAAAATGCCGAATTTATGGATGAATAAGTGCCGAAAGTTTTGTGTTGCTTCAAGCGTTCCAGAGTTAGTTTTTGACCAGTGCTCGAAAGCTGTAGGGGAAGCCAACCAACGACCGGTTGCGGGTTAAAACATGACAACAACGCGACCACGTCCGCAAGCTATCAACCATCCAATTTTTCACACCAGTTCGTCAAAAACAACACCATTAATCAAAACCTAAATCGCCAGGACGCGTTACATAACGGCAAGCAAGCAATGATTACGCAATGAAACCGTCTAAATTCTCTAGCCTGGTGGGAAACTCATTGCGGGCAAAGGCGACGATGGTCGGCGGCAGGCGGCCCAAGATGCGACTGCGCTATACGAAAAAGCCCTGCGGGCCACCGGCAAGCGAAGAGCTGGCAGACCAAGGATGCCGCCGCTGACGCCCGGGTGGCACGCGGCAGTGGCACGCGGGGTGAACAGGGGCCGGATCGTCACCGGGGTCCGCGGGGCATTAAGGGCCCTGAGTACAGCGAGACCGTCACGGCGGGCGACAAGGCCACTAACACCGTGCCAGCCCTGCGCTTGAGCAGTCGCCGCCGTTGAATCTCGCCGACGAGCATCGGTGACGACCCTGGCCCCAAAGTTGCGCTCTGCTTAGGTGACATGCTGCAGTCCCGCCTCACACCGAGAGCCAGTAGAAACGGTGAGAGAAGGCATGGGACTGGATGAGAAGCCTACTTACTTCAGCTGTAAGATGGTGACGAATCTTATACAAGCGGAAAATAATGGAGTCGCGCTTTCTGACAGCATTATATATGTGCATCTACCAGGAAAGGGTATTTTCAATAAAAACCCCTAGCATCTCCACAGACGGCGAAGGGCTTAATTTGTGTCCCGTAATATCGATGGGAAAATAAAAGGCTTTCTAAAGGGATCTTGGAGTGCCAAGAAGGAAAAGCGCTATTCTGAGGGACTCATTTTAAGGCAGTTACGTGTGAAGTGTGCTTAAGTGACTTGGATGGATTCTTAAAAACAGATAGTTCGTGTGGATAAGCGGGGTCTAGCGGTTGGGTGTCGTCTGCTTAGGGCACCAGACATTCGTGAGGGAGGTAAAATAGGAGATCGTTCATAAAGATGCTGAAGAGGCTAGGGCCGACCAAGGATCCTTAAAGGACGCCATGAGTCAGCGGAAGAGAGAGACTGCCGCATCTCACCACCTGCCGCCGACGAGCCAGGTAGCTCTCAAGCCGCTTCGGATCAGTGTCATAACCCTGCAGCTTAGTCTGAAGTATGCCATGGTCGACGCTATAAAAGGCACGGCTTAGACCAATGGAGGAGACGGCGCCAACGTCCCCAACGTCAGCCCGACACACCGCTCGCTCAACGGCGTCGACCAGGGTGTCCTCTATTGAGTGGCAAGGCTCATGTGCAGCGACGTGGGACGATAGCTGCATGCACACAATTTGTTCACATATTTTGGAAGGTACAGGCAAGATTGATATAGGTCTGAAATTACTAGCGATGATACGAGGGCCATGTTTGTGAAGAGGAATGACTGAGACAACCCTTCAGGTATCGGGAAAAAGACAAGAGGTGACAAAGGTAATGATGAGATGAAGCAAGTGTAATCCGATAACAGGGAAACATTTGCGCTAGGCATGCGGTGACACGTCGTCAAGTTCCAGCGCGCTGGATGATGACAGTTCGCTCACAGCTCTTGATAGTTCGGGTCAAGCCGTAGGACGCAATGCTAGACTGGCGGTGGTCATACACGGAGGCCTAGGAGGAAGAGTGGACCGCCAAGACCGCTCGCTACCAGCTCGGCAGCGATGCGTGGGCCGACAGAAGCGAAGTGCCGGTTAAATCCGTTAGCCCTTTCTACGGGCAAGTTCTCATGGCCACCCCACCTCCCTTCGCTGGCCGGAAAGCGAATTTGGTAACATCTCGCCAGCAGTCAGCACGGTCGGTGAGCGTGGATCGCACAAGAAGCCACGCCTCGACCTCGCAAAGTGCCCTTCACGAGGTTCCAAAGGCTTTGATAAGCCGATAGGCCGGTTCCGGCCAGAGATTCACACCATCTTTCACACGCAGATTCACACCATCACACCATCACACATTGGTACGCGTCATCGCGCTGTCGGATCAGCCGTCGCAGGTCAGGGGTGTCCTCAAGCCAGGGACAGTGGGAACGAAAACAGGGAGATCCTGTTTTAAGGTGGCAGTGCACGTCCACCACACACCAACACACGCGCGTGAACTCGGCCACTTTCTGCTCCACTTAATCGCTCCGGCAAACCAGACTCCAATCAGAAGAGCAGAAGCTGAAGCTGCAAAAGCTGCAGAAGATCAAGGCAGAGCGCATCCCAGTTGGCCTTGCGCCATGGACGTGCGCTTAAAGGCGTCGGGCGACAGCGGCACCACTGAATATGACGCGGTGAAAGGCGTTGGGCGACAGCGGCGCGACTGAACATTGCGCGGTGAAAGGCGTCAGGCGAGCGTCGGGCGACAGCGGGGCGACTGGATAGTGCGCGGTGAAAGGCGTCGGGCGACAGCGGAGCGACTGAATAGTGCGCGGTGAAAGGCGTCGGGCGACTGCGAGGCGACTGAATAGTGCGCGAACAATGGTGGCCAGATGGTCGGCGATCGGCTCAGTCCGCGCCTGGTCAGATGACTCCAGGTCAGGAATGTTAGTGATGTTTTTATCTAAGAGAGACTCGGTCGGGTCCATGCGTGTGGTTGTCTTGATGAGTTAGGTCAGTCTGGGGTCTTTCAAAACAGAGCTATAACGACGCACACCAGGACCCCGCACGTAAAAGGTCAATATTTGCTGTCCCCAGAGCGCAAGGTCGGCTTGCCCAGGCTTACAGCAGCACGCAATTGGTCTATAAGCTGTCCAGACCCTCCCATCACTCGAGAGATCTTGATCGCGGACACACACACACACGCACACGCACGCACACACACACACACGCACACACACACACACACACACACACACAACCACACACCACACACACACACACACACCACACACACACACACACACACACACATATATAGTATATATAATATATATAATATATATGTATATTACATGTGTGAGTATGTGTGTGCGTGTATATATATATATATATATATATATATATATATATATATATATATATATATATATATGTATGTATGTATGTATGTGTGTGTATGTGTGTGCAAAGACGCAGCACCGTCATTGACATAACCAGTGTCTGTCCTGAACCTGTCCTTCATAAACTTCTCTGGTGTCTGTTCTGATGTTGAAGCTGGAGTGCATCACCTGAGCCTGTGCGCACGTGCAGCTTTCGCATTCCACATATTAAACCTAAGCATAGTGTTACAACTGAGCAAGATATGTACATCACTGAACATAAATCAAGCGTAACTCACCTCTCCAGCCGTAGCCCCAAGAACCCTACTGCCGCGGTGGCCGCCACCACCGGCAGTAGCGCGCCTGCGCAGTCGCTCGATCAGCACCAGACAACCCCGGCGGATCGGTCCTCCCAATGCACACGACCCCGAGGCCACGGCCGGCCCACGGGGAGGACAGTGCAGTCTCCCAGGATGCCGACACGCCCATGCGATGGGCACCACGTGCGCGCCGCCGGTGTGTCACTGCGACGACGTACTGTCACTGTCACTGTCACACGACGTGCGTTGCGATGAGCACCACGTGCGCGCCGCCGACGTGTCACTGCGACGACGTGCTGTCACTGTCACTGTCACACGACGTGCGTTGCGATGGCACCACGTGCGCGCCGCCGGTGTGTCATGTGCGTCGGATGCCGATCGCACCATGCTTCGCGCCCCTCATCCCTTCGAACGACCCAAGCGACTGAATATTTTGATCTGCACGTGCTTCGTAAACTGTGGCGTGCACTGGTGAACGCGACGTCAGTTTCGTGGTTATATCATTCGGGAAGAAAATGTGTCATGCCAATTGACCGCCCTGGCCGTGCAGTTTGCTCCTATTCCAGGTCGCCGTGAGGTTAGGTCGGAAGGCTTCAGCCTGGATTAGTCTGCATCGCTGTTTTCGTGTCGTAACGGCCTGCCCAACGACGCGTCCCCCGAGTAATGGCCCCGCAGCGCCATGTCAGTCTTTGCCGTGCCATTGACTCGACTGATTAGAACGTCGCGCCGCGGTCAAAAGGTCACGATCTGTGGCAGAAATAAAGGTCATTGCTGAGCGTCTTGATATAGCAACGGTGTCACAAGCAAAGAGAAACAAACTGCCGATGCACGCGCACGAATTATGCAGCATACTAAGGTCACGTCCAGAAAGGTGACTATTGGTTATGGCTGCCACTTGTTGCAAAAAGACCAACATGAACCAGAACCATCAGGTTTAAGCTGAACTTGCCTTCCCTACATTAGAAGCGCTAGATTGCGTGATGCACGACTTCGTTCAAAGAGCAAAGATATATGGTGAATGATATTTCATCTACTCCAGTAAGATCCATGGTTGCTATACCTTCAGTGAAAGGCGTGGGACATCCCACACTCCCAGGGTGAAATAATGTCAGTTGGGGAACACTTGACTACCAGGTGCGGAAAAGCCGCGGGCATGGCTAGCGTCTAATGTTTGCTGGATACTTAAATGATCACTGGAACGGCTGATGCCCCTTATGTACAGCCACACATTTGCGTACTTTGCGCAGCTTTATCAATGCCATCCAATGACGTAAAATGACGTTAAATAGGGTGGGCAAGGACCAAATCCGATAATTCTTTATTTTCCGTTTTCAAACCTCTCCACCACCTTCAGCACGCATGAAAATATTGGTGTGCAGTTTTCAAAAGGGCAACTTAACAGGAGTCACAAAGATTTGTAGGTCACTAAATCTCCAGTTTCGGAGATTTAATCTACTGACTTGACGTAACGACACAGCGTGTAACGTGTGAATCGGTCGAATGCGCTGCTATTCCACGTTTTCTTCGGCATCATTAGCATTTTCGTTCAAATATGTGCTAATCACGCATTGCACCGAGCTGACAACGCGAATCGACGATCTGATTTCATGCATGTGCCACCCCGTGTTCTGATGCGTTTGTTTTCTTGCAAATGGGTCGGCACACGAATATCGGTGTCGCCATCAGCACTATATGATTATGCAAAAATAATGCAGCAAAATTCGGCTTTATTTGCACCATACACAAAACCGTCACAATTGTGAAGGATTTAGCGTTATTTTTTGTGTCTCCAACCCGGGAACATACACTGGTGGCTCACTCTATGGTGACTCTTACACTCACACTCTACATACACTCACACTCTACTATACACTCTTTGGTGACTCCTTCAATTCACATGTACCCTGCTCGGTCACGCGATGAAGGAGCATTGACTTCTGACAAGGGAGCGCGAAACAGCGGTGCGAGAGGCGGCGTCGTAAAGCTACTTTGCCCCATTTTCGCTGATTCGATATACAAATTGAGCTTATGCCTCGGGATAACCTGAGATTCTTCCACATCATTCCAGAGTTAGCCTGCTTTTGCGATTAGAGGCAAATCCTCGAGCGTTAACTGACGCCAGTGTGGTGGACCCATAGCAATGAAAGCTCATCACACGACTTTATTCTTGTCGTTGTTTTGCTTTGGTCAGCAGAATTGGGCGGATACGGAGTGACTCGAAAATAGGTATGCCTTACCTCGCACAGTACGGCTTATTTTAGGGTTTAGCGGAGTAGACCCCAAATATACTCTTTCAAGCGGTAGCATCTTCACGGTCTTTTGCAGGCTTTCGTATGAGTCAGGCAGCATTGCATAATTGCGCTCTGATGAGTATGTTGCATGATTTGTTGTCGCCTTGAGCAAACACGTTGAGTAACTGACTTCCACCCTGTGTTACAGTGATACTTTAACAGTTTCTACCTGCGTTTTGCGCTTGCTGAAGCATTTTTAGTGTGTTTGTTGTTTCTAATGTCAGATTAGGCATGTTGCGTGCACGGTTGGGAAAGGAATGTGCCACCAATACTGTGACGCTATTGCAGTTCACGGACTCATCATATCTCAGTGGTGTATTTCTTGCTATTGCTCTGATTTAATTAACTGAATATCAAGGCCTCCTTAAATGTCTCAAGTCGGACGGCCCACAGTTTAAGAAAAAGAAGCCTGAGGACCGCTTCCATATTCTCCTTTGTCATCCTCCGCATTTCAGCACCAAAAGCAAGACATCCCGATTCATGCCTCGATTTGTGAAAGCATTGTATTTGAGCGAAATATTTCCAAATGTATTACGTGGTAATGCATTATAATTCCAACGTATTCAGTGATGCGTGCAGATCGTCTGCTTTTGCATGCAGGCTGGGGAGACATTACATGTGTATATCAGAACATGATGGTCAGTAGCAGCCTAGTTGCACGATGGGAAGCGTGCCTGTACCCGACATTGTCTGCCTCAGGCCCCAGCTGGGCGCCTTCGAGGCGGGATGTTTCGGCGTCATCACGCACGATTACCGGCAGTCCCAAGGGACGAGCAGCGCTGAACCGGCGCCAGGCTTTGTCATCGAGGCAGACTACTGGAATGTACAACTAATTCCAATACCATATCTACTCTTGCTACCGATAACTCACCGACATTTTGAACACTGCTCAAAGCCAGAAATCAATGGGATGGTATGGAGTGACTTGTCGCGCGCAAACAAGGACCCCAAACTGCCGCGCGATTTTGCAGTCTGTCCTGTACGGAACTGCGTTCATCCCTCCTTTTCTGACACTCAGAGTTTCAGAGACATCAGACCAGCTTCCACATGTGTTCGGGTGATCTACAAAGCGTTCAACGTGGGTGGCATTTCTTTGTTTTGCAAATGAAACACGTGGCGTGCCTTGCCAAACCGATGACGTGCCAGCAACGTCATGGCGATATTAACTCAACTTCAATATCACTCCATCTCAGACATAACTTCCGAGCAAAGTGACGCAATAGGAAGCATTCGGCGTGGAGGTTCGCGCCTTCTCGCTTTGGCGGACACCCGAGTGACGGTGCATATAAATGTGCATACTTTCCGCACACATGTTCCGAGATGAGATGGGTGCTCTTTGGTAGAACAGAATATCGAAGATAAAGTCAGCGTCTTTCTTTAACGCATCCGTTACAGCCTTCGGTGGGTGCTGTCATGCAATGCTCCTTATTTCAACGAAGCGCTCGTATGGTGCCAGCAGTCGCTCAGAATTGTCAGCTCTGAGGCGCACGTGCCACAAGCCTGCCGGGCAGCCGTCCCCGAGACCCCGACAGGCAAAGAATCGGGCCCGGAGGCCGGCGCACACGCGTAAGCACGTGCGTTGCGTGCGCATAAAACTCGCATCAAATCTAAGCTCGCAAAAGTCTGACCTGGTGCAGATACACACGCACATGCGCACCAAGGACACTGATTTAACAGCATGGTAGAATCGGTTCTGATTTATCTGTGCCCACAGGTATAGCCGGGCCGTTCTCTTGTAGTGTACAACCATCTGTGCGTCCACAAACGGACCACCCTTACAGCTATATGGTGTCACCAGCCTACTCGTTGGCCCACAACCAGAACCTTGACTGCCCACCTACGCAGTAGGGGCACTATCAGAAACTAGGCAAGGAGGCTGTGGCGGGGGGGGGGGGGGGGGGGCACGCGGAGTTGACAAAGGGCTCTCTGATAGTGAAAGGCCCTTTCCCCCAAAATCGATGAATGTGGCTCATTTGTGAATGTGGGCATGTTTTTCTTGCTTTTAACAGTTTTGCCGTATATAATGGGAACAAGAGCCAGAGGCTACCGCTGTATCGATTTTGTTTAAATTGTATCGCCAATAAACTGAAGGAATCATGCGTTAAGAGACTGCATGACATAAATCGCCGGTGCTCTTCATTTTGCAATGTTCCAGTGGGCTCTTTCAAAGCTGATAGGGATCAGGAGCTGTTCCAGACTTTCGATCTGCGCTCTACAAAGACATTAAGGACCCCGCGAATGCACATTATAAATAAAATGGGTCCATAATTTGTATTAACATGACAAGGTAGTGTTTTTCTGGGAGTGTCCAGCACTCAGTCAGAAGCAATTAGCGACAAAAAATATGCGACGTAGTTTTCAACATGAACGCACGCAAATCTTAGCGACAAATGCCTCGCCGCCAGGCATTGCAGTCTCCGAAAACAGCGTAGCGTCGGCCCTATTGCTGTATTAAGTCGCGGTCAACGGGCCGACGAAAATCATGACGTATCTGAACAAGTAGCTTTGAAAGCTTTAGGGCATCAAATGTAGAAAGTGCTCCGGGCGTAAATCTTACCAGTGCGAAGTTTAGATTGATGATATGAACGGATTGACCTTTATAGCACCGCTAAGGGGTGCTGTCACCTGCTGTTGGAACTGGTGGAGTAAATATATATCTCTATTTTCGTGTTGCTGCAACCGGTGATGCATTCAAAAGACAAACTTGAGGCTGCAAAATAGATAGATGCGGTCTATTTCTATAGAGTTATACCGAATGGTCTGCATGGGTGGCTTTGGGTCCGACATCTGCTAAGCATAGCTTATTTCGTATATCCTGAAACCACCCCTCAAGTCGTACCGCCCAGCCCAACGGCTAATTTTGCCTCTGCCCTTTCGCCGCACAAAAATGCAGAGGGTCATACGTGCCGCACAATGCTGCGACACGGCCGCCCCGGGCATGGGTTGACCCTCGTTGGCCAACTACCAGCTGACTTTTCCATTTTGGTAGGGCCAAACAATGCGCCCGCCCTGGGAATCGTACCCACCGCCGGCGGATCACAGATTCATCTTTCCTCTAGACCACGGAGGTGGTGAGTCATCTTTGAATAGTACGAACTGATTTAAAAAAAAAACAGCTGGAAGCACTATTTCTCGACGGTCGTTCTCGTGCGCACGGCGCCCGTTGCCTGGTGTTATTTGCAGCGGCCAACGACGTTCGGTTTTAAGGAAACTGCAACTGCGGCTATCACTGTCCTTGCTCCCGAAACTGAAGGCGCATGCCCAAACCTTTTGATGTGATTTGCTTCGCTAATGGATTCTGTCCAAGAGTGAACGTTCTCAGACAAGCATCGGATGACCTTGTTCGCCTTGCTCAATTTTGATCCACTTAACTCAACGCTAATGAGGCCCCATGCATTTTCCGGGTAAGGAACCCCTTAAGGAGAACACTGGAGTGCACATTATTATTCCCGGTCAAGGGCTGAAGGACCGTTCTGTCCCACCGCAGGGTTTCTTTCGGTTACCATTTTGGCAACACAGGGCGGGATCCCCTCTTCGATCCGGAGGCCCATACGGGGATACATCATATAACATTGGCGCTCACTTTGATGTGGGAGGCCTTCTGACTCGCGCAGTTGGCTCAGAATCGATGCAAGAAACATGTTTAATGCAACAAGATCCCTGATCGCCGCAGGTGATCCAATAATTGACAGCTTGGCTTAACGGGCCTACGCCGGCACTGGGATGGAGGGCCCATCGTTCGGTAGTGGGGACCCTGACTGTCACCGCTCCATTGTCTCAACGTGAGCACTCATAAGTTCTATATGCTTCCCTTCATTGTCACATGCTCCGACCAACGCAAGTCGCCCTCTGGCATTCGGGGTCCCATGCCCGTCCCTGCTCAGCAAATGCTACCCTGGCCGACCCGAGAGCCCTTTTTGACACAGGATACCTGTTAGGCACTGTGGGTCCTTGACCGATACAAGGGCCTCGCATTATTGCAGGGACCCCGACCAATATGAATCAGTGGCCAGGCCTTGTCCTTCTTTGGGCAATGGGCCCCCAGGGATAAGACCGGCACAGAGTCAACTGTTTGGTGTTCGTGGTCTATGACCGAAAAAGAGGTCGGCACAGTCTCCAGTGGCCCCCAGTTGAGACGAGAAAGAGGCTAACATTTTGACTGACATTTGAGGCCAGGGCATACCTGGTGGGCGTCGTGCTCAATGTGACATACAGCCAGTCCTTCAGGCCCTTCAGCATTCCAAACGGGCGCTTGATCTTTGGTCCCGAGGGGGCCGTTTGCCCCCTCTTCAGACCTCCTCAAACGAAACTCGTGACCGACTGTGGTCGTCATTCTTCATGCAACCTACAACCGGCCCTCCGGGCCCTCATGCTCTCCGACCGGGCCCATGATCGTCGTCTCCGGTGGGGCGCCCGGGCTCCCCTTCGGGCCTTATCGAACATGTCTCTTGGTTTGTTCGGGCTCCACGAACACAGCAGCCTCTGTTGAGCGCCGTGGGCTCGTGACAGATACAGAGGTCCCGACTGTAAACCGCTGGCCTCGTCTTTGCATTGGGCCCATGCCGACACGGAGCCGTCTATGCGTTACTGGTGCTGCCTGACTGTGCCCCTGTGCCCCCCCCCCCCCCCGCCTCCCCCTGCCCGCGCCACTGCTCCGCAGTAATACTGCCTCCCATTTCGCCAGGACATAAATGGAGCCGTGTGTCTTCATGATCGCGGCTTGCCGACGCCATGAATATATGCATGTCACACAGGGCGTTGCACATGATGTATGTCATGCGAAAAGTTGATGTTTTAGTTGGGTACTAGCCAGACGAATGACGTTGCTACCGCACTGCGACCGTGCTGAATATTCAGCACCGTGTCCTCGGCCTTTATCCTTGTGTAAATAACCCCAACCCTCATTCACCATCGCCCCGCTCCCTCTCACTTCCTATGGCGCTCTTTCCTACGTCACTCTGTCACTCAGCCTCCCTCCTTCCCTCCATCCATCTCTCCCCTCCCCTGACATCTTTCCTTTCCATTCCACCCTTCTCCTCCCATCCCCTCCCTCCCTCATTTTTTCCTCATGTCCTGACTCACTCACTCACTAACTCACCCTAGCTCTAGCCATCCCACCCATTTCCACGTTCACACTCTCTATAACTCCCTCTTTTTATCCTTCCCTCCGTCGTGTTTTATGTCTTTCCACTCTATCTCGTCTTTGTCTCTCTTCTCACTCTCCCCAGCGCCCTCTTTCCTTGCTCTCCCTTTATTCCTGTTTCCCTCCCCCCCCCCCTCTCAGCACTGGTGTCCGATACTTCTGGTCCTCTGAGTGTGCTGGTCAGAACACTGTTGAGTGCAGTGGCTCGGGCCTGATTGACAGCCGTGCGGCGCCAGTAGGGGTAACCCTTGACGGGCGCACTACACGGCCGGCTCAGGCCGGACCCATAACCGTGCGCCGTCAGCAGGGATAACCCTTGACGGGCGCACTGCACGGCCGGCTCGGGCCGGACCCATAACCGTGCGGCGCCAGTAGGGGTAACCCTTGACGGGCGCACTACACGGCCCGGCTCGGGCCGGACCCATAACCGTGCGGCGTCAGCAGGGGTAACCCTTGACCGGCGCACTGGACAGCCGGCTCAGCTCCCGAAATAGGCCGTCCAGCCAGGTGGCCGGGATAATTAGGGCAATCAAAGCCTGTCAGAGAATGATTGCTCTCGTTGATTTGCTTTGTTTGAAATCTGTTTTTGCATTCAAGCGCAGCGCATAGTTGTACTCAATGGGAGCGTTCCTTAAGATGCGCCCCGGGTGGTCGGCTTGATACCCTTCGCTCGGGTGGGTGGGTCAATTTGACCCCTCGCTCCCTGAGATCTCGGGAACTTAGAGGTCTAGAAACACCAAATTCACAGAGTGTGTTGACCTATACGTGAGCTCACTTAGGTCAAAGTTCAAGGTTCCTAGGTCATGACCTTTGGGTCAAATAAGGTCAAACAAGGTCAAATTCCGGGCTGGTCCCCAAAGTGTCCCCAGAACCTAGATAACTGTTTCTAAGCAAAAAGTCGCATGTTCGTGTAAGGTCAGTGACCTTTTTTGACCTTGTTTGACCTTTTAAGGATCATGGTGACCAATATCATACAAGACTGCTCTAAGTTTAAGACTTGAATAAGCAAAAAAGATTACGCTAGGCAGTATGTTTCTTAAAACAAAATGTTGACCTGTGTCATTTTAGGTCAATGACCTATTCTGACCTCTAATAAGTCTATGGAAGATGTATTATGCGGTTCCTGCTATCAATACATTCGAAATGAGCACAAGAAACTATCCCATACAGCAAGCCCTTCAGTAATAAAACAGGTTGGTTTTGACCTTGGTCTAACCCTTACACCTGACCTTATGTCAACGCAATTTGCTCATTCAATATTTGTGGTGCCTAAGGAAGCATCTCAGAGATGTATGGCTTTGTCTAACACTCCCTTGTTGCATCCGATTGAGCGATTCCCCAGAAATTGGCTTCGCTGAAACCATGATCTGACTGACCTGCCATAGGTCAGCGACCTTACAAGATACATTTCAATTTGCGACACCACAATCCGCTATTCAGTTGTCTAGAGTTATGCAAAATTTGGCGCGGCTGCACCGCACCGTTCGAAAACAACTCCGGAAAAACCTTCGGAGGGGTCAATTTGACCCCACCCGAGCGAGTGTTAATATTTACATGAGCAGCGTTGGGCACTGAAGTCATTGTCTGCCATCACGAATAACTTGCGAAGTTTACTAGAAGTCATGGAAACCCCTGACTGGTTCAAGCAGAGCGCACCAGTGCCAGATGTCACCGTCTCAATGCCGCGCTGTACAAAACAATTTACTTATCTTATGTCCCATGTCATCTTTACATACTCAACCCTCGTGCTTTTGCTTCGTTTGCGGCCTCTTTTGATCTATATTCGCTGAAACGACAAGCATGGTAATGCTACCATTATGTGCGTATATTTCGGCTAGTGAAATGAATAAACACATGTCAACGCTCAACTTGACATTTCACGGTGCCATCTTTTCACCTGGAATTTCCGAGGTAATAATCAACAAATTTACTCTACAATCCACGTGGCTGCTTTGTACTCTTTGGAACCAGATATGCATAGCGATGCAGACGCACCTCCGATACGGCCCAGTCAGAGCTTCCAAACTCTTGGCAGGGGCCTCGATAACTCGGCGCTGCGCAAACGCGCCTATTCGACCCGGGCGCCTGACCGTACTGCGCTTTTCGGCAGGTTACCAACGGGCAGCTGTTTCTATCAGTTGCACAGCTGAGTTGCTCAACTCTTCCCTGAAGCAGCTGGCGCTGGCGAACAGCCCACTGTTCAACATTGTCCGCAACATCGCCGCAGTGACAAAGCCTCTGGGAGTGCCGCCCGCTAAGGGAGAGGACACGGATCATGGGGCTCACACTGCACACATCGAATCGAGACGCCCAGATTGGCGTGGATCGCACCGTGCATAAGCCATGGCGCTCATAAGCCTCGCTAGTTAACGTCGGTCGATGCTTAATGTGTAAGGTTTATTACCTATCATGAATAAGAGATGATTGTGATTGTTCGTCTGACCTTCATAAGGCATGGGTTTAATGTTTCGGGGTTCTTTTGTCCTAAGTGACAGACGTTTCGAGCCAACTAACTTGACATCAAACTCGAGATTATGCCCACTCGCAATGATCTCGCTTCCACGACATTGAGCTCCGCGCAACCTGTATCGTCCTAGCCTTGCATGCACCAACTTCAGCGGGCTCATGCTGTCTAACAGCTGAGCTCTTCTCCGGAAGTCAAACCCATCTCGTCTTCTCGAAATGCACAGCAGGTCGCCTACAGTCTGGGTTGTTCATGTCGAGCTCATATCCAAGTATTCATATGGTAACCATTGGTTTAGTCATTGCCTGGAAGCACTAACAGACATCGATTATGCGAAGATGCCTGCAGTGAAGAGCCAAGTCAATCCGCGGCGTTGCCAGATGTCATATGTATTTTTCAGTGCCACCGTGCAATAGTCACTGGATGAAAACGCGTTCCACACAGCTTTACAACAATAACACCCATGTCATTCAACTGCAATGCGTCGGTCATGATACACATCGGAGGTAAGTTGTACAGCTTCTCAAAATCGCTCATTCAAAGACAATGTGTCAACCTGCGACGAGGGATTCCCGGAATCAGTTGATTATGAATGATTTCCGCATGGCAACAGAAAGCACGCATCAAATAACAAGTTCCTTAATAACGGCGAAGTCTGCCTCGACCGGCGGGCTGAAAATTCACTGAGGATGAGCTTCAGCGATTCATTTTAACAGACGCTGACTTTAAACCGTCAATAACCTCCAACGGGTTGGTATGCGCGAGTTACTCAGGCATACATAGATAATGCCCCGGCTCATTTATCATGCTATCCAATCAGTCTCTGGCACGTTTAACTCCCGCCGTAAGTGCATTATACATTTTCCCGCCTTCAACGCCGTAAAACGGTATTTCCGAGTTCACAAAGGAGCTTGAGTTGTTCCACACGAGGCCGTCTGACCTCTAGGTGCACAGCCAGCCGTTCGTGGCGCGCACCCCAGCGCCGCACCCAGCCCCACGTGCACCGTCGTCCCCGTGGACCGGTGGCGGAGTCGGCGGCCCCAAGCGCGTCCCCGCGGACGGAACACGCCACGGGACGCCCCCTCACCAGCGTTAGCCAGCCGTCACGGACCGTCGACGGCGGCCCGGCGCTTCGGCTGAGTCGCCGGATAGACCGGCTGCCGGAGCGACCTGACCGATGAGGCTGTCCGGACCAGGGCGCCGTCCTGACCAGGACGCCGCCCTGGCCGGGGCGCCGCTCGGGCCATGGCGCCGCTCGGGTCAGGGCGCCGCTCTGGCGGTCTGCACACCTGCCTGCCGAGGGGGGGGGGGGTGGGTCTTGGCGAGGGCGCCACTCCGGCCAGGGCGCCGCTCTGCAGACTTGCCTGCTGGCTGCGCTCCTCCTGCAATAAAGGTAAATGCTCCATTACCTCTGCGCATGGCCAAGTGTCCGAGTGGTTTATGGCAGCAATACAGCGTGAGTGCTCCGCAACGCCAATTTACCGTGGTTTGCGCTGAAATGCTTTTGCGAGCAAATTTTCAACGTATGTGCTCACCCAGAAGACACCGAGTGGTTTCCCGTTAGGGTATTAAATCATGAAGGCCTGGGTAACGGTGACAAATGGCGGAGAAACGCAGGGAAAATTTTGAGACCGGTGCGATGTGTAGATGGGAACTGGAGCAATCCGTATTCATTTGCGCCCAAAACAGGTTTATCTTTTCTCATATTTTTGGGCGGAAGGCTGCTTATCAGTTACAGCAATCCGTCAAGAATGAAGCCAATCAAAATGATGTACTCGGGGATCTGTACTTTTGATGAGCGGAACCAATGCGAAAGTGAATCCAAAGTTCCCTGCCTTGAAAATGACCGAATCACGCCCTTAATTTTGATCGAAACCAATTTCTGAATAATGTTTCATCGATATCATATTTTTCGGAGCCAATTGATGGGCATGAGGCATTTTCTGGAGATACTTACACATTTGTAAAGGAAGGGATTAAGTAGAAATACATCGCAATGATGTAAGGAAGCAGAAAATGGGACGCACGTAGCCGTGTCTGGCACGTACTCCATTTAAACTTGAACTGTACAATTTCACCGGGCGAGACAAAAGGCTGCAAGACAATGCAAAAGCTCTGTGCGCTCAAAGCACCCAACACATGTCAACGTCTTAAAGCCAGCATCCCTTTCTGCTTCTAAGAAAAGACTTCTGCGTATCTTGGCCATGGAATCGTGACATCGCTCTTTCAGTCACTGCATGTTTTCAGAAATATGTGGAACAGAAATACCACCGAAATACACAAAACTGGGCGACGATGTCTTGAGAATCCAGCCGTAACAAGTCAGGTCATACATCAAGACGCATGCCTGGAGACTGAAATATTAAACAGAGATAGCCGAGCGTCACCGTGTGCAAGCATCCCTGGTCTCCGACGCAGGCACTCAGGGTACTTGCAAGGGATGAACCATCCGGGTCGACAGCTCGATTGGTAAGACCGCATGCCTTGCGATTCCCTCAACCGTAGCGGATTGGGCTCGAGTCACGTCAGTCGTTCGCTCCTTATCCACGACCGCCATGACCTGCGAGCGGTGGCAGCGACCTCACCTAAGATCAGGCGACGTCAGAGGAGAGGGCAGACCGTGCCGATAATTGTCGCACGTTCAGCTTTTGCCGCAAACTTGACCCGGAAATTGACCGCCGTTGACCCGGCGGCTGACCACAGAAATCCATCTGTTTTAAAGATTCCCTCTAAATTCTAAAAAATAGAGTCACATGAGCTATTCTCTGCATAAATGGGGACACAGAAACATTTTGCAAATTGAGAGGCGACTAGACAGCAAACGGTGCATTCCAAGACTCCCTATGTTCCTATGAACGACCACTTCCTCTTTGCGATACTCTGTCAGATGCAGTGCGCTTCGGTGGCGGAAAGAATCGGGGAGCCGTGTTTCGCTGCTTCTGCCTGATATGGCACGCTTCGGCGGCGGAAGGATCAGTCAGCCCTGTTTCATGAGTTCAGACGCAGTGTGCTTCGGTGGCGGAAGAGATCGATGAGCCTCGTCCCGTGGTTCCGCTAGTTTATCTCCGTTCCCCTAAGACGGAGGCTTCCCTCCGTTTAGAAGCCAGCGGCTCGTGTTGCACCGGCCATCGTATCCGGCGCGGATCTGAGCTATCCAGCCTGCCCCGAGCCGACCCTGCACTACCATCAAAGCCGTTCCTGGCGAGCGCGGGAACGAGACCCGACGGACGCGGTGCTCCAGTGCGGCCGCGGGCCCTCTGAAGTGCGGTCACGTGACCCTGCCGGCCGGGCGGGGCCGGCCGGGCCTGGTCGAGGCCCAGGGGCTCGGGCGGCGGTGCTGGACCGCGCCGGCCGAGGCCGAGCGGCCTGCCGGACAGGTGTGCCCCATCCAGCCCACCGCACGGCGCAGCGAGGTGGCCCATTACCGCCCGGTTTCCAGGCCGCGGCGCGGACAATGGCCGTATCTCGGCGCTGGGCATCTGTAGCGCGGCACTGAGCGGCTGGGTGCGCCGGCTGCGTCGACGGACAGCGTCCATCCATCACCGCACCGGCTCAAAGCGAGCCGGCGCCGCAGCAATTAATAGCGCGCGCATTATCTGCTGGCCCCGGGAGGCGACGTGCCCGCGCCAGCATTAGCATGCGGCCCCCGGGACGCTACCGCCGCGGGGCGTATTAACCCGATCAGGCCGATTGCCAGTCATCGCATTAGCTGGAGGCGGTGGCACTCCCGGAAATAGTGTCTCGGGACTGCTCTGGCCCGGGGGCCCAGCAGAGTACGCCCATGGAACTCCGCCGCCGAAAGGAGCACCTGAGTTGTGCTTTTTTCAAATAGGAAACTCCTGCCAGCGCAGCGAAATCATTACCGTCACTAGTGATGCATAAAGCTCGTTAAAGCGGACATTTCCATGCCTGGTTTTATAGTTCTACTCGGGGAGCTGCCGGGGAAGAACAAAAAAAACAAAAACAAAAACGAGCACAGCTGCGCTGCAATGTTCGTTACTCAAATATAACCACTACTAAGTTCTAACATCATCCTAACACGGCACGATCTGACTGCAACCCAGACACGCCGTTAAGAAAGCCTAGAAACGTTTCAAGTCGCCTGCCCAAAGCATCGCACAACACAGCTAAGCCAAGTGGACGCAGCAACCTCAAAAGCACTTCGATCTCGGCTGGGCGACCGCTCACAGTCCAAAAACATCCCAACCAATCCACGGCCTGTCGGTGACTGGTCAGTCGTTGCAAATCGTCGCAGTCGTGTCTATATGGGTCCATCCGTACCCCGCCGTGACTGATATTGACACCTGGGTCACCTGGCGGGCTCGGTGGCGGGCGTCGCAGGCAGTACCGAGCCCGCGCCCCGTCTACGGCCGGGAGCGAAGACATCTGAAAAGTGCGACGTTCCGCCGGTACAGATATTCAATTCCCGGAGGCCGGTAAATCGCAGACAGTGTCGAGCAGAACAGATTGCGGCGCGGGAGCGGGGTCGTGCCGCGGACTGCAATTTACGGCGCCTGTCCAGTGGCAGCCGCCCCCGGCGCTGAGTCATCTCTCCCTCTCGATCTCGCCGATAAATGGCGGCCGCGCCTGTCACTGCTAGGGCAAATATCGCTCCTGGTCTGCGAAGGTTGGGAAAGGGCGCGTCGCATATTTGATCTTCCGCCGTCAAACAATGCTTGTAAAGGAAAAAACTCATGGCTGGCTATGGACTGAGCTCTGCAATGGGAGGTGGGCATCAGAGTACGAAAGCAAGTACCGTTAAATGTTTGTGTCGAGTGCCACTTCCGGCGACAATGAGCTAGATGACCTTACTTCGATTAAAGCCGTTTCTTGCGGTGCTTCAGCGTCTTCTCTCCATGCATGCTTTCCAAAGCATGTCCCTTGATGTTGAAATTCTGTCAGGATCTTCGCCTCCGCTAATGAACACCTGTGCTAATCTCTGCCTCAAGTTTAGTTTTCCTGGTTCAACCCAAAAAAAACTTCTGACAGACAACAAGACAACCCAAAAAAAGAAAACAAGACAAAAAGAGTTTTAAAATCCAGCAAAATGATCATTTGTTTAAATGCACGTTTTCAGGCTAGCATTCGCGGTCACATAACTAGGTCTGCGTGAAAAGTGATCAGCTTGAGCGTTTTTTTCAATCGTGCGGTGCGCAATTTTTCAACTTGAGCGGTTTAGCCGAACTGCCGTTCTGTCCAGAAGCTAATTTCTTTATTGCCAGGGGCATAGCCGGATCCTTGGTAAGGCCAAACAAATCGCTGGGTATGACACATTTGTTACTAAGGACATGCTTATATATATATATATATATATATATATATATGTATGTATATATAAATGAATAAATTACACATTCTTGCCCCCTATAACTAGAAGATAGGCCAGACGCTACCACGAATTCATTTCAGCCTTCAGCTTATACCACATAACCTGACAAAATCACGCGTTAAATGACTAGCAAGAGAAAAAGCCGCCGGCGCTGTTCACATCATTATGGTCCAGTGGACTCTTTCAAAACGATAGAACTCAGAAACTTCGCCAGAATTTTTATCTGGGCTGTACAGAAATAGCAAGGCTTGCACAAATATGGATTAAAAATAAAATGGGGCAGCAATTTGTATTAACATGGCAAGGCCATGTGGTCTGGGTATCTTCAACATTCAGTCAGAACTGATTGGTGGCGAAAGCTATGTAACGTAGTTTTGAGCATGCGCGCTCGTAATCTTAGAAACAAAAATATCCAAGCCAGGCGCTACAGTCTCCCTAGACCGTGCAGCGTTGCTTTCCCAGACGTGCAGTGGTTGACGCAGGTGTGTGAACCACTGCACTATCGGCACTCGACGCGCAGGTCCAAACGTTTTGATGGTATTTGTTTCATTGGTTGATTCTGCAAAATAGTAAGCGTTCTTGGGGAAACATGGGATGGCCTTGTGCGTTTTGAGCCCCTTGCGACCCACCTCTTTCAGCACTAAAGAAACCCCTTATTTCTTTCAGGTAAGGGGGCCCCACTGAGTGCAACACTACGGGACACATTGTTGTTCCCGGTTAAGAGCTGAAGGGCTATTCTGTCTCACCGCGGTGTGTTTTCCGGCCGTCATTCTGCCGACACGGGACGGATCCCCCGGGCCGATCAGGAGGCCCTTACAGGGATATACCATATCACATTGGTCCTCTCCCTGACGCGGGAGGCCTTCTGACCCGTGCAGTTGACCCCGGATCGGCGCATGAACCGCCATCGACGCAACAAGATTCCTGCTCGCCGTAGGTCGTCAAATATTTGGCACATGGACTACAGTTGGGCTTAACGGACCCATGCTGGAAATAGGTTGGAGTGCCCACCGTCCGGCGGTGGGGGCGCTGACTGACACGAGACTCTTCTATTGCCTCAATGTGAGTACTCTCCATAGGTTCCTGTTACCTTTAATTGTCAGAGGGCCCCGACCAACACAAGAAACCCTACGCTGTTCGAGTTCCCGTCCACGTCCCCGTACCCGTCCCTGTTGAACAAATCTTCCCCTGACCGATTCAAGGCCCCGTGTTGACACAGAATGCCTTGTTAGGTACTATGCGCCCCTGAGCGATACAGGAGCCCGACCGATGTAAATCGCAGGCCTGGCCTTGTCCCTGCTTGAGAAATGGGCGCCCAGAGCTCAAGCCAACAGGGAGCTGACTGTTCGTTGCTCGTGATGTCTGGTCGAAATAGAGGAACGCCCTGTCTCAGCGGTTCCTATTGGTGCAAGAAATCATCTTACTGACATTTGAGATCACGGCCCTATGGACAGGGGTCCTTAATGCGACCTGCATCCAGCACTTCGGACCCTTTAGCCCTTCCATTGGACCCTTGATTTCTGGTTTCGAGAGACCCTTCGGCCTCCCTTCAGGCCCCCTCAAAAACCGCTTCGAATCGGGGTCACCTGCTGCCACAGAACCCCTGTTCGGCACTTTGGCACCTAACTGACACAGGAGCCCTGCATTATATCAGGGAACCCAAACATTAAAAGTCGCGGACCCCGGTCTTGTTTCTACTTTGGAAGTGGGTCTCAAGGTTTTAGAGGGACATGAGGCCGACTGTTCGGTGATCGTGGTCTCTGACCGGCTTAGACGCCCGCATTGTCTCAGGGGTTCATAAAACGGTACAAGAAAACTTCTGACTGATATTTCAGGTCACGGCCCTAGGGGCCGCGATTCTTTACGTGACCTACGGCCAGTCCTCCGGGCCTTTATGCCCTCCAACCGGGCATTTGATAAGCAGTTCCGGTGGGCCGCCCGGGCCCTTCTTCGGGTCACATCAAACACTTCGCTTGGTCGGCTCGGGGCGCTCTGTTACGCGCTGTGAGCCCCTGGCAGATACAATGGCCTGACCAGTGTAAATCACTGGCCCCGGCTTTACAGCTGATTGGGAAGTGGGTCCTCAGGCCCATACCGACACAGGAGCCGAACATGTGGTACGGTGGTACCTGGCCGACATATGGGACCATAGCGACTCAAGGACGATAGGTTCCCGATCAACGCAAAGGTCCCACTAACCGTTATTTGAGGGTCCGTCTTCACAGGTCTGGGTCCCCTGAATAAGACACCGATCAGCCCTTTATGCCCTTAGACCCTCCAACCGGGCACTTGGTCGTCGAATCGGGTGTGCCCTCTACGTTCTCCAGGTCTCCTCGAACCCTGCCGCTGGCCATTTTTTTAGCCATTTTATCGCCAAACTCAGAGCCCCTGTTAGGCGCTGAGGGGCCACGAGCAATGCAAATCGCTGGCTCCGGCTTTGCCCGGCTCGGGAAATGGGCCCTTAGGCCCATGCTGCCACGGAGCCGACTGCGCGTTACTGATGGCATCTGACCGAAATATAGGCTGTTATCAACTCAGTGGGCCCCTGATCAGCGCGCAGGACCTTCCGGCTGGCATTTGGGCGTTCGGCCCTGTAGGCCGGGGCTCCCGAATAAAAACCCTTGCTGGCTTTTCGGGCCCTCAATAGTAGATTCCGATTGGCTGTTTAGGCCCCTCGAAACCAAGGGGGGGGGGGGCACGTGCCCCCTGCCTGCGCTAGCCCCCCGAGCCCCCCTGTCTGCACTACTGTTCGTAGTGACAAACAGTAGTGCAGAGTGTGAACAAACTGTGACGACGCCTGTCACCTCACGCTGCTCGGTGTCGCATACTTCGGAGGACCAGGCCTCACTCTCAGTGACGACGCCTGTCACCTCACGCTGCTCAGTGTCGCATACTTCAGAGGACCAGGCCTCACTCTCAGTGACGGTGCCTGTCACCTCACGCTGCTCGGTGTCGCATACTTCGGAGGACCAGGCCTCACTCTCAGTAACGACGCCTGTCACCTCACGCTGTTCGGTGTCACATACTTCAGAGGACCAGGCCTCACTCTCAGTGACGACGCCTGTCACCTCACGCTGTTCGGCGTCCCATACTTCAGAGCAGCTAGCCAGGCTGCTCTCGGGGATCTGTGACTTGTAAGCTTTTGACAGCTCGTGGGCGACGTTTGACATCGAGAAGGCGCCGGATAGCCGCCTTGTTGACGCTGTAGTTTACAACTTGTGTGTCGTTATCCCAGAGAGTGTCGTTAGCCCGGATAGTCTCGTTATCCCGGATCTGGTCATAGTTCCCAGGGAAGAACAGAGATGGTAAGATGCCTCCCTATGATGCTAAGATGCTGTCCCTATTCTGTGTTTTTGTGCATTTCACATTTGATACCAAATTAGGCCCCGTGTGATCTACTAACGTGAAAAGGGCTTATACCTGTCTGACGGTAGCTAGGCCTGGTGTTTGCAAGTAAACCAGCGAAGACGAAGAACCAGGATCTAATGTTTTGTGGGTGAACCAATAGGAGCTAGGAGGCATTGGCTGGCGTTAAAAACAGTGGCAAACAGAAACCAGGCTTCGGCTTTTTATAGACGATGGGACCAGAACAAGCCAGGAACCAGAGCCTGGCGCTTGTGAAATAATCAATGACAACCAGAGGCCAGGCTGTAGAGCTTCGAAAAGGAAGGATGGGAAACAAAATCCCCACCGTCTAGTGATTGTAATATAAGCGGTGAGAACCAAGAGCCAGCATTTGATGTTCACAGAAAGTGCAATAGAGTCAATAAACAGGAGCTGGTGTTTGCGAATAAATCAGCGGGAGCCAGGATGCATATCTTATTTTTCCGAAAGATCTGGCGGAAACCACGAAACAACATTCGAAATCAGGCGCGTACCTGTTGTAGACCGTGCTAGTTTGGTCCACGCAGATTATACACCTCGGAGGGTAGGTCAGCTTCATACGAAATCACCCCACCCAGCCTTGATCTGACGACCTGGATCCGAGGTAACGCGTGAGCTGAGATGGTTTTCACCTGGTACCGATTTCAAAGCTATGCTACGATTACGACGGATACTACAAACCCTCAAACTCTTAAGGTAACTTTGAGGATTCGTGAGTTATGCATAACCTGTAGCCTCATTAGTCACATGGCATATGTCAACACTATGTTTTTTAGATGAGAACGACAAGAACAATCGATTACCACTTAACCTTTAAAGAACTAACGGTGCCATCATGATCCTAAAAGGAAAGGACACAAGCATAGCCCAGGCGGTCGCGGCGAGCGAAATGCGCCACGGCATGACATGCCGAGCTAGACGCGAGCCTCAGGCTGAATCGTCGCATTGTTCAATTGGTGAGTCTCGCAATGACTGCGAATCATTTGTATTGTGAATCATTTCACCCCCATCTAAATCCAGAGAGTTTATACGGCAGCTGTAAATGCGACTCCCGTCGGGCACGACACGCGTACAAGCCGGCCGCCACAGCCACAAAGGCCGCTCGCTCGTGCGGCGAATGATCATGGGGTGGCCCCCACACGACCGCTCGCCGCCGCCCAGGCCGTGACACATGCACCCCGGCCGCTCGTGCAAGCCCGTCGCCGCCGCTCCCCGGTGCACGGCCGCCCGCCGCTGCGTCGCCCGTGTTTGCCGTCTGCCGGCCGGGCGCCGCAGTGGCCATTAGCGGCGGGTCAGCTGGCTGGAAGCACCGCTGGCAGACGTCTCTAACGGCGCCATTCGCGTCAGTCGCACACGTGAGCGGCGACGAACGCGGCGCACTTCCGCGGCGCCGCGCCAGCTGATTTTGGCGTCGGCCGGCTGCCGCGTCTGACTTTCAGGGCTTTAAGGTAAAAAATGAAACGATAGGAGATGCTTAGTGCTGGCGACACGGCAGCTGAGAGACGCGAACGCTGTTTCTGGGCTCTGGGTTGGAAGATATTCGCATCTATCCACACAAAAAAGCACAGCCAGTTGACGGCGGTGCGGTTTTTGTTGCCTTCAAGGAAAATATGCCTTCGGGTTTCGGTGGTTTTGGTGGTGAGCGGGTCTGATTGTGATGGCCTGGCAGTGAATTACACAGTTCCTCGGCATGCAGCTCTGGGTGGAAATTGCAAAACCTTCGCTGAGCTTTATAGATTTTACCTTTGATGATTAGTAAGATCCCAATTACTCGTAAGTCATGTCCGTCTATGGCAGTTACAGGTAGCGGTCCATAAAATTGCCTGGGTTCGAAAGCCAAGGTTTCGAAAAAAACACCTGGTCTCCGCTGTTGTAGCACTTGAAGCGGGTGTTTTGGTGACTTGCGTCCCGCGTGGGGACGGGGCTACGTTGTCGTGCCGAAGTTCACCAAGGAGACGCAAAGCTACACCGGCAATCGATGACTCATCAGACTGGAGCCTGTGCTTCGTTCCGCTGGGCTGGAACTGATTTGACACACGAAGTGAAGCAAATGGAGCTGAATCTAAGCCCGATTCAAGGCAATTTAAGGCTTCGAACTGAATACGGTCCCCGGACCCAGCGTGGCGCAGGCTTACACACACCGTGTCCTCCAGCATTGCTCGTCATAGCTCCTTAAATACCATGAGCGAACGCAAGTAAATCGAATCCTAGCGGACCAATGACTAGGACGTGCGTACTGTGGAGGATCACACCAACCGGGCCATGTCACAGTACCTAGAACCGAAACCAAGAACAGAACACCAAAAAGGTTTGCCACCTGTTCCTTAACCCTTTAACCATAAGCCATCCAAAACAAGAAAAATTTGAAGTGCTAACCCGGTCTATATGACCAGCGCAGTGTTTTCTGTGGTCAGAAATAAGGTATTGTACGTCAACAGGTACTATAGATCGCATACCTACTGTATACAGTACAGAGTGCCTCCGACGCTCGGCAATGCATTTGTAATAAACTGAGAACAGGAACGCTACTCAGATAAAATTAATAGTCTTATTCCTCGGGGGAAAACCAGATGAATGGACATAAAGATGCATTGATATTTCCGCAACATGCCGATATCGAAACGAATAGCAGAAGTGGTATGAGAAGACTCCTGCAGTTGGTTTCGATAAAAGCGCGATGCCGAAGTGTCAATGCATCTGCATCTCTATCACCCTGGGTTTCTCTGAGGAATAAGGCTATTACTACTGTCTTTTCTATGTGAATAATGTTGCTCGCAAATGTACTTAACAGCTTAGGTACGATGGTACATCAAATCATACATCCTCAGCTTCGCAAACACGACAAAGATGTGGTTATGCGCGTCGCATTCGTTCATCTAGCCCCAGCGCTACTGATAACATAGATAATTGACCTTGATTGGCCTCATATGACCTTGTTCTCCCTGCCCTCCTTGGCCTATGACCATGTTCTCACGTGACCTATTGTGACCTGGTTAGGTATTACAATCGCATGACAGCATGTTTCCAGTGGGTTATCCCAATTCTGCATCCAGAATTATCAAGCAAAATGTCTATTCTGAGCTCCGCATGTGTTTTTCAGAAAGCACCCATAAAGCTAGGTCATGCCCTAGGGCAAGGTCATGTGCTCTGTGGCCATACCATGGTTATGTAGTATGTAGTCCACGCTTAGTAGTTCGATTGATCTCCAACTTTCAGGTTACGGTGATCTTTTCCTGGCTTTGAAATTAGCTTGATGATCACTTCTCTGTGTGAGGGCAATGTTTTGGCTTGTATTAGTGATACAGCAAAAGCCCAATGCAGGAAATGCCCTTGTTCTGGCCAAAGTGTTCTAAAATTTAACTGGAAAACCGCCAGATTCCGGCATTTTACCTTGTTCCATCGACGGTAATGCATCTGTAACATCTTGTAACACAATCTCAGAATCAAGCTGTGTGCTGTCACCTGTCTTCAGTGTAGTGGTAATGTTACTGGACATAAATTCTTCGTCTAGCTATTTTTTCGTTTTCAGTTTTCGTAGCTGTATTTCACTTCTAAATTCCGTATCAACTCCGCGAGAATCAGCCGTGTTTGGGCAATCATGCCATCCCCTACCTGACCACACGGAATGTCTTTCTCGCCGTGTGATCCCTTTTTTAACGACAAATAATGTTCGCAATTCTTCTCTCCTTGCTCACGCCATAAAACGCTAAAGCAAACGATTAATCCCTCAATCGTCGGCCGTCTCATTGCTTCTAAATCAATCTTATCAAGCATTATCCAGTAGAGTGAGATCACTTTCAAATGTCATAGCGGCAAATCTCGCCTGTGCTTTGACGACTTCTTGCTTCAGACTGTCTTCTCGTGCTCTGAGCTGCCCACCTTTTTGTTCCGACAATCTCATACATCCTTCCCTTAACCTCATTTTGATTTTTTCATAGGATAATCAGTTCCTTATACGTAAAAAATGAGCAACACAGTAGCTCCAAAACGTCATGTATGCATGACTTAGTTTACGTTATGCGTAATTTTCGCCAAGTAAATGTGAAACATTAACATCCAGAGCTCCTTTCCCCCTGGCTGCTGCTGTGTCTGAACTGTGAGCGTTACTACGCCTTGGTTTGTTCTACATCCCGGCATCACATTTACCTCAGGGACCATATCTATCAAGGCGTCACTAGCAAAGAACATGACTAGATGACCGCACCCAAAACGTTTTTATGCGTCCAAGTGCTGTCTCCGCCGACAGGGTACATGCGTCTCCAGATGTCAACTAAACTATGTTTGTCAGCCAGTTGTATAACCAGTACCGATGATAAAATTCATATCGCCAAATCATATCATCATAATTATAGGATCCACCTCAATGTCTTCCAAATGTTCAACGACTGCCGCAAAGACATCTGGGCTGTTTTTGCTTGGCCCACATTTATTTCTCAACGTAAAAATGTTGGAGCCTAATTTGCATATCACAATGACGTAATTTCCACAGTCAGAATTGATTTATGCTATCAAACTGTGCTGTGCGCTACATTCAGTCAGTGTTAGTGTTCCACGGCTATACGAAGATTACCAAGAGTGGTAACATCCGCCTCTTCATAAGCTGTTGAAAAAGAAAAACAATTCAGTCATGTGAGTATCTTAAAGAAAACCAAATTGAAGCGTGCCTGACCAATATAATGGAAGACGTCACGCGGTTTCTTTTGCTAGCCCAGGTCCCTGCAGTCCACTGACATTTTGTTATGTCATCCATTGCTCACGGTACATGATTTTGTTATGTCATTCGTCCTAGAGAAAGGAAGCGTAAGATGACTCCCAAACATCATTGAATGAACCGAAATTTGTCTTTCGATACCGAACTGTGACAGCCCGCGAGCCGCCGGTCTGTGTAGGGCCGCTGCATGTGTGATGTCTGCGTCTATGATGAGCGCGCCTTGGATGCTGGCGTGTGTGATGAGTGCGCCTAGGATGCTGGCATGTGTGATGAGTGTGCCTTGGATGCTGGCATGTGTGATGCGTGCGCCTAGGATGCTGGCATGTGTGATGAGTGCGCCTTGGATGCCGGTATGTGTGATGAGTGCGCCTTGGATGCTGGCATGTGTGATGAGTGTGTCTTGGACACATGCGTGTGAATAGTGGGCGTGTGATGCGTGAGTATGCGCTGCTCGAGTATGTGGTCGCGCCTCTAAAGAGTACGTCCCTATGATTAACCGTGCCAAGTGCTCCAGCGATGCTCTCAGGCAATATCATGGAGAACGGCAGGTACATTACTAGCCCACACTGCGGTGTGAGCGAATTTCAAGTGAGCCAAAGTGTGACCGGGGGCAGCGTAATTTAGTTGTCAACCCTGAGTACTAACGGCAAACAGGTGTGCCGCGGGCGGCTGGAGGGTCCTAGCACTTATTCTTAAACACGATCATAAGCTTATCTAACCGTGTAACATGCAATGTTACTATATAGCTTGGGGCGCACACCATAGCAAAATGACAAGGCGTGACTATGGTCGATGCTTACGGAAAAGTCTCTAGACCTCCCCGGCCGGGCGCACAGCTGAAAAGTGCCTAACCACCAGCACGGTTCGCTGCGGGTGCCGTCTACGCCCGAAAGTGCGGCGCAACTTCCACCACAACAGCAGGCGGGTGCGTGGCCAACCCGGTCGGTGCAGGTCTAGCAGACCTTGAAACAAACATGTTCGAAACTTCAGCAGATCACGAAACGAGCATGTAACTCCCGGGCAGTAGTGGTTGGGTAAATGATCGTGACTACACAGACATTTGGCTGCAAACATTCTGTGATATTCCAACTATACGAGAAACTTAATTACGTTTGGATCAACGAGACGGATTCGGTTGGTTGACGAGGCCAAATGTGGCAGATCTATGCCTTTAGGATGCGACTTCAACGCTTCCCAGAAGCGAACTGCGACCGAAAAGGAATCTTTTGGAGACAGAAGCTGCGACCACTTGATGCCCCCAGATGGGGACCGGAAGATGATAATAGCGACAATATCATCTTTCAAAGAAGGACTCCAGCGGTCTGGACTAGCCTTTCTGGGCATCTAGATTTGTCTTTCTGGATCAACCGTCTGGAGTTGACTTTCCGGACTAGCTGTCTGGAGCCGTCTTTCTGGACGTCTGGAGTGTTTGTCTGGGAACACCAGACTGCGCCGGTCCTCCCGGCTGTGATGGCGTGCGCACAGCAAGTCCATACTTTTCTGCTGATGGTCACCGGTGTATAACTAAACGAAGATTCCGAAGTCGTGGTTTCGAAAACATTGAAAAATGTCATCAAACTAGTGAAATTATTGCCTTGGAATAAAAGCGTATCAATCAAGTGATGGAGTCAATAATGAAAGACAGTGCCACGCATCTGCAGGCGGTTTTGAACTGAAATAACCATCTTGAAGATCATTCGGTGCAGTTCACAGCCGTGCCCTTCTTAAAACTTAGGACTAAAGGCCAAAGACCCCTCCACTTTCTGAGCTACAACGCTCACAGATATGTGCGGACTTTTCGGGAGGAATGGTTCAAGGTAACCCAGTCATATACGAAGGCATAACAACGCCGACTAAATCCTGTTATTCCATTAACCATGCGACGATTAAAGCAGAAACGCAAAGCATTTGTCGAGTTCTTCATATCTAACGTTCGTGAGCACAATTTATGAATGGTGAGGATCGTCAGTTGACCCTCAGTCAATGTTGTACAAAGCAAGATGACATTAGCAAGTAATCACATATGGCGGAGCATATTTACTAAGCAGAGAATTTTGTTGTCTAGGGGATTGGTGTCCACTTAAAAATGTACCAATACTGATGAATGAGATTACTGTATCATGCATGATGTGTGTTTTAATATATTTGACTGGGAGCGTTCCCTTTCAGTGTTTCTGTACATCACCACTTATAGTTTCCATCGTCTTAATTTGCGCGTGACAATCATTACGGCATTTCTGGCGTCACCACTGACGAAAAACGACCAAGCGCGGAGGTATAAAACGTCAGAACCGTGACCGTTGCACGATATGATATCTAAGAAGCCAAGTTTCTTTCTAGATCTGAGACGGCAGCATGTACAATCGTAACTTAAGTGGTTGATTTGGGGTCGAATGATCATGAGAACATTTGAATGATAATTATAAATGCCTCAAAGTAGCTCAAGTCGATTATGTCCAGCGTTTCGTTGGGTTCAACTGTATGGGTGTAGAAAAGGCTAACTCTATGCTCATCTACTGTGCACACAATAAAGGACCACTGCAAGCTACATCATTTCAAAGGCATAATTTTCTGATGCGTCATGAAATTTCGACGAAATTGTGATAAGTGATTTACATGAATGAAAAGAACGAGTGATGAAATGATAGTTAACCTTTCTTTTAACTCTTGATGTTATGATACACGCTATGTTGCGTCAACACCTGGTGGGTGAATATTACCTTCCTCTAGAGTTGGCATGTGATGCAATTTTATCCCTCTCTTCACACAGTACTCGACAGATGACGCCTCTTGAAGGACCCACTGTGTTCAAAACGGTGACCGGCGGAAAGCTTTGCTTAATCAGACAAACTGGTCGGCTTTTGCATTTCTTCCAAGTTCACAAAATGGCGGTCTTGGAAATTGTAAACTGTACAACTTCCCGGAGAATGGCAGTTGTCATGGCTCGTCGTTCTGTGAGCCAGACGAAAGTACAGAAACCGACCAAAAGCTTGTATGATTGATGGAGAACCGTTGCCAGCCATCTTGGTGGACAAAGCAGGTGCAGCAAGGCAGGTCATCTGCGGAATAGTCACATGCAAAAATAGAGAGAGGACGTAGCTTTGCATCAAGCACGGGCACCGGATGAAGCCAGAATTTATCTACATGTTCTAAAGTCATTATCACAATATGCTCCAATGTGTCAAATGTTTCATTCATTATCAAAAAATAGTATATCACGTACAACTGTTACCAAGTTATATCAAAATATCGTAAGAATTGTACTACGCACAGGCGGCCTTTCCACGATTTAGTACTCCTAAATTATTTATTCACAAACGGTTTCCTGGAAAGCATTTACTCTTCGATGAAGAAGACGAACCCTGTGATTGTGTGTCAAATGGATATATGTATCCTTGTGAGAAGCTTGGAGCCTCCAGATGGAAGAATTTGTTATATGCACGCGCTTTCTGCAATGTGTATCACGACATCTTACAAGAGTCACACCCCGTGTAAGAACACAGCGTAACTTTGCTGACAGCTTACTTCAATGCGGTTTGCATCGCCTGCTTGCTGGGATTTACCTTGCTATCAACTTGGAAATGAGGAAAGACTGTCGCTTTACACGAAACTTCTGTATTCCCAGCCCTCCTCAAACATCGATCAAACCACGTTATTTCTCAACTGACATGCTTTCTTGGCAGCTGTCCATGACTGTTGGGGGCGAGCTGACACAATGCGGACTGGAAACTTCTGCCAACCGGTTTGGAAAACCATTAGCGCCTTGTCTCACTGTTCAAACATTCATAATTCCATTCCAGACGCTCATCTGGGGCTGTCACAGCTTGCAGTACACCGTAAGGGACATGGTGGTTGATGAATCGAACTGCCCGGCTTCACAGCTTGTTTCCCAAAAAGCTGTTTGTGGCGCGCCAGGCAGTTTTTCCAGCGTGAATGAGCAGTCGTGAACAGACAGTTGCCACTCGGGGTAATGTAGATTCAATCAGACCCAACCTCAAGGCATCTTACGGTAATCCCTGGTATCTCAGTCCTCACGGGCGTTATCGCTGTCTGTGCTGCCGCTGCTGCTGCTGCTGCTGCAATCGGACTCGGCGCCCTCCTTGTCCAGCACCGCAGACAACGCCAGATGTGTCCGGCGGCAGCTCTCCCTCCAGATGTGTCCGACGGTAGCTCTCCCCCAGATGTGTCCGGCGGCAGCTCTCCCTCCAGATGTCTCCGGTGGTAGCTCTCCCTCCAGATGTTTCCGGCGGTAGCTCTCCCTTCAGATGCGTCCGGAGGTAGCTCTCCAATCAGCTGTGTCCAGCGGCAGCTCTCCCTCCAGATATTTCCGGCGGCAGCTCTCCCTCCAGATGTGTCTGGCCGCAGCTCTCCCTCTAGATGTGTCCGGCGGTAGCTCTTCCTCCAGATTTGTCCGGCGGCAGCTCTCCCTTGAGTGTATTATTCGCATGCCGCCTGTGTATGTTAGCGTTACTGACGAACGGATCCGTTGCTGTAACCACGTACGCGATGAGGTCGGAGATCGTGTGCAGCCGGCTGTCATCCCCGTAAGGCGCAATCGAGAGTTAAGGACAGGTGCTGGCACGCCACAAAAACAGCTGGCGGTCTCTCGCAGTAAGTGCAGCCTTCAGGCCGCTGCGCATGGGCTCCGGTGCAGGCGGTGAAGATCTTTGGTGAGCTCCTGGTGAGCTCCCTCCGCTGGGCAGAGCTTCAGGCTGGTCTCGTGGTTGGTTACTTACTTGATTGGAGATAGTTCACGGTCGGAAGATCGCGCTGCCTCGCTTAGGTTGGTTTCTCATCAGTGTCTATCATGGCTTGTCAATGATGGCACAGCAAAGACGAGCCCGGAAGAGGTGTACTGCTACCGAAAACCCTCAAGGGCACTGATTTTTTTGCGTGAGTGCCGTGCTTTGCGCGCTTTGGCGTGCTGTCTCGGGGGAAGGGCACCGACAGTCAGCCCGTGGTACCAATGCGCCATCCAAAAGTAAACCAACAGTTATAAGTGAGTTTACTTCATCGTATCTGATGCTTGCTTCGATGTTTTCCAATGTGGAACATTTTCATCAAGTATGAGTGATGCAATTATTGATTATATTAATATATTTGTATATAATGATAAATGATAATATGAATAATAACTGAAAATAATAGATAGGATTAAATATGCATCATTTTTGTAATATTATGGATATATATATATACACCCATATATATATATATATATATATATATATATATATATATATATATATATATATATATTGTAAAGAGATCGCTGATTTTGGGCAGCGCATCACTAGACCACCGTTCTTAGAGACCTCGACCTCTTTCCTGACGTTGCCGACAATCCTCCCGGGAAAGAACTCTGCCAAACACACTGGCCTTGATTTTCCCATTGACTAACTGGCGAATTTCACATCTAATTTGCTGCGGCCAGGGCGTTTAAGCACCACCTTTGACAACCTTCTCTGTGCATTACTGATATGTGAGTCTCAAAAGCGGTTAGGAACAATAAAGCAAGAGAGCCGAACATATGCAGCCAGTGGCATGCATCAATAATGGGATCAATCACGCTTAAAGGAAATGTTCCACATTTGAGGTGCACTTTTAAGTGGAAAAGCCTGCTCTAGACGACACAATTTACCTGCTTAGTGAATATGCTCCTCAATACGTCACTGTTTGATTGCGTGATCACACCTTGCACAACATTGGTTGAAAGTCATTGATGGCCATTATATCTGGAAATCCCGCTCGCGAACGCCAGATATGACCGACTCGACATTTATAATTGTCTTGGCCTTGTTCGCCGCATGGCCAATGTAATGGCAGAATTTGAATGGCGTTATCATGGCGTCATGGAAATCCGAGTGACCTTGATATAGTCTCCCCGAAGTAGTCCGCACATTTTCCCGGGTTTGTAGCTCAGAATCTAGAGTTTTAAGTCTTTACAAGGGCAGGAATGTAAACTGCACCAAATGATCTGCCAGTTGGCTATTTTGGTTTAAACTCCAATATGAATATGAAGCACTCCGCTTAACTGGCCGAATTCTTGACCTCGGTATCCGACGTAACATGACGTGCGCGGGCGTGCTCACAGGTGACCTCACAGAGGGAGGTCCTTCGAATTCTCCCGCGCGATGGCTCACCAGTCGCCACCAATGGGAAAGGCACGGGGCATGGTAAATCACGTTTGGTAGCCAGAAGACAAATGGGAGCAATTATTGCCGACGGTTTCATCATCAGGAGGTGTGGTGAATCCGTTGATATGTGTCGCCTTTGTGGATTATGTTGAGTTCATCGGGGTTGTGATACATTTGTACAATTTTCCATTTAGCTATCATAACTGTGGGCGATATGATTATCGCTCGACATTTTTTGTACTGAACGTTGTTCATTTTATTGGCGCTTAGGCAGAGAAAACCCGTCAGCTGGCTGTTGATATAGTGTCAAATCTCTCATGCTGCTAACCCGCCTCACATCTGGCTACCTCAGCGGCATACAGTCACTCAAAATACGATACATTCAAGGCAATGCTGACGTCGTTTCGCCGACCATACTAGTCTAACGCAGCCATTGCCTGATCACTTGCAAAATGTTGAGAGAACCTCGGCGCAATCCCTTGTGATGAGAGCCGAAAACCTATCGCAAGATTTTGTCGCGCTTGTTCTAGAAAAGTGCCACCGTGCTACGGTGTGATTTTCAGGACTCCGTAATTATGTGAAGGATGATCCAGAGTGTATGTGTTTTGGCAGCTAAGGAGATATACAGAGACTAAAGCATTGGATTGGTAGCGCTAATTGCGATTCGAAATACATCATATTTGACAAAGGATATATTGTAGGAACAGGAAAGCTTTTTCATCTGCAACAGTAAAGATGCAATACCAACGCTATTCAAGGTTCTAGGCTCATGTTGCTATGCATTAAGTTAACGGAGAATTAAACGCGGTGCGCCCCCCCCCCCCCCCCCTCCCGCCCCATGACCGGCTAGAGCAGTTCTAAGACAGTTATAAATATCACTAAATATTTGTCAAACTTTACATTGCTTGTTTGAATGCTGTAGGTAACAATTTGAGAAGACATTGTGGAGGTGCAAAGAGCAGTCTTGCATCTATTCTTGTCGTGCAGTTCCCGACCTGCTTTATGGTGTATGATGTCTCTTGTGTCTACGCCCACCCCTGTGAACCGTCATCAAACTAGCACCGACCTAGCTCTAACTATGGACCGAGCTGCTTAAAAATGTTTTTAAGATGGTTTCTTTTGCTATTAAAGCTTAGGCAGTTAAAATTAGGCATACGCCAAAATGGCCAGGAGCGTGACTATGTGATGAAAGCATTACGCCATCAAGCATTTCCAAAGGAAAAGCGAATCCGTCCTGATGCCGCTGTCACCTACGGAAATCAATTAAAATCCGATTGATTTCTAGTTCCTTCTATGAGTTGAAACATCCAAGGGGTTGACGCCTAAAAACGGTGAAAACGAAAGCGATGGTGATTGTACCAAATCTTGCGCCAAAAGGTTATTAAAATTAAAACTTCTAGTGCGCATTTCTTTCATTATCACAAATCCGTCACAATGGCTTAGCTCTGTGCATTATTTCATTGTGTTGCTTGCAGATGATCGCGTAAGTTAACCACATTTTGAGGACCACGGCATCATCACAAACAAGCAATGAAAGCTTTTCTCCACAGAACACCATGCTGCGTGGACACAGCCAGGCATCGCACTTTCGACTGGTTGGCCTGCTAATTGTGCAGTGGGCTTTTGCAGTAGTGTTGGTATATTGCGAATATTTATGTATTAGTATCTCTTTTAAAGTTTTAGTTTCTTGTATTATGTACGGTAGTGGCCATATTGCATCGTGAATTATAGTATATTGTATAGTGTACTTGCCATGTTGTAATATGCATTGCAGGATATGGTATAGCGTGATAAAGTATATTGTGTGGTAGCCTTTGCTGACTCACCGAGACCTTGTCAGCCCGAATAGAAATTATATTGCATATGCATATTGCATATTGCAATGCATAAGGCTTAAAATTCCGTTTGGTGATAAACATTGTGAAAGTTATGATAACCCTTGATCATAAATCTCTTAGATAACTATAGCAAAAGTATTCAAAACCTAGTCACGTCAATCACGCATATTGACGACAAGTATCACCACAAGTGACCATTGATTTTCTTTACAGGCACCTGCACTGTATGGATACAGCCTGGCATTACGCCTGCAGTTGATGGGTACCCGAGGCCAAGCGGCACCAAAGAGAAACACCGCAGACCTCGTCGCGGTATACAATGGAAATGGAAAACAGTCGGTCCGATGGACTACGACGCAAGCGTGAACATGTCTAAAAATAGCTCCACGTAGGGCATTACTGTCGTACCCGCTAGTCGGGGTCCACTTTCTGGAATTGCAACAGCGCGCCCACTCATGTGTGCCGTTCCGGTTTTCATGCGCCATGCAGTGCACATCGCGCGCGGACGAGGCATTTGAAAATGAGCAATCACATTCATCAAGTTGACGGTGAAAGAAGACACGTGTACCATCACCGGCGACGGCAGTCTTGCCCGCCAACGGGAAATGATGATGATCGCTAAGCATGCAACGCCTAGAGCACGCCGAGGCGTCGGTCGGGCCATCCTGTATATTTGAGCTGCTCCGCGGGTGTCATCACACGCGCCGCCGCCCGAGCTGTCGGGCGGCGGTGCGTTCTCGGTGCAAACTATCCCATTATGAACGGCGGCGGTGGCGCGGCCGGGCCCTCCCAAAGGTAATAGGGGCGGCAGGACGGCTCCGCCGCCCCGTTCGCCGGGCCGATCAATAGCGAAATAGAAACCGCCGCCGTCGTGACCGCGTCGAACCGGCCCAGAGACGGGGCAGCGCCGACCCGTCCGGGTGCGGACGGCCGAAGGCGGTCCCGGCCGGGCGGGTGCGGTCGCTGGGCCCATGACGTGTGCTGACAGCCAGCACTGGACACGCAGTGGGTGGGGCTGGCCCGTTGCAGTGTCAGCAGCTGAATGCCTGGTGCACTTTTAGCCCATCAGGCCAATGGGAAGATATATGATGCCCATCAGGCGTCGCCCGGCATGTGGGTGACGAAGTTATTTGCTAATATCTTCAGCTGGAAGACGTCTGCATGAAAATATATCGCCAAGGTAGGAAGATATAATGTAACATTTAACTAGGGTGATAAGGTCATGTTGATAAAACCATGTGGTTAAAAAGTGGTGACGCATTGCTTACGCATGGCTCTGTAGCCTACTATTTAGGGATAATTTATAGCGATAATTTAACACTCTTTTACAACGAATTAAATAACGAGGAAACATTGTATTCTGCTGCTTCTGAACCAAACGAAAACTTAAATACCGGCGTAAGCCCATTCTTCATGCACGACTTTCGCAAACTATGATCTGCAAGCACAAATCAGAGGATTTAAATATCTTTACATATATAAGAAAGCAGCGCTGGTCATCGCGCCACACACTTGAACGCAATGTAGTGAGGTAGCCTGTCCGTGAAAGTTACGACTGCGAGTTAAGGAAATTAAAGTGTAACGTATGCTTCGCTGGCGACCATTTCAGGAAACCGGAGAAACTGCTGAAATACGGCCACCGGCCAGACTGGTTTTCCGCGGAGGGTGCGGCCGCGGCCTGACGCGCCACTCCGGAGCGCCGCTGAGCTCACAGCCGGCGGTGCCGTCCGGCGGCGTGTTCTCACCTGTCCAGGGAGCCGTTGCTGTCTGCGCCGCTGGCCCGACCGGGTCGGCGGACGCAGCGGGTCAGCCGGATCACCACCAGGGCCGCACCGTCACCCGGCCGTGCGGCGGCGCTCATCGCCGCGGCCGGCCCTCAGTCTCCTCCGGCGCCGCGCTGCCCGGCCGCACGGCACGCCTGTCCCGGCGTCTGGGAGCCGGGCGCGGGGCCGGAGGTAACTGCAGTCTGCGGTGTCCGCCCTCTCGACAGAGGGGCTATCCTGGGGTCAAGGCTGTGACTGGGGCGCGGCCCGACGATTGGGTGCCAGAGTCGCCGCCGCCCACCGGCCGTGTCCAGGTCAATGTGAGGTCACGCGGCGCCCACCGGCGACGCTCTCGGTCAAAGCATGGCGGTCGTTGCATCGCGTTGACCGCGGTAGTTTCGTCTCACGGGGCGCGCGGGCATCACCAGGTCACAGCCGAGTGCTGCAGCGTCACTTTGTAGTGTGAACAGTGATTGTAGTGTTCGATCACCGTGCCTTCGCCACTGTACAGAGCTCCTCGGGTCATCATCAAACCACGGAACGACCGTCGAGTCATCACAGGGGCACTGCATGACCGCCGGGCCATCATCGAGTCACCGCCTCACCGCAGCGTCATCGCCAGGTCACTGCATGTCCGCCGGTTCATCACCAGGTGGTCCCAGTGTGCCCGCCGGGTCATCGCCAGGTCACTGTGATGTGACGAAAGGCCGGCGTTTGTCGGGGGCGCGGCGCTGCGACTCCAGCGGCAGCACTACCGGCACGTGACCAGCAGGCGGGTCACCAGCAGCAGCAGCAGCAGCAGCAGCGGAGACAGGAGCCAGGCTGGCCGGCCGGGCCGGCCGTCACATGACCCGCCCGTGTGCATCGCCTCGGGCCGCTGACCGCCTGCGGGCATCAGGAGACGCGTTACAGTCCCGATGTCGGGTCACTGGCGCTGCCGGGGTCAGAACAGCGCGGAGCTAATTGGCGGCCACTGCAAAGGGACAGTTACTTTGCGAAGGTCGAGGAGGCGGTCCATAATCCAGAACAAGCCGTATTCCTGCATTTCACGTAGATAATTTATATAATGCATAGTGGTATTTGACACAGCATTAGTGGTGTGTAGGCATTTTCCAATCAAAACCAAAACGAAACAGCTATACTGATGATAGTGGTGATAACGACTGATGATGGCCAACAGTTGTAAACAGAACAGCGAAAAACAGTAACAGCAAGCGGCGAAAGTTCAAACAGATGGAACACCAACTCGCATGTGGCGAATGGCAGCTGACGTGTATTCCGGCCCTATCAATGCCGGTCCAGACAACAACTCCATTTGCTATTGCGGACCTGCATCATGCCGCTGCGTGACTCAACATAAATCCCACAGCATTAACTGGATAAAAGACCGGAGAAAAACGGTAATGGTATCGGACCAGTTGGCCCATGTGGTAATTGCGAGAAGCCATACCAGCGATCCCTGTGATCTAATCGCCACCACAAAAATAACTGCGTAAAATATATCAAGGGTTAAGGAAGATGATTTGGGGCAAGGCGTTTCAATGATTTGGTAACATCGCCTAACTAGCGAGTCATGCTTTCATATAAAACATCGCATGAATCATAAACACAACAAATATGCGTACCAAGCAGGAAGGGTTATCAATCATCACGTCGCACCACATAATTAAATATGTAAGTCACTTATCAGGCTGATTGCACGCGAAAGCGTGATTTGAGCAATCGACACATTGCATTACACCCCTCAGTGTGTTTGGCACCTGACAGGATAACAGCATGCATCAGCCTATCACTAAAACGCTTGCAACTCCGTGATACCTCACAGCCCAACCAATGATTGGCAACCGCTAACGTGAGGGATGACTTTTGATCCTTTTGTTCCATCATTATTTGGCTGTCGGTCCAGATAATTTGGCGGAAAACCTATTTCTCTGGTCATTCTTATTCAGAAAGTGTTATGTTGACATGATTGACGCGAATAATAGTGTGGAGGTTATGTCAAAGGCCTTGATAAACCACAGATTGCCTAACATCTTCAAGGTCCGGTAATCCTCCATAAAATAGCTGTAGATGATAACACTACGCCAAACGAAACCCTACGTTTTTCCGCATCACATATGTATCACAATGTCACTCAAATTTGAATAAAAGATAAAGTCAGACCAGGGTCAAGTCACGTCAAGTCCACATCAAGGTCAATACTAGGCCCGGTCAGTGCCAATGCAAAACCGCTTTCCGGTTCGCGTAAAATTTGTTAAAGGTGTCGTCGTGTTCAGGTTGCATCATTCATTGACATTAAATTCATCACAGAACATTTTTTTTGTGTGTAAAATTCAACCGCATGCGCGTGCGCACACACATGAGCGTACGTGCTGGGGTACAGCAGTTCCGGCCAAAATATGGGACTGGTGCTCTAACATTTTGGAAAGATCGGGGTCGCCGGGGCACCTCTCCCGCGTTGCTGACCAAGCAACACGACTATGCTCGACAGCTCGACAGGAAATTGGGTGCGGCACACATATCAAGCTAAAGTTCACCGTGGGGATTGCCGGCCATTATGGCGAACTCTGCTGGCAAAGGTCATCTTGACATTCACGTTCCAATGTCATAGTGTTGCTGCCAGTCCTGATCGTGTTGTAGCCGCAGCGGCGGCCAGGGCCTTCGGCATCGCTCAGTCGACTGGCACTCGCAGTGGCACGTTCAGGACAGCAGCAGCAGCAGCAGTGCAGGCGCGTATGGTCAACGTGCGCCTTCTAACCGACGACGTCACTGGCGGATAATCTAGATGCGTCTTTTAAAGTATGTCAGCCGATGTTAGCCTGCAGCTGTGACAGCTGCCCGCGCTACCGTTCGGCAGGCGCGCAGGAGACCCGACTTGAGCGCGCTTAGGTCCCAGTGTCTCAGGCAAAAATAGGGTAATATTGGGACAGTTATCTACACAAACCTTTGGAAGGGGATGCAAGCTCGCCCGCAGAATTCTGTAGAATTTAGCTTCTCAGAAAACAACAGCTCTATTTATTAGCCACCAATGCCAGGGTAGCAGCATGTGTGTCACTCGCGGCATTGGCTATCACACGGGCTCTTTGTTGGACGTGACCTTTGTCGGCAACCTGATACGATATCGCACCCATGACTTACACTGGTTGGAACGAAATCCATGGATTTAATGCACTGCATAAATATATACACAATACACAAGGTTTCTCCTGGAAGCGAAGGCGACCGTTCAAGCACTTCACTGGTACAAGCCCAGCTTCGTGATCTGAATAAATGCAGAAACGCGTTCAGCTGAAATATCCCAAATTGGTCATTCGACAGTGACAAACATTAAACATTTGGTTCACACATGCTCGGGAGGGAGCCGTTCCAAGGTATTTTTAAAGAATAATTTCCGAACGGCGTTCGGAGAACGGGAAGAGTTCAGTCCGATCCGCTAGTGGAGTGTTGGACGAAGCCGTACATCTCTGAGATAGTTTCTCAGACAATCAGACAATTCGATTTAGAACTACAACAAATCCATTCACCTCCAGTCAGATACGAAGGTCAGACGGAGGTCGAAACCAATCTGTCTTTTTGTCAGATAGCTGTTTATCGGGTAGGTTATGGTGCTTATCTCGTATTCGTTAATAGCAGGGACGGAAACAGGCATTTCCTACCACCGTCGTGATGGCCGGAGGCGGTCACTGATCTAAGATGACCCGGATTGACCTTTTTCTTTAGGAACATACCGCCCAGTGTTATCCTTGACGGTTGTTCCAATTCAAAAATCAGAACAATGTCGCAGGTTTTTGGTCACCATGGCCTTCTTAAGGTCAAACGAGGTCACTGCCCTGAAAGGGACACAGTTTATGTTTTGCTTAGAACAGGTATCTTGGCTCCAGGCATGAGAAGGTCTGAGGTTACTTGGGACACCATTCTTGAGTTCGACCTTATTTGACCTTGTTTGACCCAAATGTCAAGACCTAGGAAGCTCAAATATGGAAAAAGGGAATTCATTTTTAGGCCTACCTACACCGTGTATTTGGCGTATCAGTTTGCTATCCCTCTCAGTTTTAGATCTCAGGGGGTCAAATTAACCCCCATCCCAACCGAGCGCGTCGTAGTCAGCCGGCCGCCCGGGTGCATGTCTAACTGCATGGAACTGTTGAAGGTCTTCTCTAGAATCGGAGACTCTTGTTTGCCTCGGGTAGCAGGTAGTTAGGGCTGTAAATTGTGCCAATTTTCGATGCATTGATCTACTGTAAGAACAGTAATCTTAGGCTTTGCAAGAGGTGCAGGTGATCTGACCACCAGTGTTGTTATATGTGCTCCACACAACTCTCCCTACATCCACGGAATGGCCGGTAAACGCGTACATGCCGTCGTCCTCTGTACCGTCACATGCTGTGGATGCGGAAGCTATTGTCCCTCGGAACATGTCTTACAACAGCATTCATAGCCAGCATTCGTGCAACCGTGGCCGTAACGTGATCACTAATCAGCGCCACCTAGAGTACTTTCAACCTCTAAATTGACCCTATTAATGGTTCCAAAACAATCGACCGTAAGAACTCCTAAATGCCAAATGCGTGATTCGGACTTAACGGGGCTAATCCTGCCAGGGGTCGAAACAAAGAGAGAAGCGACTCGATGGCTCGCGGCCAAATGCCTCCCAATATATTTTTTCCGGGGTCTCGAACCTCAACGGGGCGTTTCGATGCTCTGATTGCGGTGCAGCCGGCTCAGCCCTGCACATCGATTGGCCCCGTCCTCCACAGACCGAACCGGTCCGGCCCTCCAATCTCCCAAATGATTGTCTGGTGGTTGGACAAGAACAATATTGGCTGAACGGGGATAACCGTCGCCGCGGCGACCGTCTGTGGACAAGAGCTACGGGTGACTTTGTTTCTGGTCGCCATCGGCTCGGTGTCTTCCTGTAGCACTTAGGTATGCCGTCGGTGTGTCAGACAAAGCTGCGGCTGTGACGAGGTAGCCCGACAGACAAAGTCCAATTATCGTCGACATTATCGCGCGGCCAGACGCCGCCACGTGACGGGCGCACGATGACATCTGCTGGCTGCAATAATATTGCTATAGAACGGTATTTCCATTTCGCTCTTTTCGATAGTTCCAGGAACCCAATCGCCAAGGCGACGGATTAAATTGAAGTAAATTGCTTTTTGGATGAGTGCACACCCCTGAGCCGCATAAGTTCCGGTGATTGCATGCACCTGAGTTTGACGCCACCGAATTCCAGGCGCGCTTGGCTATTCTCAAACAAAACGTTTGAGCATGCATTGCAAGACTCCTGAGCCATAGGATGACATCGGTCATTAGGCGACGACAGACGCCATCCGTGCCCAGGCATCAGATCACTTAGTTGTATTGATCACTTAGTTAACGATGTTATTAGGAGGAAGGCGTGACATTCGGGCTCACTGTCTTCCACAAAAAGATTCAATCCGAGATCCAGAAGGCCCTGCATGGACTCCTGGAAAAATGGGCAAAACTGGTAATGTAACGCTACTTTGCAACATAACTGCTTTTACCTGTACATGGTCACATGCACTTTGATACTTCTGTTAACGTTTCCTCTAAAGCTCTACTCAGGCAAGCCACCGCCTTTTCAACAACTTCATATGGCTGTCTTTGTGATCGGCTATATGACAACTATCAAGAAAGCATAGCATCACGAGCGTTATAGTGCCATATTATTGGGAACGTACATTGATTAATGTGCGTGGTGAAAAGCCCCTCCTAGCATTTATTCACACTCGGCTCAGCCATCCGATCGCTGATTCCGGCCACCACGAGATTGGAATGCCTCCTGTTTGTTCGCTGACAGACAGTACCGCCTGCCCGTGTTCGTTCGAACCGGCTGCTCTCATATATCAAACACACACAGAAAGGCGGGATACAAATCACGCTGGGTCATCCCATGTTTTTCTGTCTGTTTTGCAATCGGCCACCGAAGTTAGCGGCAAGAGTTCTTTCCTGAGCCTCGCCACGGTCAATGGCAAATCTGGTCACGTCCGTAGGAGCCGAGTTTCTCCCGCAGTCAGGTCCTTAGTCGGCGTCTCGCGCGCAGTCAAGTCCTTAGTCGGCGTCTCCCGTGCAGTCGGATCCTTAGTCGGCGTTTCTCCCGCAGTCAGGTCCTTAGTCGGCGTCTCGCGCGCAGTCAAGTCCTTAGTCAGGCGTCTCCCGTGCAGTCGGATCCTTAGTCGGCGTTTCTCCCGCAGTCAGGTCCTTAGTCGGCATCTCGCGCGCAGTCAAGTCCTTAGTCGGCGTCTCCCGTGCAGTCGGATCCTTAGTCGGCGTCTCCCGCGCAGTCCGATCCTTAGTCGGCGTCTCCCGCGCAGTCAGGTCCTTAGTCGGCGTCTCCCGCGCAGTCAGGTCCTTAGTCGGCGTCTCCCGCCAGTCGGATCCTTAGTCGGCGTCTCCCGCGCAGTCAGGTCCTTATTCGGCGTCTCCCTATAGCGCTGACAAAAATACACCCCCCGAAAAAATCCCTAGGGGATGCACACGACCACGGCGCATCCACGGCATACAAAACCTCCGGAGTCGTGATCAACGACTAATCTCTACCAGAGCAGGGCACGCCTAGCCTCCGCGGAGGCACCATAGCTTCTACACGCACTCGTCTACGTGGGAGCAAGCCGGCGCGGGGAAGGGGAAGGGGGCGCCTGAGCACTTCAGGTAAGTGTCGGCGACACCCTGAGGTACTGATGTATTGGGAACCTCGCTAAAGACGATTTTCAATCGAAATGGGCCAACAATTTTTATTAATATAACTTCCGTTGACGCCATGTGTATCTGGAAATGTTCAACAGTCAGTCAGAATCAATCAGTGATGCAACTCATGCTAGGTAGCTTTGAACATGCGCGCTTGCAAATCTTAGCGACATAAATCTCGACGCTGGGCATAGCGTTCTCCGTAGGCTCTCTGCACGGACCGAAGCGGGGCGAGTGGTCAATGGTGATGACGATCCAAAGGTGCCCCACGCCTTGGGAAAGAGGAAAGGCGCCCCTGATGACTGAAAGAGCGCCCATGTGGTTTGAAAATATGTCCCGAAGTCTAGACGAATGTCCTGAAGAGTAAAAGAACATGGAAAGCTTCCGTACTGGGACGGCGCCCTCCGAGGACCCAATCCGGCACTCGCGTTGTCTATGTCCCGAGGGCAAGAAGAGCGCCCTTGGCAATAAAATGGCGCCCCAACAGCCCGATGGCTCAAAGAGCGCCCCTGGAATGCGGAAATGCGTCCCGAGGATAAGAGGAACGCCCTACGGAATTAAAGGGTTCCTCAAACCCCGGAGGGAAGCCCTGAGAGCTAAAAGGGCGTCGCTAACGTTTCAAATATGTTCCGAGACCAGGTCCAAGACGCCCTAAAAGAACAAAAGATCACCCAATACCCAGATAGAGCTCCCGAGAGCTAAAGGGGTGTCCTTGTGATTTGAATTCACGTCACTAAGTCTAGAAAAACGCCTTAAAGATTAAAGGGCGCCCCAAAGGAACGAGTGGCGTCCTCGAGGAGCCCACAGCCTGGAAAGGCGCCTCCGATGGCCAATAAGGCGCCCCCGACGCATGAAAATATGTCCCGGGGGTGAAAGAAACTCCTTTTAGAACAGAAGGGTGTTCTTCTCCCAGAAGGGCCACCCCTTAGAGCTTCCAGAGCGTCCTTGAGGTCTGAAAATGGGTCCTGATACCTAGAATAACGTCTTAAAGAACAAAAGGACGTCCAAACAAAAGAGCATAAACTTCTGAGGGGTGGTTCCGAGGGCTCAAAGAGTGCTGCTGGGGTTTGAACGCGTTCTCTAGGTTTAAATGGACGGGAAAAATTCAAATGACTTCCCTTATATCCGGAAATGACACCCCTTGGGCTAGACGGACACCCTAAAAATAAAATAGTGGGACAAATTCTGGAGGGGCCCCCAAGGTACTAAAAGGGCGTCACTGAGGCCCGAAAACATTACGAGGGCGTTGCAGAGGTTCTTGGGACTCAAAGGGCACCCTAAGGGCCCAGGGTAGCCTTGGGTGACCTTGGGTCTTTAAATAAGCGCCCATAGTGTTTGGAGAATAAAGAGGTGTAACCTTCAGGACATATTAGTTTTAACACGCGCCCGAGTGGCCGGCTAGACACCCTTCGCTCGGGTGGGGGTGAGGGGTCACTTTGACCCCAACTGAGATCTTGGGAACTAAGAAAGCTAGAGGCACCAAATTCACAGAGTGTCTTGGCCTGTACGTGAGCCCACTTAGGTGAAAGTTAGAACTTCCTGGGTTGTAACCTTCAGGTTCAATCACGTCAAACAAGGTCAAATTCCAGGTTGGTCTCTTAAGTGCCCCCAGAACCCAGGCAACTGTTTCTAAGCAAAAGATCACAAGCCCACTTGAGGTCAGTGGCCTTGTTTGACCTTTTGAAGGTCATGGTGACCAAAGCCGTACAAGACTACTCTGAGTTTTGTATTTGAATAAGCGACAAAGATTACGCTAAGCAGCATGTTCTTAAAACAAAATTTCGACCCCACCATCTTAGGTCAATGACCTGTTCTAACCTCTAAGAAGTCAATGAAAGATGTATAATGCGATTCCTGTTGTCAATAAATTCGAAATGAGTACCACAAACTATTCCATACAGCAAGCCCTAGAGTAATAAATTAGGTTGGTTTTGACCTTGGTTTAACCTTCATAACTGACCTTATGTCAACGTTATTTGCTCATCCAATATTTTTGGTGCCTAAGGAAGCATCTCAGGGATGCATGACTTCGTCTAACACTCCGTTATTACATCAGACTGGACGACTCCCTAGAAATTGTTTTCGCTGAAGCCATGACCTGACTTTGACCTGCCATAAGTCAGCGACCGTACAAGGCACATCTAATTTTTTTTCTATCAGACGATCCGCTCTTCAATTGTCTACAGCTATGCAAAATTTGGCGCGGCTGCGCCACGCCGGTCGGAAACCATTCTGGAAAAACCTTTGGCGGGGATCAATTTGACCCCCTCCACCCGAGCGCGTGTTAAGGCAAGACGTTGCAGATTCATAGGCGTCCGTGCGGCATGATGGAGCCTATAGCTCCTAGCATGACAGAGGAAATTGAATACGTGTGACGATGAAACTTCCGTCTTTGTGCTGCCTGCACTTCAGCACCATCGCGAACCACGCTCATACAACGGTCCGCTGCCGTATGTCACGCTCAGTCCCGTACTCCGGCAGTTCAGTGGCAGAGATTCCGCCCCACCACCGCAGTATTACGTGCCATGGGGCTAAAATAGCACCTCAGGCGTAGCGTAATGACAGAAAGTGTCCGGATACCTGCCAGGCCAGGCGACTCGGGGCCATCTCTCCTGCAGGCTTTGCTCGTCAGAATACAAAACAAATAATAAACGATAATATACTTTTAGAACCTCACCTGCCACCTTTACCATGCGTAAGCATTGGCGCCCCAGTAACCGGCGGCGGCCCCTGGAGGATGATATCATCCCTCTTTCACGGTAAGGCATCACATATGAATGAATGAAAAGTTGACAGTATGCAGCTGAATTAAACTGCCGCAGCACCAGTCCGTCTCAAAGCCGTCTCAAGAAGGGCGGTCGTGGAGGGGGGGGGGGGGTGGTTGTGGTGGGGGGGAAGGGGGGGGGGGGCTGAGTTGGCCGCGTGGCAGCGCAAGGTGAGCGGTCCCGATGGCTGCGTCAGCTTTTATTACGTGATAAGACAATGAACAAAGGCTTCTCGAGCAGTTCCTACGCGCTAATGCTCGTCGTCAAGCGACAGTCGCCGGAGATGATGGTGCACGACACGACCAAGCGGCGTCAACAAGGCTGGAACACTGCTTCACAAACAGGACTCGGAACACGGCGGTTGGCTCGATTTTTAGTCGCAGTTCCTTGAAATTGGCCGTGATGAGACATGTTTGCATAGCACTGGTACCTCTGCTTAAGAATGCTAAGTTTCCTTCGTCGTCTGTTCATTGGTGTAACAGCCAGTAAAAATCAAGCGGCGAGCGCCATGGTTCTTTGAATTCAAACTGCTTACCTTGCCCGGTGCTAGCGAGTATTTTCCTAGCACCAACTACCTATGTATACAGATAAAGCACGATGTAGACCTCCCGTACCTCTGGTTTCCCAGACGCGCAGTGGTTAACGCAGACGCAGAAGCATTAACCGTCACCTGATTCGGGGCCTGAGGGGCGAAGCTGTTGCTGGGAAAATGAGCCGAGAAGGTGGCCGCTCGGTGGGGGGGGGGGGGGGGGGGGCGAGAGGAAGGCCAATGCATGAAGCACATTGCATCTAATGCACGTCATTACAACCACCGGGGGTACATAAAATGGTCCAAAAAGTCACCCCACCGCCTCCAAAGACAGTACGGACCGTGGATTACGGGCTAAGGCGGCCCGCGAATGGAGCGGACAGCTGTCCTGGAAAAGACATTTACTATTTCCGTGAGCAGGGATACAGTGCTTGCAGGAACAGATTTCAGATACCAAGTTCTTAGGCCTCGGACATCTGGACTTGCACCGTCGTGCATCCAAAAAAGCGTCATTTTGGGCTTTACCGGCACATGCCGTAGGGAAACACGTCTAGTTACTGATTGAACAGCTCGCTCCCACGCCGCTTAAGTCGCCCAAAGCTGAAAAAGGTCCGGGGGGGGGGGGGCGGTTGGTGAAAGCCAAAGTAGTTCCAATACCGCTGCTTTTGGACTTTCGTCGGTTGCGCGAAAGTCAGAAATGGTGCTTCAGTACAATCGATCGGGTGTGGAACATAAGGGATCCATTGGGCATACCGTGTGCAATATTTATGCTGCATGTATTATGAGAATCGAATACACAGCTAGGCGGCGAAGGGGACTTACTTCCCTCGCCACTCTTCGGTGTGTTCCACTCTGGGGCGCCGGGGAGGGTCATTTTATTTTAAGTAGAAAAAGAGCATATTGCTGCTGCTCTTTTCAAGTTCTTGAGAGGCCAATTCGAGCTCTGAGAGGGCTATCGAGTTGTCGTACACAGAAAAGGCCGATTTCATGCTGCAAAAAGGCCTATCCTAAACTTCAGAAGTGTCCGTTTGAAACTCTTAAGTGGCCCATTCCAGCCATTACACCTGCAAGAGCCATCTTCCAAAAAACTGGGGGCGAGAGACATCTGCCGACGCCGAGGGAGCCACATCGATGCAGACCGGTTAGCCCCCTAGTGAACTCCGCCCAACCGTGGCTGCGCCCCTGGTGGGAACACGCTGTCAACAAAAGATTCAACTTCATCTCCCTATGCGGTACTCGTTTGGCTTCAGGATGGCTTTTTAAAAGAAGGAACGAAGAAGATCAGATGCACAGTTTAGGGCAGAGCGGAAGAGAAAGAAGCAATCTGAACTGGTCGGTTCATGTAGATCTACTTTAGATTACTGGCGGTAAGTGAACACATTTGGGCAAGTGTTGGACTGTTAAGTTACTTTTGACATTGTTGGCAAAAATAAAGAAAAATGCTGGCATGGTCTTCACTTTAACTTGACATAATTTTCACAACACAAGTGTGGCTTGTGAACAAAGGTGAAATTAACTAGTATTAAATGTAAGGCTTCGCAATCAAGATGAAAAAGAGGCAACATGCACCCATGATGAAAGAGCACCTCCTCTTAGTGACATGATACTGCTTGTTGAGGTTTGCGCTTTCTTAGCCATCTGCTGGCATGACATCACTGCTGGTGGTGGTGATGGTATGAGGTATTCTGCCATGCTGAGCCTTGTGCACCTTACTGCCAGTGTATCCTAATATCACGATATCTCTTCTCCACAGCACATCGGCAGCCGTGCCGGCTCCGCCCCTGGTGGGCGACTCGTCGGTACCAGCGGCGGCCAGCGTCGTCCCTCCAGCTACCAGCCCCGTGCCGGCTCCGCCCCTGGTGGGCGACTCGTCGGTACCAGCGGCGGCCAGCGTCGTCCCTTCGGCTACCAGCACCGTGCCAGCGACTACCAGTGACTTTCCTTTGGCTGCCAAAAATATCGCTCCTGCACCAGTGACGGCCAGCGACGTTCCTCCAGCTACCAACGACGTCTCTCCGGCTGCCACTGATGTCCCCCCAGCTACCAGCATCGTATCAGCGACGGCTAGTTACGTCCCTCCAGCTGTCGCTGACGTCCCTACGGCTGCCAGCGACGTCCCTCCGGCTGCCAGCACCGCGCCAGCGGCGGCCAGTGACGTCCCTGTGGCGGCCAGTGACGTCACTTGCCGCCGCTGACCCTCCAGCAACCTGCACCATGCCAGCGGCTGCCAGTGACGACCCTCCAGCGACCTGCACCGTGCCAGCGGCGGCCAGTGACGTCCCTTTGGCTGCCAGTGACGGCCCTCTAGCTGCCAGTGACATCCCTCCAGCAGCCTGCACCGTGCCAGCGGCTGCCAGTGACATCCCTCCAGCAGCCTGCACTGTGCCAGCGGCTGCCAGCGACATCCCGCCATGTGCTAACTACTGGCAGCGCCATGCCAGCGGCCGCGGACAATTTCTTGGATGTCGCTCCCCCGGCCCCGTTTCAGCGTGGGAAATGGGTCCCAATGACTCAGACGGGCGTGGAGCCGACTGTTTGACTCTGCGTCGAGGCCCTGTACAATAAAGATAGAGAAACTTAATAACAGAGCCCTGGTAGAAGCCCTGATGGGTCCCTAATGGCCCCTGACACAATGACAGGCTCCTGTGTTGATCAGGGACCACAGTCCCTAACAGGGTCCCTGACATTTCAGATCACGGCACTACCGATGGGGTCCGGGCCCGAGCTCTATCGGGCGCTTAACCTTAGGTTGCGAGGAATCCTTCGGGCCGCTCTTCGGAATCCCGCACACACGGCTCGTGGCGACCCGCGCCACTTGACGACATAGCATCCCCTGCTAAACACTGTGGGCTCCCTGACCGACACACTCGCTGTTTCAGTGACCCCGACCCATGAAAATCGCGGGCTCGGCCTTGCTCGTGCTTGGCAAATGTGCCTTCAGGGCTCAGACCGACACGTAGCCGAGTGTGCAGTGTTTGTGGTCTCTGGTCAAAAAAAGAGGCCCGGACTGTCCCAGGGACTCCCAATCGATGCAACAGGCCCTTTCACAGAATTTGAGGTTATGTAAGGTCATGAGGTCATGGTAATTTGGTTTTGCCACAAGTTGAGTAGTTCTTGATTTTTGTTTTGGCCTAAGCCCACATTACATCTCTAGATATTCGGAATATTCTGCATCTGAGTGAAGGTGGACCGAGCATTTTTCGGGATTAAGTTCCAAATGTCATACCACGTCAAGCAGGTAGTCACCCGAAAACGCAAGCGCAGAGCAGATCTGCCTTTTCCGCTGTTTTGGGGAGCATGCCTCCATTGAACCCTCCCCTGCTGAGCCCGTCAGCAAATCTTAGTTCGATCCACGTTACGTTGTGTTTTGAGTGGAACCCCGACCCCGTTTTCGCCATATCTTTAAACTGACCAGCTCAAGGTCCCAATAACCTGTGAAATGCGCTGATTCGCTTGAAACAAGGCCTTCTTGGTGACAACGCTGGAATCTTTGCGGATTGCCTGCGCTCGGGCCTATGTCTTGCCTGTAACCTAACTTAATGCAATGCCAGCGTCAGAACACCGTGGCCAGAGAAGTCATCAGCATCAGAAAAGCTACAGCTGCGTGTGCTGACAGTGAGCCCTGAAAGCCGAACGGAATTCAACTGGACTCATCGAAGCTAATTTAAACCTGTCCAACCCAATGCCTGAAGCACGCAAGTTAAGTTGGGTGTCCGAGTCTGGGTTCGAGGTTTTCAGTATCTTTGGGTATAGGCTTGACTCGCGCCGTTTCAGGCTTGGTTTCAGGTCGTGTCCGAATCCGCTGTTTCTTTGGTTTGTGATTCCGAGATGAAGACTGATTTACCTGATCGGTTCACCGGAGACCAAAAAACTGGACTCGATTCCAGGCCGGACCGTAGTAGGCTCCGATTTGGGTCCGGGCCGGGCCGTAGTAGGCTCCGATTTAGGTCCGGGCCGGGCCGTAGTAGGCTCCGATTTAGGTCCGGGCCGGGCCGTGGTAGGCTCCGATTCAGGTCCGGACCGGGCCGCAGTAGGCTCCGATTTAGGTCCGGGCCGGGCCGTAGCCTGACCCACTACTGGTTATGTCGACAAGCCCCATACCTTCTGGCGCCGAATCATCCCGCTCACCCCCACCCTGTCTGCACCTAGCCCACTTCCCACTCACCGCGCTCTAAGCCGCTCCATCTCCCCCCCCCCCCTTCCACTCGACGCGCGGCGCTGCCAGGGCGCGGGGCGCTCTGCCCACCTTTGAGGACGTGCACGCGCACGGAGGCTGGCTTGGAGCTGGCCGGCCGGCACGTGTAGCGCCCGCTGTCGGGCGGCCGAGCGGCGCGAATCAGCAGCTGCGAGACCGTCGTGCGGCCCTTGGTGGTCACCACGCTAACACCACCCCGCTCCGAGTCGTAGTTGATCGTCTGGGGACGGGAAACGGACGCACATGGTCATCTGACGGCGGGGGTAAGAGGCGCCGGATCGTCGGCGGATAATGACGATGGACAATCTGAGCAGGGCCGCGGACATGCTGGGCCATCTGAGCAGGGCTGCAGACGCGTTGGGCCATCTGAGCAAGGCCGTGGACACAATGGGCCATCTGAGCAGGGCCGCGGACACGTTGGACCATCTGAGCAGGGCCGCGGACACAATGGACCATCTGAGCAGGGCCGCGGACACAATGGACCACCTGAGCAGGGCCGCTGACACTATGGGCCATCTGAGCAGGGTCGCGGACACAATGGACCATCTGAGCAGGGCCGCGGACACGTTGGACCATCTGAGCAGGGCTGCGGATACGTTAGACCATCTGAGCAGGGCCACAGACACGTTGGACCATCTGAGCAGGGCCGCGGACACAATGGGCCATCTGAGCAGGGCCGCGGACACGTTGGGCCATCTGAGCAGGGCCGCGGACACGTTGGACCATCTGAGCAGGGCCGCGGACACAATGGGCCATCTGAGCAGGGCAGCGGACACAATGGACCATCTGAGCAGGGCCGCGGACACGTTGGACCATCTGAGCAGGGCCGCGGACACGTTGGATCATCTGAGCACAGCTGCAGACGCGCCAGTTCATCCGCCTGCAGTGACGTCACACCGGCGCGTCCCGGCCATCGTCAGGCGGGGTCCCACGTGATGACAACACCGCTCGGTCACCAATGCCTCACCTTTTTGTCGTGCTCCCAGAGTATGAAGTCCGGCGGCTGGGGCGCGTGCTCGATCACGCAAGTCAGGTTGATGGTGCTCTGCTGGTCGATGAAGATCTCCGGACCGCCCAGGATCTCCGTGTCCGGCTCTGTAACGGCACGCGCGACCGTTACGGCTGGCCGGCGCCACGTGCGGCGCGCACCTGGTCACGCTCCTCGCGCAGTCGAGGTTGTATGAATTTGGGATGTGCAAAGAACGGGCCAGCGCATGTTGCCTCTAATGCAGATCAATGGCGAGCATATGGAGAGCGGAAACTCTCTGGGTACCGTGCTTTGCGCAGGTGCCGTTCTCTGGGTGGCTGCATGCAGAATTGTGTCGACCTGGCACCGCGCGTTACACGCCATGTGATCATTCAAGTACATGCAGTTAACGTCGATGGTGCAGTCTGTCTCGTCAACTTTCCCGATGCACTCAACAAGGGACTCAACTCCCGATGGACTCAACAACATGAACCACTGGGCGTCACTTAGCAAGCTATGGCAATCATTGGGAGATGACTGGCCGGTTTGTGTTGACCATTCAAGCATCATTCCTTTTTTGCGCTCACCGAGCGTAGAGCCGGGCCCGACTACGGAACCGTTTCCGCCTCCCATCGCCGGGCGCGCTGTGTATTCTGATCGAGCTGAAGGAATGGACTGGGATTTGACGCGGACGAGCGACTCTGGCCAAAGCCGGCGCGTAAATCTCCGTCTGCAGCCTTGTAAACAGACGTGCAGTGGTGCTCGCGCCCCGGCCGTTCCGCGTCGATTTCACCGACAGGGCAACAGTCGACCGGAGTCGAGACATACCAGCCGTCTGTCTTCGTTTGCGTCGTCCTGGCCGCGCTCGTAAAACAAAAAAAACAGCCGAAAACACAGATAGTGGGCGCTGTTGGTGCCTCTGTGAATGCCGACTGTGTTCTGCGATGAGGAGATGGCATGGGATGACATCTCAAGCTGCTGACACTTGAAGACACTCCACTGTAATGATGTGAGCTGCTCGGTTTGTATGCGCGCAGAAAGCACGAGCACAGCGAGCGAAGCTTATCTGATGACGAGAGTATTTATGAAACTGTTTGCGAGTAATTCGGAGTAGTCGTGCGCATTGTTGAAGATAAACGGCCTTGTTTGCCCCAATTTAACGCGAGATAATTTAGAATTTCTCCACAACACCATTTCATGTAATGCAAGTTAAGTGGAAGCAAGGAAATGCGTTTAATGCGGATTATGAGGTGGAAGTTACAAGATGCAAAATAATAAGGCGCCACTAACTTACACATAAGTTCCATTTATTGCTTACTTTGCTTAGCTTTATACTGAGTGGAGGTGAAATTTCGCCCTACCACCGATGGCAAACGGGGGGGGGGGGGAGGGGGGGAAGGGGGGCGGCACGTCCGGATTTGCAGTCATTTTTGTCGACGCAGCGTCCGCAGGACCCTTGTTAGGGCAAAAGAACAGAGGGAAGGGGCCTGTATTAGATAAGTACAGAGCTCTACCTACGGTACCGCGTACCTTGGGTTGGCCAACCACAATCCTTAGAAGCGCCCGCATGTGAAGCCGCCGGAGCTCGCGCAGTGCGACCATCCCGGCGCGAGACCGCACTCCCCATACAGCGGGAGTCAACGAGCGCTCGAATCATTCTACTCGACCGCTGCGAAACGACTGCTCAGCATGCACGAGCCAACCTCAACGAGAATTGTTTCGGAGTCATTGCATGCTTCGCTCCCAGAACGGCCGGCTGAGAGCTATTTCGAGGATGACATGTGACTGGCTCGACCCGTTTGATCGGCGCGAGACAAAATGAATGGCTGGGCGCGGGGTCTATTGTTTCTAACGACTTCAGTGAAATGTTCCAACATCCCTCATATTTAAAGATGCATCATTAATGAACATTACTGCATTCACTTTTGTAAAAGCAAAGTTCGTGAGTGCAGGCGATAAACAACCCGATATCTGGGATACGGCTCTAAAACTCTGTTATGTGCGGTGCAACTTACCGGTGCCACGCACTACAAATATGCTTGGCCCCAATTTCACTCATACAGTGGCGTACCGACGACATCTGATATCGACGACAAAACATTGTGTCATAATGTCACATGATGTGCTTGGCTTTTCATCTACCCACAGTCTGAAGTGCTTCGGCGCCAGCTCTGCTGGCGCCGTGCTTGTGCTTCGCTCCAGAACAATGGTGAGAACATCACCGGGCCCAATTCACTCCCGTCACGGCGTCGATGGCCATCTCGTAAAACGCCCTTTAATTTCGCGCAGGTCAGAGCCGCTGGTAGTCGCGATCGAGCTGGAATATGTCTACCGCATGTTCCCGACTGGCTTCGGGTGGGGCTGAAGGTCCTGCGGGTCTTAGTTCGGCAGTGGAAAATCTGTTGAGTTGAGGGACCCGGCCTGGACCGGCCATCCCGATTGCTTACAAGCGGGATGGGTGAGCAATGGCTTTCACTGTGTGAGCAAGGAGCCCAGTCCCATGCATGTCTCATTGTGTCAGCAACAGCGCAATGCTCAAAAGTCGTGCTGTATGGAGGCATTCTGCGCGCAAACTATAAGCATGAGCAGACATGATCACTGCAACACTGCATGATCCTTGCAGCACTGGCTTAAAACGCTGCTTATTAGGTTAACACGAGAAACGTAGAATTTGTTTAATGTTAAAACCCAGAAGACTATGGCTGGATGTCACACCTAGATTTTGACGACCCGACATCTCAGTGGCAAGGTGCTAACACATTTTGACAGCTGAGAGAACGGACAATCCCATTAGCCAGGACATGGATCGGTGCGTATCATCCCGCCAGCTTGATGACAGACCACGGAACAGCGGGTCTTAAGACGGGTTCCGTAAGGGTTGGATGTCAGATCTCGGCAACCGGAGTGGATGAATGAGGTGATGCGATATCATGATGATAATCTTGATTTTTTATCATCATGATAAAATCAAATCATGATCACTATTTTGATTCTCTCACCTGTCATGACTCGCTTGTTCCTTGACGCAGAACGAATCTGAACGATTTGGGCGTAGCTTCCGTTGCCCTTGTGAATGCCTCATGTCGAGATGCCCTTTAGCAACGCGTGATGCGGTATTGGCATGCGTGCATGCACAGAACACGTACATGCAGCATCTAGCCACGCCAGCCTTTCTGTTACAGTAGCACACACAAGAAACCATATGGCATTATCAGTTCACATTGCGAATCGTTGAAAAGTGACAAAACGAATGGCCGTAGTTTTTTTTCGAAACGACAGCGATCAGCATGCTGCGGTCGTTTCCAAGCGATAACCAACGGAAATGGTTGCGAAACTCGTGCATTGATCCCGATATCTATGATATTATAGCGATAAGCGAAAGAGGATGGAAACGTATCTGTCATTGAGGCAGCCATCTCCGACCTAGCACATCGCTATTCCGCAGCGAATGCTGCAGAAACCAACTCAGCCACAGCACACGGCTGACTGCCGTCCACATCTTCTGACCCGCCCGTATTCTCTGGATGTCAAAAGTAAGACCGAAATTATAACTGCCTGCTCTTGCCGACAGCTCGGCGTTCCGATGGGATGTGGTTTGTTGAAGGCAATAGCTCAGCAGGTGGAATTCTCTTCGCCTCACGGTAAATGAAGCAACCGGATTGGCAACGCTGCCTTGCCAAAGCCAGGCAGAATGGGACAAGGCTTTCCGACGACTGATTACCTTGCTCACCATCAGCCAGCCACTCCGCATCTCTGTTCTTCCTTCTCAGTTCGCCCGCCGAATTAAGCGCGGCTATGGAGAGGTATCCGCGCTGTCGGAACCAGGTGGGTCGCAATTATTCAGCCGTGCTCTGTTGTCCCTGAGCGCTGCATCGCGGCGGCGTGCTCCGGCCAAATCCAAACAAACTGCGGCAATAGCGCGGTCGGCACCGTCCGAATGCCGGCCGAGAGTGGTCTCCGAAGACCGCGGCGCACCGGGGCCGCCCGGCCCCCGCCATCCAGCCGGCAGAGGACCGCGGCACACCGGGGCCGCTCGGCCCCTCGCCACCGAGCCGGCAGCAGACCGCGGCACACCGGAGCCACCCAGCCCCTCGCCACCGAGCCGGCAGCGGACCGCGGCACACCGGGGCCGCTCGGCCCCTCGCCACCGGGCCAGCAGCAGACCGCATCTGCCGCCCCGCCACAGGCAACGGATGTGGACATGTGGACATGGCAGGAGTGGAAACACCGTCGGCTGTGCTCACGCAGCGAGCCAGCGCCCGAGGACAGCTCGGCCCCGGTGCTAGTGGCTCTGGTAAGTCTCCTTACCGGCGGGTGGGACCGGCCCCGAAGCCGGCACCGGGGAGCTCAGCCACGGTGCTGATGGGTGTGGTAAATCTCTTTCCCGGCGGCTGGGACCGGTGCGTTTGATGGCTCTCTGATGCCAGGATTTGAGGATCAGCAGATACAGGCCTGTGGGGTTGGTTTGCTGGTGGTTTGATTTACTGCTCTGGCACGATGTCGGTTTTCCTGCGTTGAAGACGTTGGCGAGGGACCGCTCTCCGGCGCTGAGTTCCATCGTAAGGAGAACGAATCTCTGGTGCTGGCATTAGTGGGCTGTGGGCTGATCTGCAGCGCGGATAGCAACAGCCGAATGGAACTGAGATTTCTGGTACTGTTAATCACGTGGAAATCTCCGGAGGCAGTATGGGTGCGTTAGGTTCGAACCGATTTATCAGCCCCCCAACCTCGCCCGCTTCCAGTGCCGGGCGTAAGGCGCGATCGCCTATGAATAATTAGTATGGGTGTGAGTGGATCAGCAATGGACAAACCCCCAGAGGAAATGACGGTTTTCACAGCTTGCTTGTTTCCTTCATCCAACGCGTATGGTGTACTTAATGTCTGTCTACACCAATTCCCCCCAAATAACCTAGTTCCACTGACTGGCAGAGCCATTACAGCTGATTGCATGCCACGGTAAAGACCAACCAAAGAAGGATGGATGGCTATCCAAGAGGAACAGATAGATGGCCGCCTCGGAAGTGCTCATTGCTCATGGTCCGGGAGTCCTCTGTAATGGAAAAGTGCATTCGTCCCCGCCCTATGAGAGAGTGCAGCATTGTCGCGACGAGCTTTGCGCAAACATGCGAGCCTTGGCCGGTGGTGAGAGCCACTTGGATCCACTCCGGCTTTGCGCAAACAGGCGAGCCTTGGCCGGTTGTGAGGGCCGCTTGGATCCACTCCGGCTTTGCGCGAACATGAGGACCTTGGCCGGTGGTGAGGGCCGCTTGGATCTACTCCGGCTTTGCGCGAACATGCGAGCCTTGGCCGGTGGTGAGGGCCGCTTGGATCCACTCCGGCTTTGCGCGAACACGCGGACCTTGGCCGGTGGTGAGTGTCGCTAGGATCCACTCCGGCTTTGCGCGAACACGCGGGCCTTGGCCGGTGGGGAGGGCCACTTGGATCCACTCCAGCTTTCCGTGCAGGCATGCAGCTGTCTGTGGCCTTGGCCGGTGGTGAGAGCCACTTGGATCCACTCTGGCTTTGCGCGAACATGCAGACCTTGGACGGTGGTGAGGGCCGCTTGGATCCTCTCCGGCTTTCTGTGCAGGGATGCGGCTGCCTGTGGTCCACCCTCAGCACAGGCCACCGTGGTACTGCACAAAAGCGTAGTACAACTGAGGTCTCCGTATTAATTTCAAACAAACAAAAAATGGGGTATGGGGGACATCCTCCACCACAAGGGTGAGAAACTCGGGCTGGTGCAGGCACTTACCCACTTTGGCGAAAGCTGGGGGCAATGTGAGCACCTCAGCACAGTAAGATAGCTAAAGCCGGTACGGTGCTCGCCGACCGCAGTGAGGGAGCCATGACTGGTGCGGTACTCACCGACCACGGTGAGAGAGCTAGGATTGGTGCGGTACTCACCGACCACGGTGAGAGAGCTAAGACTTGTGCAGTACTCACCGACTACGGTGAGGAAACTAGGACTTGTGCTGTACTTACCGACCACGGTGAGGGAACCTGGACTTGTGTGGTACTCACCGACCACGGTGAGAAAGATGTGCCTGGTGAGCGGCGGCGTCGTGCCGATCTGGCAGTCGTACACGCCCGAGTCGTTGTGAGTGGTCCGCTCGAGTTTCAGGGTCCAGTCCGAGGTGTGCCGGTTGTGCTCCACCCGGAACCGATTGTCCATAGTGTAGGTGTAGCTCCCCACCGACAGCAGCGTCGGTACATCGGCCGCGCGCATCCATGACACCTGCCGGGTCACGGGGAGGTCAGGGGTGCGCCTTTCACTGCGGAGAGTCCACAGTGTCCGCCCCGGGGCCCTGAACAAGACCCCACCGGCGCCACCAGTGTCGTGCATGTAGCCTCAAGCCTGCAAAGGTGTGTCCTACCCGAGAGGCCATCCTCTCCGCGGAGTGCCTTGTCCCAGCAGGGGTGACCTGGTCGCGATCCCGGCCTCGTCAGCTGGCTAGCCCCGGCCGAGGTGCCAGGTGAGAAGCACACGTGGAAAATGAGAATACATATCAGGCGAAGAAGTTGCGATCTTCACCGCATTTCTTTCGCTGTGGACTAGCCCGGCCGACCGACCGGCCGGCGAGTGACCGGACCGGGTGCCCGTGACCGCAAGGTGGTCCGGTGTCGCGGGCGCTCACCGCCAGGGTCTCACCGTCTCCGACTCAACCCACAACCGGCTGTCACCCAGAGAGTGTCAGGGTTGACACCAACTCCTGATTGGAGGTGACGTCAATGGCGAGGTTGAGTGCCCACTCGTAACCACTCGAGAACATATCGTCCCAATTGCTCGTTCGTTTCACTCCCACCACGAAAACAACTTGAAACTGATCGTCGTACAGTTAAAACGACGAGGAAATGATCCTTGGAGAGAGAGCACAACCTTTCGGATCAGAGCATATTTTACACGTACGCAAATAGATTCGGTGTGCCAAATTCGGGCTTGTCGAGCAGCGTTCCAGGCTCTTTTCCGGAACCTTAGTATTTCCTATTGAAACATCTACTTTCGTGCAATCTCAGAAAACATATTTCCTTCAACAAGATTCACTGCCGTTTTAGCCACCTACGGCCAGTGTTTATTCGGTGGACTTTAGGACTTAACTTCCAGTGTCATAAATCGCATGGAAGTTTGGCTTACGAGTCGCCATTTGAACTCGCACCGAGAGTGTCGTATTTCCAAATCAAGTGTCTGCCAAATTGCTTGGCAATTTGTTGACTGCGGCTCCGGCCGATAACAGCCCAGGAGAAGCGATCGGGGTCAGCATGGGCGGATCCAAGAGGGGCATGAGGTGTGAGGGGCATGCCCAAGGACGGTGAAAAAACTGCCAATGTTCCTCTTTCAACGAGGTTTTTGAAAAGCTGGAGCTCTGTTCACACATGGGCTTCATCCAAGACAAAACACAGAATTTCTTTTTGGACGAACTGTCTGTTTTGTCGGCAAATGCAGGCCGCAGCGTTGAAATACTGACCGGTCTGTGCGGGGTGGCCCACTTGAGAGCTGAATGCAGGCGGCAGCGGTGAGATACTGACCGGCCTGAGCGGGGTGCCCCAAGTGAGAGCTGAATGCAGGCGGCAGCGGTGAGATACTGACCGGCCTGAGCGGGGTGGCCCATGTGAGAGCTGAATAACCACCGATATGAAGAGCTTATCGACAGGAGTTCTGTAATACAAATGCTGCTCAAACCTTCTCTTTTCTCTCAACGGAAGGAAATTTAAGGTGCATAATTTCTTCGCGTAGTGTGCCATCCAAAGTAATACATATATTAAAGTAATCCGTAACAGACATTCCTTGCCATCACAGCTGAAAGTGGTCGCCTAACACAGCTGCCTGACCTGTATGGACCCCAAGACCAGCACATTCAAGGTTGGAAAACAACATGCGTCTAGCTGCTCGTTGAATTATTGGCGTGACACTGTTTATATCATTGGATTAGGGGCAAGTCTACTTATTTTACATTTGCTGCGGTTGAAGGCCTGTCATAAGGACCCAATATTCTTGAAATTCCAGAAAAACTTGAGCACTTCTCTGCTGCAATTACTTCCCCCAGCCTGCCCTCTGTATTTAACGTCAAAAGCTCCCGCCTGGCCTGTATTTACATCTCAGCCTAGGCAAACAAATGTTCCCGGGCTATGTCCACAAGTGCAAAATCCAGGTGTCTCGGTGTTAAAGTTCTTTGGCCCGGCCTCCCGGGAACAGCTGATACGCTGTTCAGCTACGCGCCAGCAGTACTTAAGCTGACGCAACTGCACAGCACATCAAAGCTGTACGACATGGCAAACATTACTGCGTCGAAAACCGCCGCTTTTAATGGGCTTTTAAACAAAAATGTTTTTCGCCGGTAGACGCTGACTGCATCCTTTGATCCGCGTGGCTTGGGTCAGGTTTCCTGTGCAGCCATCTTACTGCTGGTGACGGCAGTCCGCAGAGCCCCTGGGGGACGGTTGCCCGCCGGTCGCTGCCCGCTAATCAATGACAATGGGCGACGCTCGTGCAACACCCGCCTGAACGGAGCAGCCGATTACAGAGGGTGTGAAGTCAGTGTGTTTGCAACAGTGCTCAGCCCGGCGATCGGTCCCTTTGTTCAGATTGCATGCTGGCGGTGCTGTGGAAATGATGGGTGACCTCGGCTAACGGCGCCGGCGTGTCAGAGCTGATGCCATCGCCAGCACCGCTGTGACGAAACTCCGGCTTGAGGGCCGTAATGTGACAGCCTGGGTCGATGCGGCTTGGAGACATTGTTGACAGTTTTCGTGTTTGCCCTGGACGTAATAAATAATTGATCATAAGCATTTGGCGTTTGGTTGTGGTGTTATGGTGCTGAAGGGCGCGTCGGCTTCGGCGCCATTTCACACCCACCATGTTGGCGTTAACAATCAACTCCATCTTTACGAAGGAGTACAATTATTGTTGTCAAAATTTCGATTAACGTGAGAAATATTGCGTGTGGCATAGTTCCCGTACACGTACATTAAACGTCACCTCATGGAAAACCTAAGAGCCGCCTTTCACAATGTTCTATTTTCTCGCGGTAAAAGCACATGACCGGGTTTGCCTCCCTGCCCCCTAGATATTTAAACTGTAAGGAATTGCTTCATCCCACAGTCCGTCAGACGGAAATGCGCATACCATACTTGCTGTAAAATAGAAAACAGTAACTTACATTAGACACTTGGGCATACATTGCAACCACTTTGAATATTGCTCGACTTCTCAAATATGAACAGCCTCGAACGAAAAGCTTCAAGCCAACAACCGATCTTCCATAATATTTTTGGGCCTTACTCCGATTTCCAGATATGGTGGGACCATGCGATAGATGAGGCTACATGAAGAAACACGTCGCCGCTACAGTTCCCGTCGGGGGCGGCCTCTTCGCACCAGGCATCCCTCCCCGACTGATGACATCACTGCCCGACTGATGACGCCACAGCGCTGCTCCAGGCGAGCCTCTGCTCTCATCGTCGCCAGTGGCGGGCGGAGTGTCAGTCCGCCCGTCGGCAGCGTCAGCTGGCACGCGCCAGCGGCCCGCGTGGGGGACCGGGCGCCGCGCGCGCCGGCGTGGGATGTCCTGCGTGGGAGCACTGCCGCCAGCTCCTGTAATCTAGGCCCATCGGCATATGGGCTTAAGCGGCGGGAGCAATCACCCCGGCCCGTCCGCTCGGCCTGGCGTGGGAGACGGGCCGATGCGTGGGGGTCTGCTGACAATCAGTGACGTCACATGGCGTGACCCGACCTCGTGCCGTGAGAGCCGCGGCTGGGAGCGTGCCGCGAGGAGCTGCGCCTGGCAAGCGCGGTCTGAGAATAGAGCGCTGCAGAAACGACATCTGTGTAGTGCTGCTTTCTTTCTCTTCTGCCGCACAAGATGAAAATATAGGGAGGAGGTGGACAACCAATGGGACAGCTTTTTGTATAGGGAAAAGACGCGTGCGCTGCGTTGCCCCGACACAAACATTTCAACGTACCACAGTTCGCTTATTTTATAAGTAGCTTACCAAAGTCATCCAGTCTCTGACATCTGAGTCACAACAGCGCACGTTATTATCACTGAGTCACAACAGCGCACGTTATTATCACTGAGTCACAACAGCGGACATTCCCAAAGATGTCCAGCGTCCGGAGGGTTCATTTGGCGATGAGCAGTACCACAGCCCAAGAACCTCAGCCACCAATACCACTCTGCAGATCCGGGCCCGTTCGGTGACCGTTTTACGACCACTCGGTCCGCCTACGGCCCAGTCGGCCGCAAACTTCCATCCCTTGGCCGCCGCGGCGTCCCCGTACCGTGGCGTTGGCGACCTGCTTCACCCGGCAGTTGAGGCTGGCGGCGCTGCCCAGCAGGACGGTGACGTTGCCCGAGAAGTACTCGTCGTAATAGGGACCGGGCGCCGGCGTGCTGGCCGGCGGACGCAGCACGTGCTCGAAGTTGAGACCTGGGGGACGCGGCGTACCGCAGTTAGCGGCAGACGGCTACCGGCCGGCACACATTCAAGTGCCGCGGAGAGGTTCGGGCGGGAGATAGAGAGAGAGAGAGAGAGAGAGAGGGGGGGTGGGGGGGAGAGAGAGAGTGAGAGAGGGAGAGAGAGGGGGAGGGAGAGAGGGAGGGGGAAAGAAAGATGATGGGAGAGAGAGAGGGTAGTAAGGGGAGAGACATGGGGCGTGGAAGAATGCAAAAAGATAGAAGATGAAGGCACTTGGAGAGAACGCAGCGCTTGTCCCAACACCGCAAAAAAGCCCACTTGCATTCACAAATGTTGAAAACAAGTGCCCATGTTGTTGGTGCCTCTGTCATGAAGAAAAGACGACTTTTCCTTGATAACCTAAATCACACATAACAATCATAGATTTTCTGCAAACAAAATAAATCGTCACTGACATCCCACAGACGTTTTTTTCTATTGGAATCTGCAGACTCATCAAACTGCCAGCATCTCGACATTATGGGCAGTTCTGTCAATCTATGCTAGAATTATCGCCAGAGAGGCACATTCAGATAAAGGCTCTTTCCATTTAACTCCTCAAATCACTCCTCATTTACATTTCAACAGCTTTGTTGACAAAATTCCAGGTGGACGTCAATGCAGCGTCCATGTTTTATGCATGAGCTCGGCTCCGCACCCCGGTCGGCTGCCGAGGGCCCGCAAGTGAGGAGAACCGCCCGTCACCGCTCTGATTGATGCCCAGGGGAGGAGAAGGGCAGAATCACTCGACCGCCCTCCCCTTCCGATAACGCGCCGCCTGGTGAACGGGCCGGCGGAAGAGGAGTCCCACAGGCCGTGCGGCGCCGTCTGAGCTGAAGCCGCCCACTCTGAGGCAATCCACACCGCCCCACCACTGAGCCGCCCGCTCGTCTGACTGGCAGGCCGTCCGACAGTGCTGTCGGCGCGCGGCTCAGCTCAGCGGGGATCGGGTGGGAGGGCGGCGGTAACTGCCCGGCGTGCGGCTCAGCGGAGATCGGGTGGAGGGCGGCGGTAACTGTTGGCGCGCGGCTCAGCGGAGATCGGGTGGGAGGGCGGCGGTAACTGTCGGCGCGCGGCTCAGCGGAGATCGGGTGGGAGGGCGGCGGTAACTGTCGGCGCGTGGCTCAGCGGAGATAGGGTGGGAGGGCGGCGGTAACTGTCGGCGCGCGGCTCAGCGGAGATCGGGTGGGAGGGCGGTGGTAACTGTCGGCGCGCGGCTCAGCGGAGATCGGGTGGGAGGGGGGCGGTAACTGTCGGCGCGCGGCTCAGCGGAGGTCCGACAGTGTTGTCGGCGCGCGGCTCGGCGGGGATCGGGTGGGAGGGCGGCGGGTAACTGCTCTGATTGAGGCCCGCCGCCGCCGGCCACCTGGGGCCGGCTGCCAGTCAGCGGTAAACGGACGCGCCGCCAGCCGCTCGGGGCTGCATCGGCCCTCCTTCCGCCGCGTCCGTCTTCATTTTTCGGCCACCGACAGTCTCCGGCGCTCTCGACGCGTCCTCGACGAGCGCCAAACAACGGCGTTAAGGCGGCCATAAATCCCGCGGCTTATGGGCGGGCGGCGTACGCTGGCGACTCCAGATGGCCCAGGCGGGAGACCAGAGGACAGCGGACGGGCCGCGCCGGCCGGCCATTACACGGGCCCGACGGCAGGCGGGCGGAGCGGGGGCCGGGCGGGCAGGCTACTGGTGATCAGCGCGCCGGCGAACCGGCGAGCAGGCTGACTGGTAACCAGTGCTGGGACAGACCGATCAGCGGGCTGGATGGTAACCAGTGCAGGAGCAGACCGATCAGCAGGCTGGCTCGTAACCAGTGCTGGGACAGACCGATCAGCAGGCTGACTGACAACCGGTGCCGGGGCAGACCGATCAGCAGGCTGGTTGGTAACCGGTGCGGGAGCAGACCGATCAGCAGGCTGGCTGGTAACCATCCTGGGGCAGACCTGTGAACCAGCTGACTGCCAGTGCAGGAGCAGATCGGTGCTCACGGAGACCGTTGAAGAAGCGAGCTAGCGAACGGCTGAACAGATGGACGACAAGCCCAGGGGTCAGCGCACATGCGGGCGGTGAGACCAGAGGACCAGCGGTCGGTGGGACCAGCAGACCAGCGGTTGGTGGAGCCAGCGGACCAGCGGTCAGTGGAGCCAGCGGACCAGCGGTCGGTGGGACCAGCGGACCAGCGGTCGGTGGAACCAGCGGGCCAGCGGTCGATGGGACCAGCGGACCAGCTGTCAGTGGAACCAGCGGACCAGCGGTCGGTGGAACCAGCGGACCAGCGGTCAGTGGAACCAGCGGACCAGCGGTCGGTGGGACCAGCGGACCAGCGGTCGATGGGACCAGTGGACCAGCGGTCGGTGGGACTAGCGGGCCAGCGGTCGGTGGGACCAGCGGACCAGCGGTTGGTGGGACCAGCGGGCCAGCGGTCAGTGGACCAGCAAACCAGCGGTCGGTTGGACCAGCGGTCGGTGGGACCAGCAGACCAGCGGGTGGCGGGACCAGCGGGCCATGCGGGACTGCTGGCTGACCGCAGCGTTACATTGCATGCACTGTCCAGGCGGGCCGGCAGACGAACGAAGTGGGTGGTCAGGTGATGAGACCTCATCGGGAGACCTCATCAGCAGGCATGTGGACCGGCCGATGGGCTGAGGCACAGACGCTCTCAGCGCCAGACGGTCGGCAGAACACACGCATCAACGGCGGGACTGATGGTCTCACTGACAGGAGGACCGGCTGTGCGGACTGGCAGCGAGATGGTCCGGCACTTGCTAGGCGGAGATGTGCGTGAGCTGGCGGAAAAGTGGACAAACGCTGGGCAGGAGGGAATATTGGTTAGCGGCAACGTAGACAGACGCTGGGCAGGAGGGGGTAGTGGTTGGCGGCAACTTGGACAGACTCTTGACAGGATGACCGAGCGGGTTGGCGACGGCCAACCGTGGATGATGGGGCGGATCAGACGACCAACCGCGGATAATGGGGCGGATCAGACGACCAGACGTGGATAATGGGGCGGAGCCAGACAACCAGCCGTGGATAATGGGGCGGAGCCAGACGGTTAAGCGCGCGGTCTGCGCAGTCCGAACAGGGCTCAGTCGTCCGACGACGTGCGGCAGGGGGAAGCTCAGAGCCGGAGGGGAGGGGGACGGCCGAGCGGTGCCTGGGGCGAGCTGCAGCCATTCGCGGCAGATGTTCGTCGTCGTTTCACCGCCCATTCCAGGTAATGCTCAGCCATTCAGACTGATGCCAGCAACAGATAAGTCGAGCAAATGGATTCGGCGCAGTGTGTCGCTCAGCGAGACGCTCTGCTTGATCGCTGGCCCCTCTCGGGACTCCGGAGCCTCCCCCGCCGGAGCTCCGGAGGTCACCGCCCGGTGGGCGCCGCCGGACCGGCAGTTTGCATGTACAGTGGTGTGGCGCGAGATGCAGGACCGTGCTGATGGACTGCGGCCGCGGCCAGACACGGCCCGTCCAGCTGCCACGGCTGAGTTACGAGCGCTATGTGTCTCACCGGCTCGGGCCGTCGACTGAAGGTCAGGTGGGGGGCGCACGCCGCCGCCGCCGCGGGCGTTCGACATTGGAGTGCTCCGCCGCTCGCCCCGGCAGCGGGCCGCGACGCCGTTACCGGTTCGGCATGCCCCGAACGGAAGCGCTACGCGTCACGGCGGCCGCCGGAGCCGGCCGGGCCGCGGCCGCGTGCCGTCGGAAGCACCGAGCGGCCGGCTCGCCGCTCCGAGTGCGACAGGTCACGTCAGGCGCGTGCCGAGCTGCCGGCCGGCGCCGTGGCCGGGGCCGGTCCCAAGCTGCGCGCCGGCAGGCCGGCCGGCAGCGCCGCTGCAAGCCGGTCCCAGGGCGGCACCGCGGCCGACCGACGCGCGGCCGGTCACGAGCGCGCCGCGGCCAGACGAGACGTGAGCGGCGCTCCTGGCCGCCCGGGAGCTGTCCGCCGGTCGCGGACACGGCCGCGCCCTGTCACAATCGATTGGTGCAGGAATTCATTAGGCGGCGGCCTGCTGGCGTCGAACTGGAGTCCGGCAGTGGGCAGTGATTGACCTGTTCCGGCTGGGCGCGGCGACGCCCTGCGCTGGCAGGGCGCGGCCGGGCGCGACACAGCTGCGGGGTCGTAGGTGCGCAGAGTGCCTCGGCACTCCGCCCCGCCAGGGTGCCGAGGTCGCCAGGTCATCCGGAGGAAGCTGACACGGCTCCCCCAGGCACCAGTATACGGATCATTCCCTGGCGCAGGTGACGCCATTAAATATTCATGGGTCAGATGATGATTGGCATGATGCATCTGCCTGCGTGACATTTCGTGTCTGCCGGCGGTCTCCTAACTGGATGGCAGGATGACGTTGGAAGCTACCAGGACTACCAGGGGCATTAGCAATGCATGCTGAAAATGCATCGGGAGAACCCTTGTACTCAGAAATAAAATTTTAAGCAGGATTTTGCCAGCTCTGTTGAAGTTTGCATACACTTTACGGGTATTAATTGCAACATAATGCCAATCTTTGATATAGGCATATCAAATTCTGGACAACCATGACGTTATCTGTCCCGAAGACGATTGAAAAACTGTTTATGTCGTTCCAAAATTTGCATTTCGGTAAAGCTTACGTGTGCGCCTTGAAACCCTTTCGGCCGGGATAATATGCAGAAGCTTCACAGACAACAGCTCCCACCCAAACCGCTCTATATTTTTTTACCCGCTTTGGTCAACAAGCAAACGTAAGTCGTAAACTCATTAATCGAAAGCTGTGACTTTTAAAACCGTAACAATAGTAGTTTGGAAAAAATGAAACAAGCACGCCAGCCTGCTAATCAGGATGCATTGCGTTACGCTAGAGAAACATCGTGAAACGCTTACTAGCCCCTCATTTGGATATCAAAACGTGCTCATTAAGCACAACCATGAAACCCAATGTTCCGGCGCTTATTCCAATCAGCGGAGCATGATTGACGCGATGCATGAGCTGCAGGTAAAACCTTGTCTAGGGTTGCAGCATTACTCGGGCAGCAAGCCGGCCAGGCGCCTGGCCAGCCCATGGCACCAGTGGTGGATCGATGAAGTTTTGATGGAGAGGCGGATTTACAAGTTAATGAAATGGCTTTTATTCTTCTTAGTAGCGTCAGAGTAAATCAAGCCAGCAGATCCTTTCGTCGTCAGAAAGTGCAGTTAGTTGGTCTGCTGTGGGTGGTTTCTCAAACGGATATGCTATTCGGGTATTGATATTTCGTAAGTCTGTGGCAGCCAAATACGTCCTTAAAACTCACGGATCCCGACTGTTTCGTTAAGTGGATGTGTGAACTGAACATTTAGGTTATTTATGCATGGGTCGGTAAAAATGTAGTTAACAAACTGATGCTGATCTAAGCGTTCAATTGTAACGAACTCTTCAAGATGAACATGGACGCCCAGGGAAGGGTTTCAACTAGGAGTTTGGTCGACCCGCAGTTTTATCAACGAATCTCCTGCACCCACTTGTTCAGCTGGCAGACGGCGATTCATAAGCACGACTCGAACAAGGAAACTGTCGGAGGCCTGATTGGAAAGCTTCAACGAATGGAATTAAAACTTCCGTCAATAAAGTGACGGTCAATACACGTGCAATATCTTTTACTGGAACAACTCCGCGTTTGAAAAAGAAATTCCAGCTTAGCGGGCCTCTACATTTTGTATTATTGTTAAACACCGGCCACAAGGTTGAGCAGATCGGGTGCGATCAGGCGCCAGCCATCTGTGCTCCTGAGCAGTCCCCTCCACGGACAGAGCGGCGCCATCCGGTCCTGCGCGGCTGTCGCAGCGAGCGTCAGTGGCCGGCCGGTGCCTGGCGCTGATACTGGGCACGCCACCGGCCGGCACCAGTCCGCACGGGGTTCGAGGCCTCAGGACTCAGAGGCCCAGCCCGCAGCGGCGACGCAGGTCAGCGGCTGGCACTCACCGTCAGCAGAGGGCGGGGTCAGCAGCAGTGCTAGGGTCAGCACGCCGAGCATGAACGCAGGTCGGCGGCTGGCACTCACCGTCAGCAGAGGGCGGGGTCAGCAGCAGTGCTAGGGTCAGCACGCCGAGCATGAACGCAGGTCGGCGGCTGGCACTCACCGTCAGCAGAGGGCGGGGTCAGCAGCAGTGCTAGGGTCAGCACGCCGAGCATGAACGCAGGTCGGCGGCTGGCACTCACCGCCAGCAGAGGGCGGGGTCAGCACACCGAGCATGGACGCAGGTCAGCGGCTGGCACTCACCGTCAGCAGAGGACGGGGTCAGCAGCAGTGCTAGGGTCAGCACGCCCGAGCATGGACGCAGGTCAGCGGCTGGCACTCACCGTCAGCAGAGGGCGGGGTCAGCAGCAGTGCTAGGGTCAGCACGCCGAGCATGCTGACCGCGGCGCGGGGGCCGTATCGTCGGCCGCGACCGGGCCGCGGCCCGCCCGGCTCCAAGCGGGCTGCTGTACCAGCCCGGCTCCAGGGGTCGGCCAGGAAGGCCCCGGGTGCTGTACCAAGCTCGGCAGGACACGTCTTCCGTCCTCGGAGTCGTCAGGGCTTCCCCACGCTCCGCCGCCGGGCCGTCAGCAGCATTGCGGCGGTGCCTGCGAATGGAACGCCCCGGTCAACGCCTTGCCGTCGGCAATAAAGGAAGATGAAGTGCCTTAGTTAGTTTTGTTCGTTAAATTGGCCGTCCATATACCTGGGCCACCACCGTCCTTGGCCAAATGAAAAGAGGATTAAGGGCGGGGAAGAATTACACCAGAGACGCAGCTGCTCTGCCCATGGCAGCCGCGGTGAGCCCCGCCGGAGCTGCGGCAGCGCCATTATTGCCCACGTCGAATGGAATGATGTCGTGGAGGGCACACCATGATTGAATGGAAAAGCTCCAAGGGCACACGCGAGTTGAGAATTGTGCAAATTTGTCAGACTGGTGGCATTTGTGGATGGTGCAGTGAGTTAAGTTATTGCGAAAACTTTCGAAATGCTCAGAGAAAATTAAAGTCGGCCGTTGCTTTCCATGGGAAGAAAGAGTGATAAAAGATTTCATCTCAGATCGGTCTGAATTAACCACATAATCAAGTTTGTCTTGCGCTAAAATCACTTGGTCGTATGCATCAGGGCGGTTTCAGAGGTGGGACTTCATCTGTAAACTTCCTTTTTTGTACTCCCTGTTCAGGACTGTACCGCTAGTTTGGAACACTGGACAATCCGATTCAGCGGTTATAGCAGCATACAATGCGGTTACAGTAATTTACCATAAGCACCATAAAGAACGGCAAAAACTGAAGGCATCGTGGCAGCTCAGGTTCAGTCAGTACAGCGAACGCCATGGCAAGTTATGAATCTCAATAACTCTCAAACAATAGTTCAAAAAAGAAATATTACCTTTGACAGTGCTCCAATCGAGAGAAATAATTATGGTCTGCAAACGATAAGTCCTAGCAATTATATGTTTCTCCAATTCAGATAAGTCCTTTGAAAAATGATGGGTTAAACGTCTTTTCTTGTAAATATTAATGTACTATTTTTGCAAAGAATTTGCCCGTTGGGAAGCATCTTCTCGCTGCAGCTCCAGTGAAAACGGCTATCATTGCACACAACATCGGTATATGATGCATGCGTTTGAAGGCGTCTGTGGTTGGGGTGGAAGGCCATAATTTGGTTGCGCCCTCACTTTCGCACGGATAATGGAGGCATGGCCGGCATGTGAAGGATTATTCGTGGTCAAGGAGCCGCCATTCTTGGCTCAATATTGGTCCATATGATTCATGACTCATCGGTGCATCACCCCCTACTAATGGAATCCATTTTCGTGATAGGACGTCGTGTTGTTTGTGTTGTTCGTTATACTACAATTGTTGGCACCGTTGTTATTCTAATCCAAGCAGCCAACATGCGTCTGGAGCCCCAACAATTCCAGGATGCCACAAACATAGGATGCATAGGGAGTCCTGGATCCTCCATTGGAATCTAGACACATGTTTGCACTAAGAAGGCTCATTTTTTTAAGGATTTAATTTCGAATTTTTTGAATGAACGGATCTCTGGAATCAAAGGTCACGCTAATGTAGTGTCTTTGTGAGCGCTTACCCCTACCACCTGATCTCGCAATTCCATGTAAATGACTGAATTTGGTGGCGAAAGCTGAACATGTCGCAATAATACGGTAAATGGCAATGGCTCAGCACAGTCCGTCCTCCTTCTGGCGTCCTTTGACCTTTAGCGCGGCCGCTGCCACCGGCCGCAGGCCATGCCCATCAAGGACGAATGGACCCATGGTCTATTCGACTGAACAAAGACGTTTGCATTGGGCGCTGGCACAAAATGCCATTACGCGATGCATTTTGATCCGTAGCAGGTCAGACCAAAAAGAAATGAACCGCTCTCGTGGTGAGATGAACCGCTCTCGTGGTGAGATGAACCGCTCTCGTGGTGAGATGAACCGCTCTCGTGCTGAGATGAGCCCTTCTCGTGGTGAGATGAACCGCTCTCGTGCTGAGATGAACCCTTCTCGTGGTGGCATGAACCGCTCTCGTGGTGAGATGAACCGCCCTGGTGGTGTGACGAACCGCTCTCATGGTGAGATGTTTTCCGGGCGGCCTACTCTTCTGGTCGCAGCGCATCCGCGTTGCTGCCCTTTAATTAACATAGCCGCCGTTGCCACTAATCATCTGATCACCAGATATACGTTTTACTGCTGATTAACCACGTAATTCCGTCGCGTTTTACGATTGCATAGAACCTGTCGAAGCCTCCATCATCCCTTTGCATATACTTTCATGATATTCAGACATAATTCAATGTTCGGTGCGAGGTGGCAATAGCACCAGCACATCCAAGTGAGTTTTCAAAAGTCGTCGATCCTTTTAAAACGCATAATGATTAGGTGCAACCGGTGAATCTTCTCTTACCTGTAAAAGCAACAATGGCTGTTTGCTGGGTAGTATTGTCACTTATTGTGCAAACCGAGGCATTTTGAAAGCTTTGCTTTTTCGTGGAGAAGATGTTGTTTTTGTTTTCTTCCAAAATGTGTTCACCTTGTCTTCATTTTCAAGTTTTCAATCATTGAACACACTATCTCAAGAACACTTCTTGGCATGTTTCATCAGCTTCCTCAAGAGCTTATGCTGCAACCATGTTGTGCTGTTAACTGGTGACGTGCGAGAACGATGACGCTTCTCATCGCTATAATGTGACATTTTAGCGTTGCTTACATCTGCTTCGATGCGATGCGATGAAAGACGGGCGGAGAGTGACATCCTCCCCGACCCCCATCGTTTACCGAACACATATGTTGGAGTATGTTATGGCCGTGGGTAGAGGCATGTATAGGAAGGCAGATGGGTAAGTAGCCTGCCAGTTGTTGAAGTTTTGTTCGTGGATCCCCGCAACTTTCATCCCCACCTGCGCTGTCAGGGCAGCCCAGCATCATTGCCAGGTGGTCAAAGAACTGAAAGAGAAGAATAATTGTCTGGTGCATTACTTTCGTTGCTCGCCACAAACGCGTAATATTGTAAAATCGACAAGGTGCGTCTCCCCCTTCGCCCCCCCCCTCCCCCCGCCCCCCAGTCAGAGAGACGTACCTATGGCAGGGGTGCACTTCGCCACAATCAAATAACTTCACATGCTATGGTTTCGCACATCGGCAAGTGTGACGTCCAGGGCCCGTCGCCCTATTCTGGTGTCGCATCTCGCTCCCCACTCGCCCCCAGACCGCTAGGACCTTCGTAATTTTCAAACTTCCCATGATCGGCTTGGTGCAAAAGAGCACAAGTTCGGTCTCTCTTCAATTTCTATTGGTGCTAACGATGTTATTTGATGAAATTGAGATATCATATAATTGTGTAATCATACATCATATGAATTTAGATATATAAACCATACAATGCAAGCTTTTTGTAAGAACTGGACGGTTCATTTGAACGAAAAATCCTATAGTGAAGTCATTAATCCGTGTTATTATTCCCTCCAGGACGCCTGGCATTGTAAAGAGACCCTTTAACAGAAAAGTTTGACTGAGCCCTCTGTGGTCAAGATGAGCTCATAGCTATGTGCTGACTGAATGGCTAAGTGTGCGAGTTATGATCATGTCTTACCACGCACACCAGACGAAGCAAAAATCTACGCGATACTCTCGTTTTCTCAAATACCACGCAACCTAAAAGTTGCTAGGAAGCGGTTTTGGTGTGCCTACTAATAGACAACGAGACGTCATTTCAACAAAACATACAGCTAGATCATCCGAGAACGTTTTTGTTCACAACCTGGCGGTCAGAATGGCCGCTCACTGCATTGTCACCCAGCCATAGTGACGGACAAGGTTCGCAACGCGGTCGAGGCACTCTCGACTGGAGGCTGGTGTCCAGGGGGAAATGTCCGCCGTTGATGCCACCCTTACGAAAATGATTGTCATAAAGCGGACGACTTGCTCAGCCCGTCCCTGGACACACCTAGTCACTTGATTACCCCGGTCCACCGGAAGCTGGTGGCGCCGTTCGCGGAAGGCCAGGAGGGGACGGAGAAAAGATCAGATTTGGGAACGCTTCGTACGTCTGTGTGCGTGGAGATTTGTTGCACTTAACTCTTTGCCGAATGAGCTGTTTTTGTGAATCAGAACTATCGGTTTGCCCAGTTTACCTTGCATTTACCGCGTATTTTGCCAAGTTCACTTTGGCTGGGTTCAATTAGACATCGTTTGAAACCATATCTCGTCAGTCACGTCATCACTATGCAGCACTGCGCGATTGTCATGAATTGCCGCACTGGTTTTCAATGGTTTTCCCGCCCATGTGTATTGAAGACTGTGGTATTTAGCGTTGTTGTTCGTGAGTGAAAAACATTCGTTTTTCACTGCTGACTTCATTTGACTCTAAACATCTTGACCTAGGCTACCGTAACACTATAATCACAGATCATCACGCAGGCACCACATTTTCTGAAAAAAAAAACAAAAAACTGTGTATTGCCTTACTAGGGGAAAAGGAAACAGGCACACATTTGACTCAACACCCCCCCCCCCCCCTCCCCCGTTGTGTTATTCCAAGATACTCTCCAGAGCGCGTGTGAAGTATAGATGGTGAATTGACAGACATTTATGAAGTCGTACAGTTCAGTTTGCGTTTTTTTCCGTTGCATTTGATGTTTATGGCACTAGAGATGATTTGCCAAGGTGAACACCATTTTGTTAAAAAAGCTGCCTGACTAAGCCGCCTGGAGAATAAATGCTACAGTATTAATGGCATTGCTGATCCACAAAACTAATGAGTGACACCGATTATACAATTTCTAATTGCTTGTCTTGTCGTGTGTCCACTTCTCGGAGGACTTTGACAGCGCAGTCGGTTTACTTTAGACCCGGCCAGCCTGCCGCCTTTGGATAGACTCCCTCAGCACTCTGTTTGATCTTCTTTCATGCCGACCGACGCACTACTCGTTGGTAGAAGTGAAAAAACCAAGTATGATGTCCTGCATGCTCACAAAGACCTCATTGTTGGTGCATTCTCTCACGGTCGTTCGTTTCTTTTGGCGTCAGGGGCAGGTTCAAGTATTTGTACTTTCTTGATGATGAACACGATTCTGCTCCGAAATCGAAACATACATACATGAAATCACTTAGCGTGCTATGGTGCTATGGTGCTATGACATGTCTAACGTGAACCTGTTCGTGCTATGGCCATTGCCCTAAAGACCTCCAGTGGATAGGATTATAACATTTGTTTTTTTTTCAAGCTACAACCACGCAGCTTCCAGCCACACATTAATAGGTACTGCACGGGGCGTAAGTGTTCAGCAATGCTACCAGTGGGGATGTCTGTACCCACGCAGCAGTGCGCATTTTCAGCCAATGCATACTTATCTCCCTGTGGTATATTGGGAAGGTTTGTCCTCCTTTGCCAGACCCCCAGATAGCATCCATCTGTCACCTGTCAGCAGAAGCGGCTCGCCGCAAGGCGCCGGGGGAGCGTGCAGTAGGCCGGCTATGCATAGACATCATCTTTATCTGTGCGTCGGGCTTGCAGACACACAGCCCAACAGACGGAGAACAAGGTCGCGGGGCGTGGGAGAAGCCAGTGGTTCAGGCTGAGTCGAATGCTCACCCGCCAGCAGGTCAGTGCAAACGCGCTCGCAAGCAATGAGCGGTCTAACATGGTCTTAATGCATTGGCCGTAAGGTGATCTGTCATCAGCGCGTCACGTGACCAGCCGACAGCTCCCGTCACGTGACCAGCGGACAGCTTCCGTCACGTGGCCAGCCGACAGCTCCTGTCACGTGGCCAGCCGACAGCTCCTGTCACGTGACCGGCCGACAGCTCCCATCACGTGACCAGCAGACAGCTCCCGTCACGTGGCCAGCCGACAGCTCCCATCACGTGACCAGCCGACAGCTCCCGTCACGTAACCAGCCGACAGCTGCCGTCACGCCCTCCAAGCCGTACCTTGGCGGAGCTCCCGTCCGACGCGGCTCTCGTCAGTCGGAAAGCGGGCTGAGTTGCGGGCCACTCCCTCAGCCCCGCCCACGCGCCGCTCACCACACCCACGCGACCAGCGTCGGCCGTGCACAGCGGTCCGCCCCCGCGCCCGCGCCCGGCGCCCTTCAGTCTCGTCGGCCGCCGATGCAGCTCGACGAGCCGGCGTGCGCTCCGCTGACGTCACCGGCCGCGGACCGCCCGTCGCCGCCGACGACCCCGGCCGTCGTCGCCCGTAAGACTGGCCGTCGGCGGCGTCGGTGCCGACGGCGCGGCCCGGGGTCGGGCACCAAGGGCGCGGCTCGGCGGACGCGGCGGCCTGGGGACAGATGCCGCTGGGTGGGACGAGGCTCCAGGGACAGACACCGCCGGGTGGGACACGGCTGTCTAGGGACAGACACCGGCCGTCGGGTGGGACGCGGCTGTCTGGGACAGACACCACCGGGTGGGATGCGGCTGTCTGGGGACAGACGCCGGCCGTCGGGTGGGACGCGGCTGCCTGGGGACAAACACCGCCGGGTGGTGTGCCTCAACCACCCTGGATGGTACGTGATCTGGCGACTTATCCAGCAATGTTGGGCAACGCTGTGGGACTGAGGGGTGCATCAACTGTAGCAGAAAAATCGGTACAGCGCAGTGTTCAGCATGTGAGGGGCTTCCCAGAGAGGCTTCCGACTGTGGGGTGGTTGTGTCCATCGTGAAATAGCGGAAACGCGAATGGTGGCCAAAAAGCAATCATTTGTCGACCATAACCACGGACATAAGTGCCCGCTTAAGCTAAGTAGCTACTAAAAACTGTTCCAATGACGTCAAGTGAAGACTGGGCCAGTCACTTGCATTCCCCTGACACGGGCGGCGCCGGGGATCCCAGAAGTGCATTGGTAGTCACTTTGATTTGTGCAACTATTCAATTCTCAATTGATTAAGAGTCCATATAAAAGCTTTGAAAAGACTGGCCTTTAAATCAAGAGTTGGATGCCCCGCTCGGTTTTCACAGATGGTTTGCACTGAGGTCGGCGACAAAAATGTTTATTTTCCTGCGACGCTTGGTGCAAAAAAATGTTTTTGACCGAAGTTTTGGTGACTGTCAGGGCAGAACATTACAGCGCGCATTCCACAACCTTGTGTCGGCTTCAATGGTAATACGTTTCATCCCACACCAACAAACCTCTGTAAAGACCCATTACTGTACCCTATGGCGCGATGGCATCTTTCTCAGGCTCCATCACAGCCTGGCGACAAAAATATCCTATGATTTTTAGTTTGTCACTTACCCCGGTGACAGGTCGGAGACAAATCAGTGTATTGCCTATGGCCCGGCCGGTCGGTCGATTCGCTGTTTTTAACAGCCGACTCTCAGTGTCCCAAACCAGACAGTAGACAATACTGAAAAAGCTGGATATGACGATCCATTTGGCCGCAATGGCAGGTTTTGATTGTCGCGATGCAATTGAGATATGTGAGATAGGCGGTGAATTTCAATGCACTTATGCTCTGCAAGCGGCGCTCACATTATATTTTCACGATTGCCTATCTAGGTTTAATTTTTGGTGCTTGTTAACTTATTTATTGACAGTTCAGGGAAGGTCGGCGAAATGATAAAATCAAGAAAATAGTTGACCTGTGATTATTCAGACTAACATTTCAAGACACAGAAAAGAAACAGAAAGACTGTTGACTCACCGTAACAGTCCCAAGCACCGAGCCTTCCGCCCTTTGAAGAGAACCGTGGACTCGGCGCTGAGGGCTGATGGCACTCCTCAGGGAAAGGAACGACAAGAGGTGTGAATACTTCTTAAGTGTCCTGTTATGCCATTGTTGCTTAGTTCCTAATTGAGAATCATTGCCAATTAACTAGATATTCAAATCAGGGTATTTACCTAGCTCCTGTTCAGTTCAGGCCTCCAGCCTCCGTACCCCGCCCAATTTGCGAAGAAGTGTGCAAAATCTGATGAGACAGGCACGTGTACTTTGGGGAATAACTGCATGATTTTTCTTTGCCTGGCCCTTCCACTTTTCCTCGAAAATTTCCCTCTCCTTAAAATGCAATCTTTTCATGAATGTTTTGTTAGCATTTGAATGACAATTTTTCCCAGTTAAACCTTTTCCCAATTTCAATCTTGCCAGCTGGAAACTGATATGACAGCCAAGGATTTAGGCAACGATGAGGCAATTAGGCGTGAGGAGTAAGAAGTTACAGACAATATACATGCAATGATGAGGGAGGGGGTGTTAGGAGCTACATTACCATCTCGCTTTAGCCAGGAGTTGCAATTCAAATGAAAGGTGTTTTTTGGGAGGGGATTTTGGTCCAATTGCTATAGCAGTTCAGTAAAAAATTGACATTTGGCTCTCTCCCTCCGAAAGCCACTTCGGCTATTTGCTGGTGATAGCACCCCTATTGGAAAAAAGTAAAACTGGAGGTGAGTCCTTCTGACGTGCTCATTTATATGTGTAACAGCTTCGCACCTATAAGCATGACATTTGCGTGGATGCAAATGTGATATATTCCACTATTCCTTTTGCTAAGATTGAAGCGAAATGTTTCTTTCTGATGGAATATTGAAGATGACCACCATTTATTTCAAGTGCAGGTTGTGATGGCAGACAGTCTAACTTAACACGCGCCCGGATGGCCAGCTAGATACCCTTCGCTCGAGTGAGACGAGTCAATTTGGCCATCTGAGTTCGAGGGAACTAAGAAACCTAGAGACACCAAATTTACAGAGTATGTTGACCTGTACGTGAAATCACTTAGGTCAAAGTTTAAGGTTCCTAGGTTATGACCTTCGGGTAAAATAAGGTCAAACAAGGTCAAATTCCAGGTTGGTCTCGAAAGTGCTCCAGAACCTAGATAACTGTTTCTAAGCAGAATTTCCATGTTCATCTAAGGTTAGTGACCTTGTTTGATCTTTTTAAGGTTATGGCGACCAAAATCATACTAGGCTGCTCTGAGTTTTGCATCTGAATGGACGACAAAGATTACGCTAGGCAGTATGTTTCTAAAAACAAAATGTTGACATGGGTCATTTTAGGTCAGTGACCTATAATGACCTCTAAAAAGTCCATGGAAGATATATAATGCGGTTCCTGCTCTCAATACATGCGAAATGAGCGCCAGAAACTACCCCATACAGCAAGCCCTACAGTAATAAAGTGGATTAGTTTTGACCTTGGTCTGACCTTTATACTTTACCTAAGTTCAACGTCATTTGCTCATTTAATATTTTTGTTGCCTAAGAAAGCATCCCAGAGATGTATGGCTGCGTCTAACACTCCATTATTGCATCAGATTGAAAGATTCCCTATAAATTGACTTCGCTGAAATCATGGCTTGACTTTGAGCTGCAATACGTCAGTGACCTTAAAGTGCATCTAAAGTTTTGATGCCAAACGATCCGACATTAAATTGTCTGCAGCTATGCAAAATTTGACGTGGCCACACCGCGCCATTCGGAAACCATTCTGGAAAAAACTTTGGGAGTCAGTTTGACCCCTCCACCCGAGCACGTGTTAAATGCAGCCGTCACTAGAAGAAAATAATGTAGTTTTTGTCTGGCTGTGGCACCATGTCCGGGGTGTCAACTTTTATGCATGATAAGCGCGAGGGGGTAGCAGGACATGGGCCTCACCACCTCTCTTCCCCTAAATGCAACAGATTTAATCCGTTTTATTTTGAGTCGCAGGTAATTCTAAATGTTTATTATCTCGTAATATTATATTTAATATTTTGTAAAACAAACCTTTATTTGAGGAGCATTGCGGTGATCGCCAGTTAAAAAATGCCGGAGAAGATAGGCTTTGTGTAATGGTTTCTCCCCATATTTTGTAATTTTCCAGTGCTGGAAGGGACCGGGATTGAAGGGGCCAAATCAATATTGAGGGGGCTGTCGAAAGTGCTGGGCACAGATCCGGGCTGTCGAAACTGCGGGGCACAGATCTGGGCTGCCGAAAATGCGGGGCACAGATCTGGGCTGTCGAAACTGCGGGGCACAGATCCGGGCTGTCGAAACTGCGGGGCACATCGACATAGATGCAATGCAAACTGGAAATGCATGCTTTGATGGAAACACTTTTTCCATTTCGGGGTTCGGGAATAGCCTTTGAAGTATGATGAGCTTTGTTCTCGTAGGTCAAGCGCTGCTGACCACGTTGCTTCAAAGTAGAGGTTGCGTGGCAATCAGCCAAAAAACACGCGCTGTGCGCGAATGTTTGGAAAACTCACTCAACTTTTTGTCAATTTGCTGTTTTTTTGTGAATTGCTCTTGCTGCTATTAATCCGAACCAATATTATAATGTTTGGAAAATGATTGGTCGTAAACAATATTTGTAGGGAAGGTTTTGTGGCGGTATGGGCTCAGAACGTCGAATTGTCTTTATTAACGTTGGCGATGTTCCTCGTTTGTTTTCACGACATTCGGCCTGATCTAAGTTTACCTTATACAGTGCGGTAAGACAGATCACATATCTGTGGGATTAAGTGGAAGGGCTTGGAGGCAATCAGCCCACCATAATCGCATTCCAGTTGGCATGCACAAAGTTGGCACTCGCTCATCTGTCAAATTGGCATATAGGCTTGTTTCCAACTTATTATGCACCACCTAGCCAAGAAACCAGACGGCCCAACTTGGATCACCGTGTTCATTCCTCGAAGAGCACTGATGTGAATCACTACAAAACCTTACTTGAGCGAAACAGACACCTTTGGAGACCCACTCAAATGGATCTTGCCAATGCAATGGAAAATCTGTCTTCCATTAAAGTTGAGCAGGCAAATATGTACAAATATTTTGCTTCGAGCATGTTCTAAGCAATTATTATTATAGCAGCCAATAAAAGGAGAGAGATCCACAATATACCACCTGTGAATAACTCACGTCGTGTTGTTACAACACTAACATTAAATGACCACTGCAAACTTTAAATCACCTGGCGTCCGAATCACGCAGCATTTAGTGCGCTTTGCACAGTAATGTACTGCCATGTAATGCACATTGCATAGCAAGGCATTGAGTCAACGATACAGGGGCAACGAGGTCAAATAATCTGTTAATAAATTAATCTGTTGATAATCTGAGAATGAAACAACATGATAACAATCCGCTTTCGGACATGCGGGCATGACGGTGGATTAGCACTTGTCATTTGTGATTCAAGAATCCTCCATCCTGAGGCGGAACAGTCTGATCAAGCCCTCAATCTCTGGGAATGATATCATTCAGTTCATGTTCTCTGCCTTTTAGCGCCTAGTTTTTCGTTGATAGATCACCCATCATTGCAGCAGTTTTTGAACACAGGGCCTGGTTGGGATTGCTCTGCAGGGCGTACGTTGACACGGAACTGGCCGACTGCAGAGCTATAACAACCACGCGCCGGCCTGCCGAGTAGACAACTTGTGCGCCCGTTGGACCGCGGCGGAGAGAGCGGCGGGGAGCGGCGGGGGGAGCGGCAGGGGAGCGGCGGGGGAGCGGCGGGGAATGGCCGGAGCGACGGGAGAGCGGCGGGGGAGCGACGAGAGAGCGACGGGGGACTGGCGAGGGAGCGGCGGGAGAGCGGCTGGAGCGGCTGCAGAGAGGCGGGGCCCGACCGGGCGGATCAGGCGCAATCAACCCACAACTTGGTGAAGCCTCTTGACAGGCAAAACAATCACACTGAGTGGGGAGAGTATCAGGAGTCTAAAAGGAAAGCAGACATTTCTGTAGTTGGCCGTACACGTGGGAGCTTATGACAGTAAGCGGCATATGCAGCTCAATCAAATGATTTGAGAAAAGGCCTATGCACGAATTACGTTTGACGGAACACTACATGCGACTAGACGCATCTTGGGAACAAATGGAAGCGTACCCACATACCCAACGCCAGCGATTTGATCCGGCCGAAGACGAAGCAGAACAAAGCAGGCCTTGTCCATAATGTGTGTCAATACAGGTCAGTAATAAGATAACATAAGGCCTAAAGTATACGCAGGTTTTCCGGTGGTTCCTTAATGACTAAGGACTTAAATATGCTCACAACACGACGCGTTTTTCACATTTTTTAGATATCTCATCGCGTCGTGATGAGATGTCTAAAATACGCGACCACCGACCCCACAGTCTAGTGTTATGCGTACTTCTGTGACTGCATCATTTGTGACCTCAGAGAGTCATGCCGAACCGAACTAGTAGTGTTTTGCATTTCTGTACAATAGGGTTTCAGATGCCGTGGGGAATGTCCGTGATTATTAAGGGCAGGAAGCTGAGCAGCACCTTGAATAATATCGCAGCCCTGGAATCTTCACGCAAAACGAATTTAAGCTGATCCATGTACCCTGCGAAGCGGTGCCCCGTGTCATCGTGCATGCCGGCCCATGCATTCGATGGCAGCAGTTCTGCTTAAAGTTACAATGCCCTGTACGTATTGAGGGACTGAAATAGTTGTCGACGGCCTTTCAAAGAAGCGGGTTCATAACGTATATAAATGGCAAAGCGAAAAGGCATTGTCGTGGACCTGAAAAAAATGATTGTTTTTTTGGAGACAGGATAGTACGCAGGCTCTAGCTACAGGGTCGCATTAAGACTTCGCTCTTTTGCATTACAATGCGGCATTTTGTGGTACTGCTTCCCCGACTTCTGAAGCTCCGCTTTTTTCCAGCTTCTTGGGAACCAATCCCCACCCCTGTTCCAACGCTCCCTGATTGGAACAAATAAACTGTCAAATGCTTTGCATGGCTGGTTTTGTGGTCATAGCACTTGCTAAGCGGAGCTTGTAGCGCACACGCCGATCCCACGACCCAGCGTGTGCCGATCCAGTCTATCCGATAATTTGCGCTCCGGCCCTGCCAGACAGGACTGCGAGGGCGTCACCTGCCGGACAGGACATACTCCGACATGGCTGAGCAGTGCAGGTTGACCCTGTCACATGCCGGACGGTACGTACTCCGACACGGCTGCGCAGATGAGGCTGGCCCTGTCACGTGCCGGACGGGACGTACTCCGACACGGCTGCGCAGATGAGGCTGACCCTGTCACGTGCCGGACGGGACGTACTCCGACACGGCTGCGCAGATGAGGCTGACCCTGTCACGTGCTGGACGGGACGTACTCCGTCACGGCTGAGCAGTGCAGGTTGACCCTGTCACGTGCCGGACGGTACGTACTCCGACACGGCTGCGCAGATGAGGTTGACCCTGTCACGTGCCGGACGGGACGTACTCCGACACGGCTGCGCAGATGAGGCTGACCCTGTCACGTGCTGGACGGGACGTACTCCGTCACGGCTGAGCAGTGCAGGTTGACCCTGTCACGTGCCGGACGGGACGTACTCCGACACGGCTGCGCAGATGAGGCTGACCCTGTCACGTGCTGGACGGGACGTACTCCGTCACGGCTGAGCAGTGCAGGTTGACCCTGTCACGTGCCAGACGGTACGTACTCCGACACGGCTGAGCAGTGCAGGTTGACCCTGTCACATGCCGGATGGGACGTACCCCGACACGGCTGCACAGTGCGGTTTGACCCTGTTCGGTTAGCTGCTAGCAGACTTTTCTCCGTCAGTCAGTGAAAATCCCACCACGGTCGAAACGACTCAGGTTGGCCTCGTTTGGACAGCTGCCGGCTGGCTTTTCTTCGGCAGTTGGGCAATACAACCCACCAATCCTGGAGCTCGTACCCATTGACCACACCAGGCGCCAGGAGGGAATCCATTGACGGGCGTGAAAAGCGTCGTGTCCGCCCCAGGGCTCGTGTCCTGTGCCACAATATCAGACGTCTATCACTCTCCCACGAGGCCGCGAGCCTCGTGGCTCGGGCATCAACAGAGTTCGCGTTGCGCCACTGTTCCTGCTTCCAGATTAAAATTGCATACACTGACTGAACAGGTTAAGGCCGCGCCGAGCCCTTCTCAGATCCGCGCAATGCGCGGTGCATCAAGTAAGCTGCAATTTACTGCATTCAGATAGAGCACAGCCGCCACAAGTTCCTTACCGTGCTTTTGAGAAAATCCGTTCGCCGTCGTCCGCAGTAAATAATTCTCTCTTAGCCCCGCTGGGTGATGCTGATTAGTACTGATGTCTTGTTTGGCACGCTGTGGGCGGCTTATTACACTGATGTTGAAACATGTATGAGGCCGGAATATTTACACTTATTTCAAAATCCACGACTCGTCCATCTCTACATTTTGGTGACCGGCTGCTGCTCTATTGAGCCAGATTGCATAGACCCAAATAGCCCAACTCCTCTGCCATATTCGGTGATCCCAATTCTGAAGATTGCACAGAAATTTCGATATTTTCCTAAACAAATTTACAAATTTCCTGACTTTATACCAGGAATACGAATGCTTTATCTTATCGCACATGGAGCTAAAGAAACAGAGGGACGCAAAACGATGTCAGGTTTTTGCCAGATGACGCATGACTTTTTAAGTAACTCACAGAATTAAGGACATAATGCGCAATAACGTTCTTCACCATACGATAAAAAGGATTGTTTTTTTGAAAAAAATGCGGCCCATGCGACTCGCTTTCTACACCATTGATGAGAGGCTTGATGCGGCTGTTTGAATTTTTGTAACTTCTGATTTATCAGCTGCAGTCATCTCAGCAGCACACAGTTCTTTTTTGTCTGCATTTGCTTCACATGTGGTCTACGAAACACAGGATCTGTTGCCACGCATGAATCAGGGTTGTTCAAAACATGGAAGCAAATGCAGCCGTGGTTTAATATGACTGCATACCCGATATCAGAGGGCTTTGCGAAGATTTTTAGCTAAGTGCTTAACCCACAATATATGTTGTTTATAGCCAATCCTGATTATCTAAAAAGTTATGTCCTCGAACTGTACCATACTGCTTGTGCTTCCATAGCGTTATTCATCACCTCGCCGTTTTCATTAAGAGCAAAGAAAATAAAATGTTCACGTAAGCTTTGCGCATAACATAAGCTATATAATACTTTTCCACACCAGCAGAGCGTGTGCTTTTATTAGCGTAAGCCGTATTTCCCGGAAAATTCCTTTGCGCATATATGATGCTTTGAAGACAACAGCCAACTCTTATTAATCACCTTCTTTACACCCCTGTCATTGCGTAGCAACTCATCCCATCCCTTCCATGTCATTTTTAAATAAGAATAGTTGCATGGCATGTTTGACATTAATTCGATCTGCCTAATGCTACGGTAAACAGACACAGAAACATCTCAACGAGCTACTCAGTTGGTAGCAGCTTGGAATCTTTATCATCAAAAATCACAAATTTGCTCATGTTAGGAACTTATTCAAACACAAAACATGCTTCTTCACTATCACAGCTATGGCAGTGGCCATATCGGCCAAAACCTGAAATGGGACACCCAGGTGGTTGCAACTAAGCCTTTGCCGCAACTTAATTCTACAATTTTGTGGTCAAGCTTTGTAAATGGCTATATCTGTAAGTGATACAGGACCAGATGGTTGCACAAACCCCAACACTTTTACCGCAACTGAAGTTCAATCATGTGATACGCTATAGGCATTTCCACGCTACCGTTATCGCACAGGAGCTTGACTTGGTGCCAGATATGAAATGCATGGAAGGTATGATAAACAAGAGTGGAACTTATCAGTTTTCGTCGGTTATATCCAAAAAGCCAGTGAAGTTGGCTACGAAAGCTTTTTTCTTTCGTCATGATATCTCGATATGTGACTTTACATTTGCAAATTTGGTCTCATGGGAACAAATAACAAAATAGTCCAAACGTGGTATAGCGAATAGGTACATGATGACGAAACAAAGGCGCTTTCTGATTAACGTTTGTCACTTACGTTGGAAAGCCTAATGATTACGATAAAGGCAAGCTTTTCTGTCCTAGTTCTCGTGAATTTTGGATTTGTTAGTGAGCTAGATTTGACAATCCTAGCGAGAAACGTGAAGAAGGTCTGTAACAAATTGCGCACAAACCCGATCGACCTCCCTCACACAGCGTGGTTGGACCCGACTGGAAATGGCTTTACATATCTCCTACATAATGACCGCATCATTTAAACGCCTGGGAAAACGCTCCTAATGCAGTAGTCAACTCCAGTGGCTTCAACCGCTAAATGCGTCATAAATATGATGCTCCCTAATTTGAGGTGTGAGTTGTCGCACACGAAACATCGACTGAACAGCCGATGCACATCAGCACAGCGGCTGAGACACGAGCACACCATTTGCGTCACAAGTGAAGTGTGCCACCCGCCAGACAACTGAAAGTGAACACACTGGGCTGGTCTAGAGGATGTCCGCGAAACACATCCCGCCATGTTCAGCGCGCCGTCAGCTGATGCACAGAAGGCCTGTGGCGTGGCGTGGCTGTGTGCAGTGGCCGCTGTAAGGCCCTGCGTGCCAGCTCCGTAGGCACACCCTGTCGGCCTGATGGATGTAATGGCTGAACTCCAATCGCACTGGTCGTTTCCTCGTGCCGTTTTACCCGGCACACCCGAAGCGAGGACCTGCCGAGTTGCGCTCTGCGTGGCCCTGGAGTGATGCAGGCAACAGGTGGGGAGTTCCACCACATCTGGTGAGTAAACCAACATCGCATGCCACCGCGCGGAAGCCGACGGGGAAGTTCGCGGGCTTAGAATGGTGGCCAGAGCTGGCCAGTACTCTGCTGTCGATTGCCTGACAGTTGAGCGCCCATAAAGGGCGCCTGCCAGCCGATGGGAACAGTTTTAGATGGCGTGAGCATGCTTCGCGTCGCTCAGCCATACCAAGGGTTCTCACACTGTGTCCAGGTCTAGAGTTGTTCCACGAACCGCGTCTGTACCGCAAAAGCATCGAGCACCGGGCTTGCAGTGCGTGCCGCTTATCCTCGGGGCGGGCTCGACTGCCGGCACGCGCACATTCCATAATGGACGGGTCGTACGGAGTCAGACAGCCGCATCCACCTCAATGCACGCAGCCGTGACCCGTGACGCGTTCGTGTGGCCGGGGCGTTACTTTGATCAGTCACGTGCTAGCTAATGAACACAGGAAACGGTGGTAAGACAGCCGGCTCACACGCACGGCGCCCACTGGATACACCATTTTGAAGGCGTCTTTTCGGCGTGACTTCGAAACAAAGCACAAGGAGCAGGTTGTAAGTCGCGAGTTTGTGGCCCTAAGGGCACGAGCGGCGGTAGTGGTCCGAATTGAACCGAGTTTGCTGCGAGTCGGCGAAATGTGTTTAGCGTTCTGTGGGATTCTGTGTTTGTACTCGCTTCACCGGACGCGTGTGCATGCGTTCCCCATTGTCGGGTCTCTCTCAGGGCACGGGTGACAGCCCACCATTTGCTGAGCGTTGCGGGGGACGCGTCCCCACGTCCCCCACGGCGTCGCCGTCCCTGTCCGTGAAGGCCTTTACGAGCGGTGTGTGCGCCCCACTCGGACTCGCTGGCTGGACTGTGCCGCCTAGCTCATGTGTACTGCGGGTCAGACTATCAATCTGTCTGCTGACGTACGGCTGAACCGTCTAACATTGGCCCGCCGTCTTGGGGAAACGGTGCCAGAACTTTTAGTCCTCATAACAGTCCACACGGAGCCCACTTTTATGCCGCACAACAGTCCACACTGGTCTACTTTAAGTCCACTTTCATCCCATCCTTAAAAGTTGCACACAACAGAACCTGTCATTGTTTGTTAAAGGGAATGTTCCACATTTGAAGATATTGAGACAAGCATCAGATATGATGGGGAAAGCTTGCTTGTAGCTATTGGTAAACTTTCAAGGTTCATAAATGACCCTATGTAGACAAATTTCAACGTTTTCAAAAATGCGTCCCATTACGACATTGCTTGCTGGCGTCATGGAATGGTTTCATGACGACAGCAATACCTGGCAGCATCTGGCAGCCAGACCTGAAGAATACCTCGAAACGCACGAAAGCTGACGCCAACCGGCCATTCTCGTCGCGGGCACTGTGCTGGGCGGCGGATTAGTAAATGGCTTGTTGTTCGTGGATTTTTTTGTCTTGGCACTGGTCGTAACAGAAGCTTTGGTGGGCTGTTTGACATACGCAACGTATTGTCGACTTGTTCTTGTCTGCAGTGGTGTAGTCCTGACATTGGTATCATATGGTGTGCACAGTAGCTACTTGTTATCACTTTTGACTGGAAATGCAGTTGCATGCAAAGATTAATAAATATGTAGCATTGCTTTGAATTGATTGCCAAGCATTGTTATTTTATGGTAAATATGGTAAGGTTGAGCTACCAAGAATGCTTTTCTTGCTTAGGATTATTTATGTAATTACTAGTTAACCCTGCTTTAACCATTGCGGTGCAACAACATTCTCGCTAGTGATAGTTTTTTGGCGTTGTTAAATCGGTTGTTACCAGTCATTCATAACTTATGAGCTGTTGTCTCATAGGCTTGACATAAAGTAGTCAACCAATGTGATACATGGCGTCATGGCGGTCAACAGCGTCGTCGTGGCACTACCTCAGCGCTGTACTGTGACATAACATAATGAACAATGATACGGTTTTTGTACTGCAATCCCTGCTGCTTTCATAATAAATGTCATAATGAATAAATGGCTTAAGCATGCATTCTTGTATTAACTCCACATCTGACATAAGAGTGACCAAAAACCCGTGATGCAGTATGCATATGATTTGCGGCAAAACACACAACCATTAAGTGACATCAGTTGCTCAGCCTGGTTTGGGAATTCACAAAATATAGGTGACAAAGATGTAAACACGTCTTCTGCTTCCACAGAAATGCAACATACTGCAGCCATCAGACTGCTTTACTCAAAAACGTTGTTCACATAAGTAATAACACATGTATAACAAGAAAATATTACATGTAATGAAGTGACACTGCAAACCTGCTGACCTTGCACAACACTGGAGGCATAACAAGTGTAGGTAGTTATGGTTAAATGGCCGAAACGCGGGAAGTGATGAAGCTGCAGGTGCGCACAAGGCTCATGATAGAAATGTTTTTAAGTGCTATCCAAAAAAACAGCGTCAATACTTATCCATCTTTCTGAGGAACCAAGCATCTCACACAAGTTGCAGTGACTATGACAGTGATGATTCGCAAGGAATGCCTCCCTGCGTACCAAATTTGTTAAGGCACTCGTGTGTGCACCCATAATAATACAACACTATATTTTCAGAATGCTTAAGTGAAAGACAGTTTTGCAAAGCTGCATTATGTGAGCTTATACCAAGCATGTGCATTAGTGAGTTGTGCTGGCCTGTCCCTACTGCATAAATGCATTCCTAATATAATGGATTGCAATGGATTTACAATGCTGTAATACCTCAATAGGTTCAAAATGTTGACAAAATCATCATGAAGTAGCAAATTGCCTTCGAACACCCCTGCGGCATGGGTGCTAGTGTTTCTAGCAGTTTGCTGACATCACTCCCTTGTCATGTTCAAACGCAAACCTAAAGATAGAGTCAGGTATCAATATATCACATTTTTGGGGAGTCATTAGATTTAAAGAATATCAAAACAATGCCCCCGCTCAGGAGTACAAACCTCGCGCGCACACCCCCATCACGTCAAGATCAATACAAATGGTTGTGCGGCACTGGCATGCACCACCAGTGATCACGCCCATTTCAAGCGCCTGATCCACACTCTAGTGTCAGACAAGTGTGATCCCATGCTTAAACAGCCCGCCGGGCTATGAAATTGCAGGTTTTCTTGCAATTTTTGCATAGGTTTTCGACACCGTATTCACCATGAGCTCCCTTTAAAACAATGTCCCAACGGGGGTTCATGGTAATGCAACTCAAGAGGTTGTATTTGTAGGACACAGTTTTTGTTCAAGATTTAAATTTGGCCTAAAATATACGTTAAATATTTAGTGACACACACACACACACACATATATATATATATATATATATATATATATATATATATATATGTGTATATCTAAAATTACTGTGATAACTCCCTAATTGTATAATGCCTTATTAACCCATAAACCAGTGCAAGGTTCTTTGCTCCTGTACACAAGGCTCCAATTGAGCTGTCGGTAAGAAATACGTTAGTAGAAGAAGAAAAAACGTCAGCAGGAGAAAAAAGGCATATTTGCCGCCGCGTCTTCTTTTTTATAACATTCGTGAGTGCCGCTCTTTTTTCGGTGCCGTTATTTTTTTTTGCACACTGGCGTTCTCTTTTTTATAACATTGACCTATGGTCTGGAAATAAGGAAAAATGTCCCGTTGGCGACGAGTGCCGCACAACCCGAAAGTGCTCACGCTTACGTTCGCGACACGCATTCAGCATCGAAATCTTGCTAACAGCCAATCACCTTTCGCCGATTGTATCATATGTGCCACATCATCGCTCTTGCGAACGTATCAGCGACCATGCTGTTGTTGACCATAAGCAGAAAACAGCCTGTAAAGATAAACGGCGATCCCATGACGTTTCTATGACGACACCGAGCTAAGGCGACTTTGAAGTAGTCTTTCAATAAACCCTTTTGCACTTTTGTGGGTGTATAACTCAGGAACCAGAGGTTTTGGGTCTTTAAAAGGCATGACCGTGAACTGCATCATAAGGTCCTCAAGATGGCTACTTCAGTTCAAAACTCCTGTAAGGTGGAACATTCCCCTTAAGAAGCTCTCAGTCCCAGTCGGGCTGCAAAGTTGGAGTCGGAGTCATTCACAGTTGGTGTTTGGAACATTTTCTTTCTAGACATTAAAGGGAGTATCTCATCGTTGGGGAATATTTCAAAAACATCATCTAGTGGAAGCCTAAGACCAGTTACGTCTAAATAGTAGCACTGGGTACTGCACTGCAGCACCGTAAAGACGTAATGAGGATATCGGTTTCAATCATGTATGAGTCCAAATTACATCGGCAGCGCTTTGCAACAGCATTATCCTTTTGCCCTGCAATCGTAACCACCGTCGTCATGACACCCATCGTGTCTACCTCCAATGATGTGAATAAAAGAGCGCTTGCGATTGGCCCAGTGAGCAATGGCCTGCTACCGAGAAGCGTATTGGTTAAAGTTTGAGCCAGTGCACCACATTGATCTTATGATACTCCAACTCCCAAAGTCAAAGTGCGCCCCGAAAAGAGCCACAACGGTGAACGGAAAAAGAGGAGTTATCACAGTAGAGGAAAAATCAAGCCATAATATAAGTTTCGCCGAACTCTT
>NW_023596746.1:20683424-20729550 GCF_011947565.3 Pollicipes pollicipes
GGGGGGGGCTGAGCCCGGAAAAATGGCGTAACCCTCCGCCAGATTACGCCAGCAAACGGATTTATCCCGGATTTGACTCACTTTCATTTCAAAGTTGGGGGGGGGGGGGGCTGGAGAAGGGGGTTGGATGGCTGGGGACTGGAGACTCCCGACTGAATAAAAGCTACCTACGTTCCCGTAGGGTGCTGTGCTTCTGCCAGTAGTTCTGCAGAATGAATGCAGCGTAAAGAGCGAACATCTGGCAGGAACAGTAGTGCTACAAACAGATTATGATGTGATAGCACGATATTCTTTGAGTTAAGCCTAAAAGTGATCGATGAGTGAAAAGTGGTAAGCCCAACCGATTGCACTACTGGTTTTTTAATGATGGTCATTATCAACAGATAAACGGCAACAGGCAGCAGAAGCAGATCAGCAGAACCAATGAGTGGTGGAAAGTGGTGGGCGCGGTCGTTTTAACTTCCTGTGATACTGAATTACGGTCATTATCAACAGAAACGTCTCCAAGAAAAGCTAGATGCGTACATACCGTTTAAGTTTTCTGTATTCCTTGGATCGTAAGATTAAGGCCATGGCTCAACGTGCCCAATGCAACTCATCAGCTGCCTCACCACGCAAACAAAACAAGCTTATGAAACCTTTATTGATATGCCGCCGCTGTCTGTAGCCTTATGAAGGGCTGCGCATTGGAAGCCCGCACATTTCCTTTTGGATAATGTGAATGAATGGCGCACCTTGTCGCAGATCATGTTCAAACACTCTCCTGGCCGAAAAACTGCTTGAACTGTCTGCTGCTTGTGGCGATTGTACTGTCGAGGCTGATTGGGGGCCGCATTCCAAAACTTTCGGTGCGATGAAGGCTATTGCTCGGTGCCGTAAAACGGAATGCTTCCGGGATGGTAATTTAGTCATGCTGGCTGGGTTAGTTTATGTCCGAGGTATTGCCACCACAAACATCCTGCCGCAATGTGAACAAATACACAGGAAGGTGGTGTAAACGCGTGTCGAACCACAGACAATGCTGTCGTTTTACCTCACTTTATTTGTATTATGTCGTCTTTATTCGTATTGTCACTCGTGAAGGAGTGAAAGTAAAGTTATGAGGATGGGCCACTGTGTTCCCAACAAACGGAGCATCTACTGTTGACGCCGTATTCCTTTTTTGTTGCTTTTGGGGGAAATCTTAATTTCCATAAGTTATCGTCAACAATCTGCTGGTTTTTATGTACGATGCAAACCAGACAGCAAATGTATATCGTCTACACAGACAGTGACACAGTATTCCGACTGGGCCGTGCCAGAGGCCACCACCTGGCCGGGTCTATACTCCGCCTACTGCCCGAACCGATGCGTCCTTGAGCGGGGTCAGCCAGCCTTCTCTGCAAGGACGCGTCCTGCGAGAGGGTGGCCTTGCTGTGACGTCACACCACAGACTCACCACCAACCCTCCATCCAGTTTACATGGAAGAATTGCCTTCAAGCGGTATCGCACCTCTTGTTGCACATTTCACATATTGTTACATCAGACATCATCGTCTGATGATGTCTGATGTACGATTCGATCAGTGAAGCCAGTTTTCTCGAAATCCTTCTGAATAGCTCAGAATTTTGATTTCAAGTAGCTACTCCTGTGGAAGAAATCTCTTTTAACGTTTTGCTCACCACTATGGAGGTAATGCATTTGATTTGCCTTGCTTTTACAACGTGTGTTCTGTAATGCTTGAAACACGCCGATGTGTCAAAACGTGTGTATATCAAGTGCCAAGAAAGCTTGGACGCGCTGTTTTGGGCAAAAATATGTGTGATTGTGAAGCCATTGCCCGAAGAGTTCGGCGAAACTTTATATTATGGCTTTGATTTTTCCCTCTACTGTGATAACTCCCCTTTTTCCGTTCACCGTTGTGGCTCTTTTCGGGGCGCACTTTGACTTTGGGAGTGGAGTATCATAAGATCAGTGTGGTGCACTGGCTCAAACTTTAACCAATACGCTTCTCGGTAGCAGGCCATTGCTCACTGGGCCAATCGCAAGCGCTCTTTTATTCACACCATTGGAGGTAGACACGATGGGTGTCATGACGACGGTGGTTACGATTGCAGGGCAAAAGGATAATGCTGTTGCAAAGCGCTGCCGATGTAATTTGGACTCATACATGATTGAAACCGATATCCTCATTACGTCTTTACGGTGCTGCAGTTGCAGTACCCAGTGCTACTATTAGACGTAACTGGTCTTAAGGCTTCACTAGATGATGTTTTTTGAAATATTCCCCAACGATGAGATACTCCCTTTAATGTCTAGAAAGAAAATTGTTCAACACCAACTGTGAAATGACTCCGACTCCAACTTTGCAGCCCGACTGGGACTGAGAGCTTCTTAAGGGGAATGTTCCACCTTTACAGGAGTTTTGAACTGAAGTAGCCATCTTGAGGACCTTTTGATGCAGTTCACGGTCATGCCTTTTAAAGACCCAAAACCCTCTGGTTCCTGAGTTATACACCCACAAAAGTGCAAAAGGGTTTATTGAAAGACTACTTCAAAGTCGCCTTAGCATCGGTGTCGTCATAGAAACGTCATGGGATCGCCGTTATCTTACAGGCTGTTTTCTGCTTATGGTCAAAACAGCATGGTCGCTGATACGTTCGCAAGAGCGATGATGTGGCACATATGATACAATCGGCGAAAGGTGATTGGCTGTTAGCAAGATTTCGATGCTGAATGCGTGTCGCGAACGTAAGCGTGAGCACTTTCGGGTTGTGCGGCACTCGTCGCCAACGGGACATTTTTCCTTATTTCCAGACCATAGGTCAATGTTATAAAAAAGAGAACGCCAGTGTGCAAAAAAAAAAATAACGGCACCGAAAAAAGAGCGGCACTCACGAATGTTATAAAAAAGAAGACGCAGCGGCAAATATGCCTTTTTTCTCCTGCTGACGTTTTTTCTTCTTCTACTAACGTATTCCTTACCGACAGCTCAATTGGAGCCTTGTGTACAGGAGCAAAGAACCTTGCACTGGTTTATGGGTTAATAAGGCATTATACAATTAGGGAGTTATCACAGTAATTTTATATATATATATATATATATATATATATATATATATATATATATATAAATATCACTAAATATTTAACGTATATTGTAGGCCAAATTTAAATCTTGAACAAAAACTGTGTCCTACAAATACAACCTCTTGAGTTGCATTACCATGAACCCCCGTTGGGACATTGTTTTAAAGGGAGCTCATGGTGAATACGGTGTCGAAAACCTATGCAAAAATTGCAAGAAAACCTGCAATTTCATAGCCCGGCGGGCTGTTTAAGCATGGGATCACACTTGTCTGACACTAGAGTGTGGATCAGGCGCTTGAAATGGGCGTGATCACTGGTGGTGCATGCCAGTGCCGCACAACCATTTGTATTGATCTTGACGTGATGGGGGTGTGCGCGCGAGGTTTGTACTCCTGAGCGGGGGCATTGTTTTGATATTCTTTAAATCTAATGACTCCCCAAAAAATGTGATATATTGATACCTGACTCTATCTTTAGGTTTGCGTTTGAACATGACAAGGGAGCGATGTTAGCAAACTGCTAGAAACACTAGCACCCATGCCGCAGGGGTGTTCGAAGGCAATTTGCTACTTCATGATGATTTTGTCAACATTTTGAACCTATTGAGGTATTACAGCATTGTAAATCCATTGCAATCCATTATATTAGGAATGCATTTATGCAGTAGGGACAGGCCATCACAACTCACTAATGCACATGCTTGGTATAAGCTCACATAATGCAGCTTTGCAAAACTGTCTTTTACTTAAGCATTCTGAAAATATAGTGTTGTATTATTATGGGTGCACACACGAGTGCCTTAACAAATTTGGTACGCAGGGAGGCATTCCTTGCGAATCATCACTGTCATAGTCACTGCAACTTGTGTGAGATGCTTGGTTCCTCAGAAAGATGGAGAAGTATTGATGCTGTTTTTTTTTGGATAGCACTTAAAAACATTTCTATCATGAGCCTTGTGCGCACCTGCAGCTTCATCACTTCCCGCGTTTCGGCCATTTAACCATAACTACCTACACTTGTTATGCCTCCAGTGTTGTGCAAGGTCAGCAGGTTTTGCAGTGTCACTTCATTACATGTAATATTTTCTTGTTATACATGTGTTATTACTTATGTGAACAACGTTTTTGAGTAAAGCAGTCTGATGGCTGCAGTATGTTGCATTTCTGTGGAAGCAGAAGACTTGTTTACATCTTTGTCACCTATATTTTGTGAATTCCCAAACCAGGCTGAGCAACTGATGTCACTTAATGGTTGTGTGTTTTGCCGCAAATCATATGCATACTGCATCACGGGTTTTTGGTCACTCTTATGTCAGATGTGGAGTTAATACAAGAATGCATACTTAAGTCATTTATTCATTATGACATTTATTATGAAAGCAGCAGGGATTGCAGTACAAAAACCGTATCATTGTTCATTATGTCATGTCACAGTACAGCGCTGAGGTAGTGCCACGACGACGCTGTTGACCGCCATGACGCCATGTGTCACATTGGTTGACTACTTTATGTCAAGCCTATGAGACAACAGCTCATAAGTTATGAATGACTGGTAACAACCGATTTAACAACGCCAAAAAACTATCACTAGCGAGAATGTTGTTGCACCGCAATGGTTAAAGCAGGGTTAACTAGTAATTACATAAATAATCCTAAGCAAGAAAAGCATTCTTGGTAGCTCAACCTTACCATATTGACCATAAAATAACAATGCTTGGCAATCAATTCAAAGCAATGCTACATATTTATTAATCTTTGCATGCAACTGCATTTCCAGTCAAAAGTGATAACAAGTAGCTACTGTGCACATCATATGATACCAATGTCAGGACTACAGCACTGCAGACAAGAACAAGTCGACAATACGTTGCGTATGTCAAACAGCCCACCAAAGCTTCTGTTACGACCAGTGCCAAGACAAAAAATCCACGAACAAGCCATTTACTAATCCGCCGCCCAGCACAGTGTCCGCGACGAGAATGGCCGGTTGGCGTCAGCTTTCGTGCGTTTCGGGGTATTCTTCAGGTCTGGCTGCCAGATGCTGCCAGGTATTGCTGTCGTCATGAAACCATTCCATGACGCCAGCAAGCAATGTCGTAATGGGACGCATTTTTGAAAACGTTGAAATTTGTCTACATAGGGTCATTTATGAACCTTGAAAGTTGACCAATAGCTACAAGCAAGCTTTCCCCATCATATCTGATGCTTGTCTCAATATCTTCAAATGTGGAACATTCCCTTTAACAAACAATGGCAGGTTCTGTTGTGTGCAACTTTTAAGGATGGGATGAAAGCGGACTTAAAGTGGACCAGTGTGGACTGTTGTGCGGCCTAAAAGTGGGCTCAGTGTGGACTGTTATGAGGACTAAAAGTTCTGGCACTGTTTCCCCAAGACGGCGGGCCAATGTTAGACGGTTCAGCCGTACGTCAGCAGACAGATTGATAGTCTGACCCGCAGTACACATGAGCTAGGCGGCACAGTCCAGCCAGCGAGTCCGAATGGGGCGCACACACCGCTCGTAAAGGCCTTCACGGACAGGGACGGCGACGCCGTGGGGGACGTGGGGACGCGTCCCCCGCAACGCTCAGCAAATGGTGGGCTGTCACCCGTGCCCTGAGAGAGACCCGACAATGGGGAACGCATGCACACGCGTCCGGTGAAGCGAGTACAAACACAGAACCCCACAGAACGCTAAACACATTTCGCCGACTCGCAGCAAACTCGGTTCAATTCGGACCACTACCGCCGCTCGTGCCCTTAGGGCTACAAACTCGCGACTTACAACCTGCTCCTTGTGCTTTGTTTCGAAGTCACGCCGAAAAGACGCCTTCAAAATGGTGTATCCAGTGGGCGCCGTGCGTGTGAGCCGGCTGTCTTACCACCGTTTCCTGTGTTCATTAGCTAGCACGTGACTGATCAAAGTAACGCCCCGGCCACACGAACGCGTCACGGGTCACGGCTGCGTGCATTGAGGTGGATGCGGCTGTCTGACTCCGTACGACCCGTCCATTATGGAATGTGCGCGTGCCGGCAGTCGAGCCCGCCCCGAGGATAAGTGGCACGCACTGCAAGCCCGGTGCTCGATGCTTTTGCGGTACAGACGCGGTTCGTGGAACAACTCTAGACCTGGACACAGTGTGAGAACCCTTGGTATGGCTGAGCGACGCGAAGCATGCTCACGCCATCTAAAACTGTTCCCATCGGCTGGCAGGCGCCCTTTATGGGCGCTCAAATGTCAGGCAATCGACAGCAGAGTACTGGCCAGCTCTGGCCACCATTCTAAGCCCGCGAACTTCCCCGTCGGCTTCCGCGCGGTGGCATGCGATGTTGGTTTACTCACCAGATGTGGTGGAACTCCCCACCTGTTGCCTGCATCACTCCAGGGCCACGCAGAGCGCAACTCGGCAGGTCCTCGCCTCGGGTGTGCCGGGTAAAACGGCACGGGGAAACGACCAGTGCGATTGGAGTTCAGCCATTACATCCATCAGGCCGACAGGGTGTGCCTACGGAGCTGGCACGCAGGGCCTTACAGCGGCTACTGCACACGGCCACGCCACGCCACAGGCCTTCTGTGCATCAGCTGACGGCGCGCTGAACATGGCGGGATGCGTCTCGCGGACATCCTCCAGACCAGCCCAGTGTGTTCACTTTCAGTTGTCTGGCGGGTGGCACACTTCACTTGTGACGCAAATGGTGTGCTCGTGTCTCAGCCGCTGTGCTGATGTGCATCGGCTGTTCAGTCGATGTTTCGTGTGCGACAAATCACACCTCAAATTAGGGAGCATCATATTTATGACGCATTTAGCGGCTGAAGCCACTGGAGTTGACTACTGCATTAGGAGCGTTTTCCCAGGCGTTTAAATGATGCGGTCATTATGTAGGAGATATGTAAAGCCATTTCCAGTAGGGTCCAACCACGCTGTGTGAGGGAGGTCGATCGGGTTTGTGCGCAATTTGTTACAGACCTTCTTCACGTTTCTCGCTAGGATTGTCAAATCTAGCTCACTAACAAATCCAAAATTCACGAGAACTAGGACAGAAAAGCTTGCCTTTATCGTAATCATTAGGCTTTCCAACGTAAGTGACAAACGTTAATCAGAAAGCGCCTTTGTTTCGTCATCATGTACCTATTCGCTATACCACGTTTGTACTATTTTGTTATTTGTTCCCATGAGACCAAATTTGCAAATGTAAAGTCACATATCGAGATATCATGACGAAAGAAAAAAGCTTTCATAGCCAACTTCATTGGCTTTTTGGATATAACTGACGAAAACTGATAGGTTCCACTCTTGTTTATCATACCTTCCATGCATTTCATATCTGGTACCAAGTCAAGCTCCTGTGCGATAACGGTAGCGTGGAAATGCCTATAGCGTATCACATGATTGAACTTCAGTTGTGGTAAAAGTGTTGGGGTTTGTGCAACCATCTGGTCCTGTATCACTTACAGATATAGCCATTTACAAAGCTTGACCACAAAATTGTAGAATTAAGTTGCGGCAAAGGCTTAGTTGCAACCACCTGGGTGTCCCATTTCAGGTTTTGGCCGATATGGCCACTGCCATAGCTGTGATAGTGAAGAAGCATGTTTTGTGTTTGAATAAGTTCCTAACATGAGCAAATTTGTGATTTTTGATGATAAAGATTCCAAGCTGCTACCAACTGAGTAGCTCGTTGAGATGTTTCTGTGTCTGTTTACCGTAGCATTAGGCAGATCGAATTAATGTCAAACATGCCATGCAACTATTCTTATTTAAAAATGACATGGAAGGGATGGGATGAGTTGCTACGCAATGACAGGGGTGTAAAGAAGGTGATTAATAAGAGTTGGCTGCTGTCTTCAAAGCATCATATATGCGCAAAGGAATTTTCCGGAAATACGGCTTACGCTAATAAAAGCACACGTTCTGCTGGTGTGGAAAAGTATTTTATAGCTTATGTTATGCGCAAAGCTTACGTGAACATTTTATTTTCTTTGCTCTTAATGAAAACGGCGAGGTGATGAATAACGCTATGGAAGCACAAGCAGTATGGTACAGTTCGAGGACATAACTTTTTAGATAATCAGGATTGGCTATAAACAACATATATTGTGGGTTAAGCACTGAGCCAAAAATCTTCGCAAAGCCCTCTGATATCGGATATGCAGTCATATTAAACCACGGCTGCATTTACTTCCATGTTTTGAACAACCCTGATTCATGCGTGGCAACAGATCCTGTGTTTCGTAGACCACATGTGAAGCAAATACAGACAAAAAAGAACTGTGTGCTGCTGAGATGACTGCAGCTGATAAATCAGAAGTTACAAAAATTCAAACAGCCGCATCAAGCCTCTCATCAATGGTGTAGAAAGCGAGTCGCATGGGCCGCATTTTTTTCAAAAAAACAGTCCTTTTTATCGTATGGTGAAGAACGTTATTGCGCATCATGTCCTTAATTCTGTGAGTTACTTAAAAAGTCATGCGTCATCTGGCAAAAACCTGACATCGTTTTGCGTCCCTCTGTTTCTTTAGCTCCATGTGCGATAAGATAAAGCATTCGTCTTCCTGGTATAAAGTCAAGAAATTTGTAAATTTGTTTAGGAAAATATCGAAATTTCTGTGCAATCTTCAGAATTGGGATCACCGAATATGGCAGAGGAGTTGGGTTATTTGGGTCTATGCAATCTGGCTCAATAGAGCAGCAGCCGGTCACCAAAATGTAGAGATGGACGAGTCGTGGATTTTGAAATAAGTGTAAATATTCCGGCCTCATACATGTTTCAACATCAGTGTAATAAGCCGCCCACAGCGTGCCAAACAAGACATCAGTACTAATCAGCATCACCTAGCGGGGCCAAGAGAGAATTATTTACTGCGGACGACGGCGAACGGATTTTCTCAAAAGCACGGTAAGGAACTTGTGGCGGCTGTGCTCTATCTGAATGCAGTAAATTGCAGCTTAGTTGATGCACCGCGCATTGCGCGGATCTGAGAAGGGCTCGGCGCGGCCTTAACCTGTTCAGTCAGTGTATGCAATTCTAATCTGGAAGCAGGAACAGTGGCGCAACGCGAACTCTGTTGATGCCCGAGCCACGAGGCTCGCGGCCTCGTGGGAGAGTGATAGACGTCTGATATTGTGGCACAGGACACGAGCCCTGGGGCGGACACGACGCTTTTCACGCCCGTCAATGGATTCCCTCCTGGCGCCTGGTGTGTCAATGGGTACGAGCTCCAGGATTGGTGGGTTGTATTGCCCAACTGCCGAAGAAAAGCCAGCCGGCAGCTGTCCAAACGAGGCCAACCTGAGTCGTTCGACCGTGGTGGGATTTTCACTGACTGACGGAGAAAAGTCTGCTAGCAGCTAACCGAACAGGGTCAACCGCACTGTGCAGCCGTGTCGGGGTACGTCCCATCCGGCACGTGACAGGGTCAACCTGCACTGCTCAGCCGTGTCGGAGTACGTACCGTCCGGCACGTGACAGGGTCAACCTGCACTGCTCAGCCGTGACGGAGTACGTCCCGTCCAGCACGTGACAGGGTCACCTCACTGCGCAGCCGTGTGTCGGAGTACGTCCCGTCCGGCACGTGACAGGGTCAACCTGCACTGCTCAGCCGTGACGGAGTAGTCCCGTCCAGCACGTGACAGGGTCAGCCTCATCTGCGCAGCCGTGTCGGAGTACGTCCCGTCCGGCACGTGACAGGGTCACCTCATCTGCGCAGCCGTGTCGGAGTACGTCCCGTCCGGCACGTGACAGGGTCACCTCACTGCGCAGCCGTGACGGAGTACGTCCCGTCCGGCACGTGACAGGGTCACCTCATCTGCGCAGCCGTGTCGGAGTACGTCCCGTCCGGCACGTGACAGGGTCAACCTCACTGCGCAGCCGTGTCGGAGTACGTACCGTCCGGCACGTGACAGGGTCAACCTGCACTGCGCAGCCGTGTCGGAGTACGTCCCGTCCAGCACGTGACAGGGTCAGCCTCATCTGCGCAGCCGTGTCGGAGTACGTCCCGTCCGGCACGTGACAGGGCCAGCCTCATCTGCGCAGCCGTGTCGGAGTACGTACCGTCCGGCATGTGACAGGGTCAACCTGCACTGCTCAGCCATGTCGGAGTATGTCCTGTCCGGCAGGTGACGCCCTCGCAGTCCTGTCTGGCAGGGCCGGAGCGCAAATTATCGGATAGACTGGATCGGCACACGCTGGGTCGTGGGATCGGCGTGTGCGCTACAAGCTCCGCTTAGCAAGTGCTATGACCACAAAACCAGCCATGCAAAGCATTCGACAGTTTATTTGTTCCAATCAGGGAGCGTTGGAACAGGGGTGGGGAATGGTTCCCAAGAAGCTGGAAAAAAGCGGAGCTTCAGAAGTCGGGGAAGCAGTACCACAAAATGCCGCATTGTAATGAAAAAGAGCGAAGTCTTAATGCGACCCTGTAGCTAGAGCCTGCGTACTATCCTGTCTCCAAAAAAGCAATCATTTTTTCAGGTCCACGACAATGCCTTTTTGCTTTGCCATTTATATACGTTATGAACCCGCTTCTTTGAAAGGCTGTCGACAACTATTTCAGTCCCTCAATACGTACAGGGCATTGTAACTTTAAGCAGAACTGCTGCCATCGAATGCATGGGCCGGCATGCACGCTGACACGGGGCACCGCTTCGCAGGGTACATGGATCAGCTTAAATTCGTTTTGCGTGAAGATTCCAGGGCTGCGATATTATTCAAGGTGCTGCTCAGCTTCCTGCCCTTAATAATCACGGACATTCCCCACGGCATCTAAAACCCTATTGTACAGAAATGCAAAACACTACTAGTTCGGTTCGGCATGACTCTCTGAGGTCACAAATGATGCAGTCACAGAAGTACGCATAACACTAGACTGTGGGGTCGGTGGTCGCGTATTTTAGACATCTCATCACGACGCGATGAGATATCTAAAAAATGTGAAAAACGCGTCGTGTTGTGAACATATTTAAGTCCTTAGTCATTAAGGAACCACCGGAAAACCTGCGTGTACTTTAGGCCTTATGTTATCTTATTACTGACCTGTATTGACACACATTATGGACAAGGCCTGCTTTGTTCTGCTTCGTCTTCGGCCGGATCAAATCGCTGGCGTTGGGTATGTGGGTACGCTTCCATTTGTTCCCAAGATGCGTCTAGTCGCATGTAGTGTTCCGTCAAACGTAATTCGTGCATAGGCCTTTTCTCAAATCATTTGATTGAGCTGCATATGCCGCTTACTGTCATAAGCTCCCACGTGTACGGCCAACTACAGAAATGTCTGCTTTCCTTTTAGACTCCTGATACTCTCCCCACTCAGTGTGATTGTTTTGCCTGTCAAGAGGCTTCACCAAGTTGTGGTTGATTGCGCCTGATCCGCCCGGTCGGGCCCCGCCTCTCTGCAGCCGCTCCGGCCGCTCCCCCGCCGCTCCCTCGCCAGTCCCCCGTCGCTCTCTCGTCGCTCCCCCGCCGCTCTCCCGCCGCTCCGGCCATTCCCCGCCGCTCCCCCGCCGCTCCCCCGCCGTTTCCCCGCCGCTCCCCGCCGCTCCGGCCGCTCCCCCGCCGCTCCCCGCCGCTCTCCCGCCGCGGTCCAACGGGCGCACAAGTTGTCTACTCGGCAGGCCGGCGCGTGGTCGTTATAGCTCTGCAGTCGGCCAGTTCCGTGTCAACGTACGCCCTGCAGAGCAATCCCAACCAGGCCCTGTGTTCAAAACTGCTGCAATGATGGGTGATCTATCAACGAAAAACTAGGCGCTAAAAGGCAGAGAACATGAACTGAATGATATCATTCCCAGAGATTGAGGGCTTGATCAGACTGTTCCGCCTCAGGATGGAGGATTCTTGAATCACAAATGACAAGTGCTAATCCACCGTCATGCCCGCATGTCCGAAAGCGGATTGTTATCATGTTGTTTCATTCTCAGATTATCAACAGATTAATTTATTAACAGATTATTTGACCTCGTTGCCCCTGTATCGTTGACTCAATGCCTTGCTATGCAATGTGCATTACATGGCAGTACATTACTGTGCAAAGCGCACTAAATGCTGCGTGATTCGGACGCCAGGTGATTTAAAGTTTGCAGTGGTCATTTAATGTTAGTGTTGTAACAACACGACGTGAGTTATTCACAGGTGGTATATTGTGGATCTCTCTCCTTTTATTGGCTGCTATAATAATAATTGCTTAGAACATGCTCGAAGCAAAATATTTGTACATATTTGCCTGCTCAACTTTAATGGAAGACAGATTTTCCATTGCATTGGCAAGATCCATTTGAGTGGGTCTCCAAAGGTGTCTGTTTCGCTCAAGTAAGGTTTTGTAGTGATTCACATCAGTGCTCTTCGAGGAATGAACACGGTGATCCAAGTTGGGCCGTCTGGTTTCTTGGCTAGGTGGTGCATAATAAGTTGGAAACAAGCCTATATGCCAATTTGACAGATGAGCGAGTGCCAACTTTGTGCATGCCAACTGAAATGCGATTATGGTGGGCTGATTGCCTCCAAGCCCTTCCACTTAATCCCACAGATATGTGATCCGTCTTACCGCACTGTATAAGGTAAACATAGATCAGGCCGAATATCGTGAAAACAAACGAGGAACATCGCCAACCTTAATGAAGACAATTCGACGTTCTGAGCCCATACCGCCACAAAACCTTCCCTACAAATGTTGTTTACGACCAATCATTTTCCAAACATTATAATATTGGTTCGGATTAATAGCAGCAAGAGCAATTCACAAAAAAACAGCAAATTGACAAAAAAGTTGAGTGAGTTTTCCAAACATTCGCGCACAGCGCGTGTTTTTTGGCTGATTGCCACGCAACCTCTACTTTGAAGCAACGTGGTCAGCAGCGCTTGACCTACGAGAACAAAGCTCATCATACTTCAAAGGCTATTCCCGAACCCCGAAATGGAAAAAGTGTTTCCATCAAAGCATGCATTTCCAGTTTGCATTGCATCTATGTCGATGTGCCCCGCAGTTTCGAAAGCCCGGATCTGTGCCCCGCAGTTTCGACAGCCCAGATCTGTGCCCCGCATTTTCGGCAGCCCAGATCTGTGCCCCGCAGTTTCGACAGCCCGGATCTGTGCCCAGCACTTTCGACAGCCCCCTCAATATTGATTTGGCCCCTTCAATCCCGGTCCCTTCCAGCACTGGAAAATTACAAAATATGGGGAGAAACCATTACACAAAGCCTATCTTCTCCGGCATTTTTTAACTGGCGATCACCGCAATGCTCCTCAAATAAAGGTTTGTTTTACAAAATATTAAATATAATATTACGAGATAATAAACATTTAGAATTACCTGCGACTCAAAATAAAACGGATTAAATCTGTTGCATTTAGGGGAAGAGAGGTGGTGAGGCCCATGTCCTGCTACCCCCTCGCGCTTATCATGCATAAAAGTTGACACCCCGGACATGGTGCCACAGCCAGACAAAAACTACATTATTTTCTTCTAGTGACGGCTGCATTTAACACGTGCTCGGGTGGAGGGGTCAAACTGACTCCCAAAGTTTTTTCCAGAATGGTTTCCGAATGGCGCGGTGTGGCCACGTCAAATTTTGCATAGCTGTAGACAATTTAATGTCGGATCGTTTGGCATCAAAACTTTAGATGCACTTTAAGGTCACTGACGTATTGCAGCTCAAAGTCAAGCCATGGTTTCAGCGAAGTCAATTTATAGGGAATCGTTCAATCTGATGCAATAATGGAGTGTTAGACGCAGCCATACATCTCTGGGATGCTTTCTTAGGCAACAAAGATATTAAATGAGCAAATGACGTTGACCTTAGGTAAAGTATGAAGGTCAGACCAAGGTCAAAACTAATCCATTTTATTACTGTAGGGCTTGCTGTATGGGGTAGTTTCTGGCGCTCATTTCGCATGTATTGAGAGCAGGAACCGCGTGATATATCTTCCATGGACTTTTTAGAGGTCATTATAGGTCACTGACCTAAAATGACCCATGTCAACATTTTGTTTTTAGAAACATACTGCCTAGCGTAATCTTTGTCGTCCATTCAGATGCAAAACTCAGAGCAGCCTAGTATGATTTTGGTCGCCATAACCTTAAAAAGATCAAACAAGGTCACTAACCTTAGATGAACATGGAAATTCTGCTTAGAAACAGTTATCTAGGTTCTGGAGCACTTTCGAGACCAACCTGGAATTTGACCTTGTTTGACCTTATTTTACCCGAAGGTCATAACCTAGGAACCTTAAACTTTGACCTAAGTGATTTCACGTACAGGTCAACATACTCTGTAAATTTGGTGTCTCTAGGTTTCTTAGTTCCCTCGAACTCAGATGGCCAAATTGACTCGTCTCACTCGAGCGAAGGGTATCTAGCTGGCCATCCGGGCGCGTGTTAAGTTAGACTGTCTGCCATCACAACCTGCACTTGAAATAAATGGTGGTCATCTTCAATATTCCATCAGAAAGAAACATTTCGCTTCAATCTTAGCAAAAGGAATAGTGGAATATATCACATTTGCATCCACGCAAATGTCATGCTTATAGGTGCGAAGCTGTTACACATATAAATGAGCACGTCAGAAGGACTCACCTCCAGTTTTACTTTTTTCCAATAGGGGTGCTATCACCAGCAAATAGCCGAAGTGGCTTTCGGAGGGAGAGAGCCAAATGTCAATTTTTTACTGAACTGCTATAGCAATTGGACCAAAATCCCCTCCCAAAAAACACCTTTCATTTGAATCGCAACTCCTGGCTAAAGCGAGATGGTAATGTAGCTCCTAACACCCCCTCCCTCATCATTGCATGTATATTGTCCGTAACTTCTTACTCCTCACGCCTAATTGCCTCATCGTTGCCTAAATCCTTGGCTGTCATATCAGTTTCCAGCTGGCAAGATTGAAATTGGGAAAAGGTTTAACTGGGAAAAATTGTCATTCAAATGCTAACAAAACATTCATGAAAAGATTGTATTTTAAGGAGAGGGAAATTTTCGAGGAAAAGTGGAAGGGCCAAGCAAAGAAAAATCATGCAGTCTTTCCCCAAAGTACACGTGCCTGTCTCATCAGATTTTGCACACTTCTTCGCAAATTGGGCGGGGTACGGAGGCTGGAGGCCTGAACTGAACAGGAGCTAGGTACATACCCTGATTTGAATATCTAGTTAATTGGCAACGATTCTCAATTAGGAACTAAGCAACAATGGTATAACAGGACACTTAAGAAGCATTCACGCCTCTTGTCGTTCCTTTCCCTGAGGAGTGCCATCAGCCCTCAGCGCCGGGTCCACGGTTCTCTTCAAAGGGCGGAAGGCTCGGTGCTTGAGACTGTTACGGTGAGTCAACAGTCTTTCTGGTTCTTTTCTGCGTCTTGAAAAGTTAGTCTGAATAATCACAGGTCAACTATTTTCTTGATTTGATCATTTCGCCGACCTTCCCTGAACTGTCAATGAATAAGTTAACAAGCACCAAAAATTAAACCTAGATAGGCAATCGTGAAAATATGATGTGAGCGCCGCTTGCAGAGCATAAGTGCATTGAAATTTACCGCCTATCTCACATATCTCAATTGCATCGCGACAATCAAAACTTGCCATTGCGGCCAAATGGATCGCCATATCCAGCTTTTTCAGTATTGTCTACTGTCTGGTTTGGGACACTGAGAGTCGGCTGTTAAAAACAGCGAATCGACCGACCGGCCAGGCCATAGGCAATACACTGATTTGTCTCCGACCTGTCACCGGGGTGAGTGACAAACTAAAAATCATAGGATATTTTTGTCGCCAGGCTGTGATGGAGCCTGAGAAAGATGCCATCGCGCCATAGGGTACAGTAATGGGTCTTTACAGAGGTTTGTTGGTGTGGGATGAAACGTATTACCATTGAAGCCAACACAAGGTTGTGGAATGCGCGCTGTAATGTTCTGCCCTGACAGTCACCAAAACTTCGGTCAAAAACATTTTTTTGCACCGAGCGTCGCAGGAAAATTAACATTTTTGTCGCCGACCTTAGTGCAAACCATCTGTGAAAACTGAGCGGGGCATCCAACTCTTGATTTAAAGGCCAGTCTTTTCAAAGCCTTTATATGGACTCTTAATCAATTGAGAATTGAAAAGTTGCACAAAATCAAAGTGACTACCAATGCACTTCTGGGATCCCCGGCGCCGCCTGTGTCAGGGGAATGCAAGTGACTGGCCCAGTCTTCACTTGACGTCATTGGAACAGTTTTTAGTAGCTACTTAGCTTAAGCGGGCACTTATGTCCGGGTTTATGGTCGACAAATGATTGCTTTTTGGCCACCATTCGCGTTTCCGCTATTTCGCGATGGACACAACCACCCCACAGTCGGAAGCCTCTCTGGGACGCCCCTCACATGCTGAACACCTGCGCTGTACCGATTTTTCCGCTGCAGTTGATGCACCCCTCAGTCCCACAGCGTTGCCCAACATTGCTGGATAAGTCGCCAGATCACGTACCATCCAGGGTGGTTGAGGCACACCACCCGGCGGTGTTTGTCCCCAGGCAGCCGCGTCCCACCCGACGGCCGGCGTCTGTCCCCAGACAGCCGCATCCCACCCGGCGGTGTCTGTCCCCAGACAGCCGCGTCCCACCCGACGGCCGGTGTCTGTCCCTAGACAGCCGTGTCCCACCCGGCGGTGTCTGTCCCTGGAGCCTCGTCCCACCCAGCGGCATCTGTCCCCAGGCCGCCGCGTCCGCCGAGCCGCGCCCTTGGTGCCCGACCCCGGGCCGCGCCGTCGGCACCGACGCCGCCGACGGCCAGTCTTACGGCGACGACGGCCGGGGTCGTCGGCGGCGACGGGCGGTCCGCGGCCGGTGACGTCAGCGGAGCGCACGCCGGCTCGTCGAGCTGCATCGGCGGCCGACGAGACTGAAGGGCGCCGGGCGCGGGCGCGGGGGCGGACCGCTGTGCACGGCCGACGCTGGTCGCGTGGTGTGGTGAGCGGCGCGTGGCGGGGCTGAGGGAGTGGCCCGCAACTCAGCCCGCTTTCCGACTGACGAGAGCCGCGTCGGACGGGAGCTCCGCCAAGGTACGGCTTGGAGGGCGTGACGGCAGCTGTCGGCTGGTTACGTGACGGGAGCTGTCGGCTGGTCACGTGATGGGAGCTGTCGGCTGGCCACGTGACGGGAGCTGTCTGCTGGTCACGTGATGGGAGCTGTCGGCCGGTCACGTGACAGGGGCTGTCGGCTGGCCACGTGACAGGAGCTGTCGGCTGGCCACGTGACGGAAGCTGTCCGCTGGTCACGTGACGGGAGCTGTCGGCTGGTCACGTGACGCGCTGATGACAGATCACCTTACGGCCAATGCATTAAGACTATGTTAGACCGCTCATTGCTTGCGAGCGCGTTTGCACTGACCTGCTGGCGGGTGAGCATTCGACTCAGCCTGAACCACTGGCTTCTCCCACGCCCCGCGACCTTGTTCTCCGTCTGTTGGGCGGTGTGTCTGCAAGCCCGACGCACAGATAAAGATGATGTCTATGCATAGCCGGCCTACTGCACGCTCCCCCGGCGCCTTGCGGCGAGCCGCTTCTGCTGACAGGTGACAGATGGACGCTATCTGGGGGTCTGGCAAAGGAGGACAAACCTTCCCAATATACCACAGGGAGATAAGTATGCATTGGCTGAAAATGCGCACTGCTGCGTGGATACAGACATCCCCACTGGTAGCATTGCTGAACACTTACGCCCCGTGCGGTACCTATTAATGTGTGGCTGGAAGCTGCGTGGGTGTAGCTTGAAAAAACAAATGTTATAATCCTATCCACTGGAGGTCTTTAGGGCAATGGCCATAGCACGAATAGGTTCACGTTAGACATGTCATAGCACCATAGCACCATAGCACGCTAAGTGATTTCATGTATGTATGTTTCGATTTCGGAGCAGAATCGTGTTCATCATCAAGAAAGTACAAATACTTGAACCTGCCCCTGACGCCAAAAGAAACGAACAACCATGAGAGAATGCAGCCAACAATGAGGTCTTTGTGAGCATGCAGGACATCATACTTGGTTTTTTCACTTCTACCAACGAGTAGTGCGTCGGTCGGCATGAAAGAAGATCAAACAGAGTGCTGAGGGAGTCTATCCAAAGGCGGCAGGCTGGCCGGGTCTAAAGTAAACCGACTGCGCTGTCAAAGTCCTCCGAGAAGTGACACACGACAAGACAAGCAATTAGAAATGTATAATCGGTGTCACTCAATTAGTTTTGTGGATCAGCAATGCCATTAATACTGTAGCATTTATTCTCCAGGCGGCTTAGTCAGGCAGCTTTTTTAACAAAATGGTGTTCACCTTGGCAAATCATCTCTAGTGCCATAAACATCAAATGCAACGGAAAAAACGCAAACTGAACTGTACGACTTCATAAATGTCTGTCAATTCACCATCTATACTTCACACGCGCTCTGGAGAGTATCTTGGAATAGCACAACGGGGGGGGGGGGGGGGTGTTGAGTCAAATAATGTGTGCCTGTTTCCTTTTCCCCTAGTAAGGCAATGCACAGTTCTTTTTTTTCTTAGAAAATGTGGTGCCTGCGTGATGATCTCCTGTGATTATAGTGTTACGGTAGCCTAGGTCAAGATGTTTAGAGTCAAATGAAGTCAGGCAGTGAAAAACGAATGTTTTTCACTCACGAACAACAACGCTAAATACCACAGTCTTCAATACACATGGGCGGGAAAAACCATTGAAAACCAGTGCGGCAATTCATGACAATCGCGCAGTGCTGCATAGTGATGACGTGACTGACGAGATATGGTTTCAAACGATGTCTAATTGAACCCAGCCAAAGTGAACTTGGCAAAAGTACGCGGTAAATGCAAGGTAAACTGGGCAAACCGATAGTTCTGATTCACAAAAACAGCTCATTCGGCAAAGAGTTAAGTGCAACAAATCTCCACGCACACAGACGTACGAAGCGTTCCCAAATCTGATCTTTTCTCCGTCCCCTCCTGGCCTTCCGCGAACGGCGCCACCAGCTTCCGGTGGACCGGGGTAATCAAGTGACTAGGTGTGTCCAGGGACGGGCTGAGCAAGTCGTCCGCTTTATGACAATCATTTTCGTAAGGGTGGGCATCAACGGCGGACATTTCCCCCTGGACACCAGCCTCCAGTCGAGAGTGCCTCGACCGCGTTGCGAACCTTGTCCGTCGCTATGGCTGGGTGACAATGCAGTGAACGGCCATTCTGACCGCCAGGTTGTGAACAAAAACGTTCTCGGATGATCTAGCTGCATGTTTTGTTGAAATGACGTCTCGTTGTCTAGTTAGTAGGCACACCAAAAACCGCTTCCTAGCAACTTTTAGGTTGCGTGGTATTTGAGAAAACGAGAGTATCGCGTATATTTTTGCTTCGTCTGGTGTGCGTGGTAAGACATGATCATAACTCGCACACTTAGCCATTCAGTCAGCACATAGCTATGAGCTCATCTTGACCACAGAGGGCTCAGTCAAACTTTTCTGTTAAAGGGTCTCTTTACAATGCCAGGCGTCCTGGAGAGAAAATAACACGGATTAATGACTTCACTATAGGATTTTTCGTTTAAATGAACCGTCCAGTTCTTACAAAAAGCTTGCATTGTATGGTTTATATATCTAAATTCATATGGTGTATGATTACACAATTATATGATATCTCAATTTCATCAAATAACATCGTTAGCACCAATAGAAATTGAAGAGAGACCGAACTTGTGCTCTTTTGCACCAAGCCGATCATGGGAAGTTTGAAAATTACGAAGGTCCTAGCGGTCTGGGGGCGAGTGGGGAGCGAGATGCAACACCAGAATAGGGCGACGGGCCCTGGACGTCACACTTGCCGATGTGCGAAACCATAGCATGTGAAGTTATTTGATTGTGGCGAAGTGCACCCCTGCCATAGGTACGTCTCTCTGACTGGGGGGCGGGGGGAGGGGAGGGGGGCGAAGGGGGAGACGCACCTTGTCGGTTTTACAATATTACGCGTTTGTGGCGAGCAACGAAAGTAATGCACCAGACAATTATTCTTCTCTTTCAGTTCTTTGACCACCTGGCAATGATGCTGGCCTGCCCTGACAGCGCAGGTGGGGATGAAAGTTGCGGGGATCCACGAACAAAACTTCAACAACTGGCAGGCTACTTACCCATCTGCCTTCCTATACATGCCTCTACCCACGGTCATAACATACTCCAACATATGTGTTCGGTAAACGATGGGGGCCGGGGAGGATGTCACTCCCCGCCCGTCTTTCATCGCATCGCATCGAAGCAGATGTGAGCAACGCTAAAATGTCACATTATAGCGATGAGAAGCGTCATCGTTCTCGCACGTCACCAGTTAACAGCACAACATGGCTGCAGCATAAGCTCTTGAGGAAGCTGATGAAACATGCCGAGAAGTGTTCTTGAGATAGTGTGTTCAATGATTGAAAACTTGAAAATGAATACAAGGTGAGCACATTTTGGAAGAAAACAAAAACAACATCTTTTCCACGAAAAAGCAAAGCTTTCAAAATGCCTCGGTTTGCACAATAAGTGACAATACTACCCAGCAAATAGCCATTGTTGCTTTTACAGGTAAGAGAAGATTCACCGGTTGCACCTAATCATTATGCGTTTTAAAAGGATCGACGACTTTTGAAAACTCAGTTGGATGTGCTGGTGCTATTGCCACCTCGCACCGAACATTGAATTATGTCTGAAAATCATGGAAGTATATGCAAAGGGATGATGGAGGCTTCGACAGGTTCTATGCAATCGTAAAACGCGACGGAATTACGTGGTTAATCAGCAGTAAAACGTATATCTGGTGATCGGATGATTAGTGGCAACGGCGGTTATGTTAATTAAAGGGCAGCAACGCGGATGCGCTGCGACCAGAAGAGTAGGCCGCCCGGAAAACATCTCACCATGAGAGCGGTTCGTCACACCACCAGGGCGGTTCATCTCACCACGAGAGCGGTTCATCCCACCACGAGAAGGGTTCATCTCACCACGAGAGCGGTTCATCTCACCACGAGAGCGGTTCATTTCTTTTTGGTCTGACCTGCTACGGATCAAAATACATTGCGTAATGGCATTTTGTGCCAGCGCCCAATGCAAACATCTTTGTTCAGTCGAATAGACCATGAGTCCATTCGTCCTTGATGGGCATGGCCTGCGGCCGGTGGCAGCGGCCGCGCTAAAGGTCAAAGGACGCCAGAAGGAGGACGGACTGTGCTGAGCCATTGCCATTTACCGTATTATTGCGACATGTTCAGCTTTCGCCACCAAATTCAGTCATTTACATGGAATTGCGAGATCAGGTGGTAGGGGTAAGCGCTCACAAAGACACTACTTAGCGTGACCTTTGATTCCAGAGATCCGTTCATTCAAAAAATTCGAATTAAATCCTTTAAAAAATGAGCCTTCTTAGTGCAAACATGTGTCTAGATTCCAATGGAGGATCCAGGACTCCCTATGATCCTATGTTTGTGGCATCCTGGAATTGTTGGGGCTCCAGACGCATGTTGGCTGCTTGGATTAGAATAACAACGGTGCCAACAATTGTAGTATAACGAACAACACAAACAACACGACGTCCTATCACGAAAATGGATTCCATTGGTAGGGGGTGATGCACCGATGAGTCATGAATCATATGGACCAATATTGAGCCAAGAATGGCGGCTCCTTGACCACGAATAATCCTTCACATGCGGCCATGCCTCCATTATCCCTGCGAAAGTGATGGCGCAACCAAATTATGGCTTCCACCCCAACCACTAGACGCCTTCAAACGCATGCATCATATACCAATGTTGTGTGCAATGATAGCCGTTTTCACTGGAGCTGCAGCGAGAAATGCTTCCCAACGGGCAAATTCTTTGCGAAAATAGAACATTAATATTTGCAAGAAAAGACGTTTAACCCATCATTTTTCAAAGGACTTATCTGAATTGGAGAAACATATAATTGCTAGGACTTATCGTTTGCAGACCATAATTATTTCTCTCGATTGGAGCACTGTCAAAGGTAATATTTCTTTTTTGAACTATTGTTTGAGAGTTATTGAGATTCATAACTTGCCATGGCGTTCGCTGTACTGACTGAACCTGAGCTGCCACGATGCCCTCAGTTTTTTGCCGTTCTTTATGGTGCTTATGGTAAATTACTGTAACCGCATTGTATGCTGCTATAACCGCTGAATCGGATTGTCCAGTGTTCCAAACTAGCGGTACAGTCCTGAACAGGGAGTACAAAAAAGGAAGTTTACAGATGAAGTCCCACCTCTGAAACCGCCCTGATGCATACGACCAAGTGATTTTAGCGCAAGACAAACTTGATTATGTGGTTAATTCAGACCGATTTGAGATGAAATCTTTTATCACTCTTTCTTCCCACGGAAAGCAACGGCCGACTTTAATTTTCGCTGAGCATTTCGAAAGTTTTCGCAATAACTTAATTCACTGCACCATCCACAAATGCCACCAGTCTGACAAATTTGCACAATTCTCAACTCGCGTGTGCCCTTAGAGCTTTTCCATTCAATCATGGTGTGCCCTCCACGACATCATTCCATTCGACGTGGGCAATAATGGCGCTGCCGCAGCTCCGGCGGGGCTCACCGCGGCTGCCATGGGCAGAGCAGCTGCGTCTCTGGTGTAATTCTTCCCGCCCTTAATCCTCTTGTCATTTGGCCAGGACGGTGGTGGCCCAGGTATATGGACGGCCAATTTACGAACAAAACTAACTAAGGCACTTCATCTTCCTTTATTGCCGACGGCAAGGCGTTGACCGGGCGTTCCATTCGCAGGCACCGCCGCAATGCTTGCTGACGGCCCGGCGGCGGAGCATGGGAACCCTGACGACTCGAGGACGGAAGACGGTCCTGCCGAGCTGGTACGCACCCCGGGGCCTTCCTGGCCGACCCCTGGAGCCGGGCTGGTACAGCAGCCCGCTGGAGCCGGGCGGGCGCGGCCCGGTCGCGGCCGATACGGCCCCCCGCGCCGCGGTCAGCATGCTCGGCGTGCTGACCCTAGCACTGCTGCTGACCCCGCCCTCTGCTGACGGTGAGTGCCAGCCGCCGACCTGCGTCATGCTCGGCGTGCTGACCCCGCCCTCTGCTGACGGTGAGTGCCAGCCGCTGACCTGCGTCCGCCGCTGCGGGCTGGACCTCTGAAGTCCCTGAGGCCTCGAACCCCGTGCGGGACTGGTGCCGGCCGGTGGCGTGCCCAGTATCAGCGCCAGGCACCGGCCGGCCACTGACGCTCGCTGCGACAGCCGCGCAGGACCGGATGGCGCCGCTCTGTCCGTGGAGGGGACTGCTCAGGAGCACAGATGGCTGGCGCCTGATCGCACCCGATCTGCTCAACCTTGTGGCCGGTGTTTAACAATAATACAAAATGTAGAGGCCCGCTAAGCTGGAATTTCTTTTTCAAACGCGGAGTTGTTCCAGTAAAGGATATTGCATGTGTATTGACCGTCACTTTATTGACGGAAGTTTTAATTCCATTCGTTGAAGCTTTCCAATCAGGCCTCCGACAGTTTCCTTGTTCGAGTCGTGCTTATGAATCGCCGTCTGCCAGCTGAACAAGTGGGTGCAGGAGATTCGTTGATAAAACTGCGGGTCGACCAAACTCCTAGTTGAAACCCTTCCCTGGGCGTCCATGTTCATCTTGAAGAGTTCGTTACAATTGAACGCTTAGATCAGCATCAGTTTGTTAACTACATTTTTACCGATCCATGCATAAATAACCTAAATGTTCAGTTCACACATCCACTTAACGAAACAGTCGGGATCCGTGAGTTTTAAGGACGTATTTGGCTGCCACAGACTTACGAAATATCAATACCCGAATAGCATATCCGTTTGAGAAACCACCCACAGCAGACCAACTAACTGCACTTTCTGACGACGAAAGGATCTGCATGGCCTTGATTTACTCTGACGCTACTAAGAAGAATAAAGCCATTTCATTAAATTGTAAATCCGCCTCTCCATCAAAACTTCATCGATCCACCACTGGTGCCATGGGCTGGCCAGGCGCCTGGCCGGCTTGCTGCCTGAGTAATGCTGCAACCCTAGACAAGGTTTTACTTGCAGCTCATGCATCGCGTCAATCATGCTCCGTTGATCGGAATAAGCGCCGGAATATTGGGTTTCATGGTTGTGCTTAATGAGCACGTTTTTATATCCAAATGAGGGGCTAGTAAGCGTTTCACGATGTTTCTCTAGCGTAACGCAATGCATCCTGATTAGCAGGCTGGCGTGCTTGCTTCATTTTTTCCAAACTACTATTGTTACGGTTTTAAAGTCACAGCTTTCGATTAATGAGTTTACGACTTACGTTTACTTGTTGACCAAAGCGGGTAAAAAAATATAGAGCGGTTTGGGTGGAGCTGTTGTCTGTGAAGCTTCTGCATATTATCCCGGCCGAAAGGATTTCAAGGCGCACACGTAAGCTTTACCGAAATGCAAATTTTGGAGCGACATAAACAGTTTTTCAATCGTCTTCGGGACAGATAACGTCATGGTTGTCCAGAATTTGATATGCCTATATCAAAGATTGGCATTATGTTGCAATTAATACCCGTAAAGTGTATGCAAACTTCAACAGAGCTGGCAAAATCCTGCTTAAAATTTTATTTCTGAGTACAAGGGTCCTCCCGATGCATGTTCAGCATGCATTGCTAATGCCCCTGGTAGTCCTGGTAGCTACCAACGCCATCCTGCCATCCAGTTAGGAGACCGCCGGCAGACACGAAATGTCACGCAGGCAGATGCATCATGCCAATCATCATCTGACCCATGAATATTTAATGGCGTCACCTGCGCCAGGGAATGATCCGTATACTGGTGCCTGGGGGAGCCGTGTCAGCTTCCTCCGGATGACCTGGCGACCTCGGCACCCTGGCGGGGCGGAGTGCCGAGGCACTCTGCGCACCTACGACCCCGCAGCTGTGTCGCGCCCGGCCGCGCCCTGCCAGCGCAGGGCGTCGCCGCGCCCAGCCGGAACAGGTCAATCACTGCCCACTGCCGGACTCCAGTTCGACGCCAGCGGGCCGCCGCCTAATGAATTCCTGCACCAATCGATGTGACAGGGCGCGGCCGTGTCCGCGACCGGCGGACAGCTCCCGGGCGGCCCAGGAGCGCCGCTCACGTCTCGTCTGGCCGCGGCGCGCTCGTGACCGGCGCGCGTCGGTCGGCCGCGGTGCCGCCCTGGGACCGGCTGCAGCGGCGCTGCCGGCCGGCCTGCCGGCGCGCGCTTGGGACCGGCCCCGGCCACGGCGCCGGCCCGCAGCTCGGCACGCGCCTGACGTGACCCGTCGCACTCGGAGCGGCGAGCCGGCCGCTCGGTGCTTCCGACGGCACGCGGCCGCGGCCCGGCCGGCTCCGGCGGCCGCCGTGACGCGTAGCGCTTCCGTTCGGGGCATGCCGAACCGGTTAACGGCGTCGCGGCCCGCTGCCGGGGCGAGCGGCGGAGCACTCCAATGTCGAACGCCCGCGGCGGCGGCGGCGTGCGCCCCCCACCTGACCTTCAGTCGACGGCCCGAGCCGGTGAGACACATAGCGCTCGTAACTCAGCCGTGGCAGCTGGACGGGCCGTGTCTGGCCGCGGCCGCAGTCCATCAGCACGGTCCTGCATCTCGCGCCACACCACTGTACATGCAAACTGCCGGTCCGGCGGCGCCCACCGGGCGGTGACCTCCGGAGCTCCGGCGGGGGAGGCTCCGGAGTCCCGAGAGGGGCCAGCGATCAAGCAGAGCGTCTCGCTGAGCGACACACTGCGCCGAATCCATTTGCTCGACTTATCTGTTGCTGGCATCAGTCTGAATGGCTGAGCATTACCTGGAATGGGCGGTGAAACGACGACGAACATCTGCCGCGAATGGCTGCAGCTCGCCCCAGGCACCGCTCGGCCGTCCCCTCCCCTCCGGCTCTGAGCTTCCCCCTGCCGCACGTCGTCGGACGACTGAGCCCTGTTCGGACTGCGCAGACCGCGCGCTTAACCGTCTGGCTCCGCCCCATTATCCACGGCTGGTTGTCTGGCTCCGCCCCATTATCCACGTCTGGTCGTCTGATCCGCCCCATTATCCGCGGTTGGTCGTCTGATCCGCCCCATCATCCACGGTTGGCCGTCGCCAACCCGCTCGGTCATCCTGTCAAGAGTCTGTCCAAGTTGCCGCCAACCACTACCCCTCCTGCCCAGCGTCTGTCTACGTTGCCGCTAACCAATATTCCCTCCTGCCCAGCGTTTGTCCACTTTTCCGCCAGCTCACGCACATCTCCGCCTAGCAAGTGCCGGACCATCTCGCTGCCAGTCCGCACAGCCGGTCCTCCTGTCAGTGAGACCATCAGTCCCGCCGTTGATGCGTGTGTTCTGCCGACCGTCTGGCGCTGAGAGCGTCTGTGCCTCAGCCCATCGGCCGGTCCACATGCCTGCTGATGAGGTCTCCCGATGAGGTCTCATCACCTGACCACCCACTTCGTTCGTCTGCCGGCCCGCCTGGACAGTGCATGCAATGTAACGCTGCGGTCAGCCAGCAGTCCCGCATGGCCCGCTGGTCCCGCCACCCGCTGGTCTGCTGGTCCCACCGACCGCTGGTCCAACCGACCGCTGGTTTGCTGGTCCACTGACCGCTGGCCCGCTGGTCCCACCAACCGCTGGTCCGCTGGTCCCACCGACCGCTGGCCCGCTAGTCCCACCGACCGCTGGTCCACTGGTCCCATCGACCGCTGGTCCGCTGGTCCCACCGACCGCTGGTCCGCTGGTTCCACTGACCGCTGGTCCGCTGGTTCCACCGACCGCTGGTCCGCTGGTTCCACTGACAGCTGGTCCGCTGGTCCCATCGACCGCTGGCCCGCTGGTTCCACCGACCGCTGGTCCGCTGGTCCCACCGACCGCTGGTCCGCTGGCTCCACTGACCGCTGGTCCGCTGGCTCCACCAACCGCTGGTCTGCTGGTCCCACCGACCGCTGGTCCTCTGGTCTCACCGCCCGCATGTGCGCTGACCCCTGGGTTTGTCGTCCATCTGTTCAGCCGTTCGCTAGCTCGCTTCTTCAACGGTCCCCGTGAGCACCGATCTGCTCCTGCACTGGCAGTCAGCTGGTTCACAGGTCTGCCCCAGGATGGTTACCAGCCAGCCTGCTGATCGGTCTGCTCCCGCACCGGTTACCAACCAGCCTGCTGATCGGTCTGCCCCGGCACCGGTTGTCAGGCAGCCTGCTGATCGGTCTGTCCCAGCACTGGTTACGAGCCAGCCTGCTGATCGGTCTGCTCCTGCACTGGTTTACCATCCAGCCCGCTGATCGGTCTGTCCCAGCACTGGTTACCAGTCAGCCTGCTCGCCGGTTCGCCGGCGCGCTGATCACCAGTAGCCTGCCCGCCCGGCCCCCGCTCCGCCCGCCTGCCGTCGGGCCCGTGTAATGGCCGGCCGGCGCGGCCCGTCCGCTGTCCTCTGGTCTCCCGCCTGGGCCATCTGGAGTCGCCAGCGTACGCCGCCCGCCCATAAGCCGCGGGATTTATGGCCGCCTTAACGCCGTTGTTTGGCGCTCGTCGAGGACGCGTCGAGAGCGCCGGAGACTGTCGGTGGCCGAAAAATGAAGACGGACGCGGCGGAAGGAGGGCCGATGCAGCCCCGAGCGGCTGGCGGCGCCTCCGTTTACCGCTGACTGGCAGCCGGCCCCAGGTGGCCGGCGGCGGCGGGCCTCAATCAGAGCAGTTACCGCCGCCCTCCCACCCGATCCCCGCCGAGCCGCGCGCCGACAACACTGTCGGACCTCCGCTGAGCCGCGCGCCGACAGTTATCGCCCCCCTCCCACCCGATCTCCGCTGAGCCGCGCGCCGACAGTTACCACCGCCCTCCCACCCGATCTCCGCTGAGCCGCGCGCCGACAGTTACCGCCGCCCTCCCACCCTATCTCCGCTGAGCCACGCGCCGACAGGTTACCGCCGCCCTCCCACCCGATCTCCGCTGAGCCGCGCGCCGACAGTTACCGCCGTCCCTCCCACCCGATCTCCGCTGAGCCGCGCGCCAACAGTTACCGCCGCCCTCCCACCCGATCTCCGCTGAGCCGCACGCCGGCAGTTACCGCCGCCCTCCCACCCGATCCCCGCTGAGCTGAGCCGCGCGCCGACAGCACTGTCGGACGGCCTGCCAGTCAGACGAGCGGGCGGCTCAGTGGTGGGGCGGTGTGTGATTGCCTCAGAGTGGGCGGCTTCAGCTCAGACGGCGCCGCACGGCCTGTGGGACTCCTCTTCCGCCGGCCCGTTCACCAGGCGGCGCGTTATCGGAAGGGGAGGGCGGTCGAGTGATTCTGCCCTTCTCCTCCCCTGGGCATCAATCAGAGCGGTGACGGGCGGTTCTCCTCACTTGCGGGCCCTCGGCAGCCGACCGGGGTGCGGAGCCGAGCTCATGCATAAAACATGGACGCTGCATTGACGTCCACCTGGAATTTTGTCAACAAAGCTGTTGAAATGTAAATGAGGAGTGATTTGAGGAGTTAAATGGAAAGAGCCTTTATCTGAATGTGCCTCTCTGGCGATAATTCTAGCATAGATTGACAGAACTGCCCATAATGTCGAGATGCTGGCAGTTTGATGAGTCTGCAGATTCCAATAGAAAAAAACGTCTGTGGGATGTCAGTGACGATTTATTTTGTTTGCAGAAAATCTATGATTGTTATGTGTGATTTAGGTTGTCAAGGAAAAGTCGTCTTTTCTTCATGACAGAGGCACCAACAACATGGGCACTTGTTTTCAACATTTGTGAATGCAAGTGGGCTTTTTGCGGTGTTGGGACAAGCGCTGCGTTCTCTCCAAGTGCCTTCATCTTCTATCTTTTTGCATTCTTCCACGCCCCATGTCTCTCCCCTTACTACCCTCTCTCTCTCCCATCATCTTTCTTTCCCCCTCCCTCTCTCCCTCCCCCTCTCTCTCCCTCTCTCACTCTCTCTCCCCCCCACCCCTCTCTCTCTCTCTCTCTCTCTATCTCCCGCCCGAACCTCTCCGCGGCACTTGAATGTGTGCCGGCCGGTAGCCGTCTGCCGCTAACTGCGGTACGCCGCGTCCCCCAGGTCTCAACTTCGAGCACGTGCTGCGTCCGCCGGCCAGCACGCCGGCGCCCGGTCCCTATTACGACGAGTACTTCTCGGGCAACGTCACCGTCCTGCTGGGCAGCGCCGCCAGCCTCAACTGCCGGGTGAAGCAGGTCGCCAACGCCACGGTACGGGGACGCCGCGGCGGCCAAGGGATGGAAGTTTGCGGCCGACTGGGCCGTAGGCGGACCGAGTGGTCGTAAAACGGTCACCGAACGGGCCCGGATCTGCAGAGTGGTATTGGTGGCTGAGGTTCTTGGGCTGTGGTACTGCTCATCGCCAAATGAACCCTCCGGACGCTGGACATCTTTGGGAATGTCCGCTGTTGTGACTCAGTGATAATAACGTGCGCTGTTGTGACTCAGTGATAATAACGTGCGCTGTTGTGACTCAGATGTCAGAGACTGGATGACTTTGGTAAGCTACTTATAAAATAAGCGAACTGTGGTACGTTGAAATGTTGTGTCGGGGGCAACGCAGCGCACGCGTCTTTTCCCTATACAAAAAGCTGTCCCATTGGTTGTCCACCTCCTCCCTATATTTTCATCTTGTGCGGCAGAAGAGAAAGAAAGCAGCACTACACAGATGTCGTTTCTGCAGCGCTCTATTCTCAGACCGCGCTTGCCAGGCGCAGCTCCTCGCGGCACGCTCCCAGCCGCGGCTCTCACGGCACGAGGTCGGGTCACGCCATGTGACGTCACTGATTGTCAGCAGACCCCCACGCATCGGCCCGTCTCCCACGCCAGGCCGAGCGGACGGGCCGGGGTGATTGCTCCCGCCGCTTAAGCCCATATGCCGATGGGCCTAGATTACAGGAGCTGGCGGCAGTGCTCCCACGCAGGACATCCCACGCCGGCGCGCGCGGCGCCCGGTCCCCCACACGGGCCGCTGGCGCGTGCCAGCGGACGCTGCCGACGGGCGGACTGACACCCCGCCCGCCGCTGGTGCCGATGAGTGCAGAGGCTCGCCTGGAGCAGCGCTGTGGCGTCATCAGTCGGGCAGTGACGTCATCAGTCGGGGAGGGATGCCTGGTGCGAAGAGGCCGCCCCCGACGGGAACTGTAGCGGCGACGTGTTTCTTCATGTAGCCTCATCTATCGCATGGTCCCACCATATCTGGAAATCGGAGTAAGGCCCAAAAATATTATGGAAGATCGGTTGTTGGCTTGAAGCTTTTCGTTCGAGGCTGTTCATATTTGAGAAGTCGAGCAATATTCAAAGTGGTTGCAATGTATGCCCAAGTGTCTAATGTAAGTTACTGTTTTCTATTTTACAGCAAGTATGGTATGCGCATTTCCGTCTGACGGACTGTGGGATGAAGCAGTTCCTTACAGTTTAAATATCTAGGGGGCAGGGAGGCAAACCCGGTCATGTGCTTTTACCGCGAGAAAATAGAACATTGTGAAAGGCGGCTCTTAGGTTTTCCATGAGGTGACGTTTAATGTACGTGTACGGGAACTATGCCACACGCAATATTTCTCACGTTAATCGAAATTTTGACAACAATAATTGTACTCCTTCGTAAAGATGGAGTTGATTGTTAACGCCAACATGGTGGGTGTGAAATGGCGCCGAAGCCGACGCGCCCTTCAGCACCATAACACCACAACCAAACGCCAAATGCTTATGATCAATTATTTATTACGTCCAGGGCAAACACGAAAACTGTCAACAATGTCTCCAAGCCGCATCGACCCAGGCTGTCACATTACGGCCCTCAATCCGGAGTTTCGTCACAGCGGTGCTGGCGATGGCATCAGCTCTGACACGCCGGCGCCGTTAGCCGAGGTCACCCATCATTTCCACAGCACCGCCAGCATGCAATCTGAACAAAGGGACCGATCGCCGGGCTGAGCACTGTTGCAAACACGCTGACTTCACACCCTCTGTAATCGGCTGCTCCGTTCAGGCGGGTGTTGCACGAGCGTCGCCCATTGTCATTGATTAGCGGGCAGCGACCGGCGGGCAACCGTCCCCCAGGGGCTCTGCGGACTGCCGTCACCAGCAGTAAGATGGCTGCACAGGAAACCTGACCCAAGCCACGCGGATCAAGGATGCAGTCAGCGTCTACCGGCGAAAAACATTTTTGTTTAAAAGCCCATTAAAAGCGGCGGTTTTCGACGCAGTAATGTTTGCCATGTCGTACAGCTTTGATGTGCTGTGCAGTTGCGTCAGCAGTACTGCTGGCGCGTAGCTGAACAGCGTATCAGCTGTTCCCGGGAGGCCGGGCCAAAGAACTTTAACACCGAGACACCTGGATTTTGCACTTGTGGACATAGCCCGGGAACATTTGTTTGCCTAGGCTGAGATGTAAATACAGGCCAGGCGGGAGCTTTTGACGTTAAATACAGAGGGCAGGCTGGGGGAAGTAATTGCAGCAGAGAAGTGCTCAAGTTTTTCTGGAATTTCAAGAATATTGGGTCCTTATGACAGGCCTTCAACCGCAGCAAATGTAAAATAAGTAGACTTGCCCCTAATCCAATGATATAAACAGTGTCACGCCAATAATTCAACGAGCAGCTAGACGCATGTTGTTTTCCAACCTTGAATGTGCTGGTCTTGGGGTCCATACAGGTCAGGCAGCTGTGTTAGGCGACCACTTTCAGCTGTGATGGCAAGGAATGTCTGTTACGGATTACTTTAATATATGTATTACTTTGGATGGCACACTACGCGAAGAAATTATGCACCTTAAATTTCCTTCCGTTGAGAGAAAAGAGAAGGTTTGAGCAGCATTTGTATTACAGAACTCCTGTCGATAAGCTCTTCATATCGGTGGTTATTCAGCTCTCACATGGGCCACCCCGCTCAGGCCGGTCAGTATCTCACCGCTGCCGCCTGCATTCAGCTCTCACTTGGGGCACCCCGCTCAGGCCGGTCAGTATCTCACCGCTGCCGCCTGCATTCAGCTCTCAAGTGGGCCACCCCGCACAGACCGGTCAGTATTTCAACGCTGCGGCCTGCATTTGCCGACAAAACAGACAGTTCGTCCAAAAAGAAATTCTGTGTTTTGTCTTGGATGAAGCACATGTGTGAACAGAGCTCCAGCTTTTCAAAAACCTCGTTGAAAGAGGAACATTGGCAGTTTTTTCACCGTCCTTGGGCATGCCCCTCACACCTCATGCCCCTCTTGGATCCGCCCATGCTGACCCCGATCGCTTCTCCTGGGCTGTTATCGGCCGGAGCCGCAGTCAACAAATTGCCAAGCAATTTGGCAGACACTTGATTTGGAAATACGACACTCTCGGTGCGAGTTCAAATGGCGACTCGTAAGCCAAACTTCCATGCGATTTATGACACTGGAAGTTAAGTCCTAAAGTCCACCGAATAAACACTGGCCGTAGGTGGCTAAAACGGCAGTGAATCTTGTTGAAGGAAATATGTTTTCTGAGATTGCACGAAAGTAGATGTTTCAATGGGAAATACTAAGGTTCCGGAAAAGAGCCTGGGAACGCTGCTCGACAAGCCCGAATTTGGCACACCGAATCTATTTGCGTACGTGTAAAATATGCTCTGATCCGAAAGGTTGTGCTCTCTCTCCAAGGATCATTTCCTCGTCGTTTTGACTGCACGACGATCAGTTTCAAGCTGTTTTCGTGGTGGGAGTGAAACGAACGAGCAATTGGGACGATATGTTCTCGAGTGGTTGCGAGTGGGCACTCAACCTCGCCATTGACGTCACCTCCAATCAGGAGTTGGTGTCAACCCTGACACTCTCTGGGTGACAGTCGGTTGTGGGTTGAGTCGGAGGTGGTGAGACGTTGGCGGTGAGCGCCCGCGGCACCGGACCACCTTGCGGTCACGGGCACCCGGTCCGGTCACGCGCCGGCCGGTCGGTCGGCCGGGCTAGTCCACAGCGAAAGAAATGCGGTGAAGATCGCAGCTTCTTCGCCTGATATGTATTCTCATTTTCCACGTGTGCTTCTCATCTGGCACCTCGGCCGAGGCTAGCCAGCTGACGAGGCCGGATCGCGACCAGGTCACCCCTGCTGGGACAAGACACTCCGCGGAGAGGATGGCCTCTCGGGTAGGACACACCTTTGCAGGCTTGAGGCTACATGCACGACACTGGTGGCGCCGGTGGGGTCTTGTTCAGGGCCACGGGGCGGACACTGTGGACTCTCCGCAGTGAAAGGTGCACCACTGACCTCCTCGTGACCCGGCAGGTGTCATGGATGCGCGCGGCCGATGTACCGACGCTGCTGTCGGTGGGGAGCTACACCTACACCATGGACAATCGGTTCCGGGTGGAGCACAACCGGCACACCTCGGACTGGACCCTGAAACTCGAGCGGACCACTCACAACGACTCGGGCGTGTACGACTGCCAGATCGGCACGACGCCACCGCTCACCAGGCACATCTTTCTCACCGTGGTCGGTGAGTACCACACAAGTCCAAGTTCCCTCACCGTGGTCGGTAAGTACAGCACAAGTCCTAGTTTCCTCACCGTAGTCGGTGAGTACTGCACAAGTCTTAGCTCTCTCACCGTGGTCGGTGAGTACCGCACCAATCCTAGGATCCTTCAATCGATCAATCCTTTCCCGCACGGAAAGCTGGAGTGGATCCAAGTGGCCCTCCCCACCGGCCAAGGCCCGCGTGTTCGCGCAAAGCCGGAGTGGATCCTAGCGACTCTCACCACCGGCCAAGGTCCGCGTGTTCGCGCAAAGCCGGAGTGGATCCAAGCAACCCTCACCACCGGCCAAGGCTCGCATGTTCGCGCAAAGCCGGAGTAGATCCAAGCGGCCCTCACCACCGGCCAAGGTCCACATGTTCGCGCAAAGCCGGAGTGGATCCAAGCGGCCCTCACAACAGGCCAAGGCTCGCATGTTTGCGCAAAGCCGGAGTGGATCCAAGTGGCTCTCACCACCGGCCAAGGCTCGCATGTTTGCGCAAAGCTCGCCGCGACAATGCTGCACTCTCTCATAGGGCGGGGACGAATGCACTTTTCCATTACAGAGGACTCCCGGACCATGAGCAATGAGCACTTCCGAGGCGGCCATCTATCTGTTCCTCTTGGATAGCCATCCATCCTTCTTTGGTTGGTCTTTACCGTGGCATGCAATCAGCTGTAATGGCTCTGCCAGTCAGTGGAACTAGGTTATTTGGGGGGAATTGGTGTAGACAGACATTAAGAACACCATACGCGTTGGATGAAGGAAACAAGCAAGCTGTGAAAACCGTCATTTCCTCTGGGGGTTTGTCCATTGCTGATCCCCTCACACCCATACTAATTATTCATAGGCGATCGCGCCTTACGCCCGGCACTGGAAGCGGGCGAGGTTGGGGGGCTGATAAATCGGTTCGAACCTAACGCACCCATATTGCCTCCGGAGATTTCCAAGTGATTAACAGTACCAGAAACCTCAGTTCCATTCGGCTGTTGCTATCCGCGCTGCAGATCAGCCCACAGCCCACTAATGCCAGCACCAGAGATTCGTTCTCCTTACGATGGAACTCAGCGCCGGAGAGCGGTCCCTCGCCAACGTCTTCAACGCAGGAAAACCGACATCGTGCCAGAGCAGTAAATCAAACCACCAGCAAACCAACCCCACAGGCCTGTATCTGCTGATCCTCAAATCCTGGCATCAGAGAGCCATCAAACGCACCGGTCCCAGCCGCCGGGAAAGAGATTTACTACACCCATCAGCACCGTGGCTGAGCTCCCCGGTGCCGGCTCGGGGCCGGTCCCACCCGCCGGTAAGGAGACTTACCAGAGCCACTAGCACCGGGGCCGAGCTGTCCTCGGGCGCTGGCTCGCTGCGTGAGCACAGCCGACGGTGTTTCCACTCCTGCCATGTCCACATGTCCACATCCGTTGCCTGTGGCGGGGCGGCAGATGCGGTCTGCTGCTGGCCCGGTGGCGAGGGGCCGAGCGGCCCCGGTGTACCACGGTCCGCTGCCGGCTCGGTGGCGAGGGGCTGGGTGGCTCCGGTGTGCCGCGGTCTGCTGCCGGCTCGGTGGCGAGGGGCCGAGCGGCCCCGGTGTGCCGCGGTCCTCTGCCGGCTGGATGGCGGGGGCCGGGCGGCCCCGGTGCGCCGCGGTCTTCGGAGACCACTCTCGGCCGGCATTCGGACGGTGCCGACCGCGCTATTGCCGCAGTTTGTTTGGATTTGGCCGGAGCACGCCGCCGCGACGCAGCGCTCAGGGACAACAGAGCACGGCTGAATAATTGCGACCCACCTGGTTCCGACAGCGCGGATACCTCTCCATAGCCGCGCTTAATTCGGCGGGCGAACTGAGAAGGAAGAACAGAGATGCGGAGTGGCTGGCTGATGGTGAGCAAGGTAATCAGTCGTCGGAAAGCCTTGTCCCATTCTGCCTGGCTTTGGCAAGGCAGCGTTGCCAATCCGGTTGCTTCATTTACCGTGAGGCGAAGAGAATTCCACCTGCTGAGCTATTGCCTTCAACAAACCACATCCCATCGGAACGCCGAGCTGTCGGCAAGAGCAGGCAGTTATAATTTCGGTCTTACTTTTGACATCCAGAGAATACGGGCGGGTCAGAAGATGTGGACGGCAGTCAGCCGTGTGCTGTGGCTGAGTTGGTTTTTGCAGCATTCGCTGCGGAATAGCGATGTGCTAGGTCGGAGATGGCTGCCTCAATGACAGATACGTTTCCATCCTCTTTCGCTTATCGCTATAATATCATAGATATCGGGATCAATGCACGAGTTTCGCAACCATTTCCGTTGGTTATCGCTTGGAAACGACCGCAGCATGCTGATCGCTGTCGTTTCGAAAAAAAAACTACGGCCATTCGTTTTGTCACTTTTCAACGATTCGCAATGTGAACTGATAATGCCATATGGTTTCTTGTGTGTGCTACTGTAACAGAAAGGCTGACGTGGCTAGATGCTGCATGTACGTGTTCTGTGCATGCACGCATGCCAATACCGCATCACGCGTTGCTGAAGGGCATCTCGACATGAGGCATTCACAGGGGCAACGGAAGCTACGCCCAAATCATTCAGATTCGTTCTGCGTCAAGGAACAAGCGAGTCATGACAGGTGAGAGAATCAAAATAGTCATCATGATTTGATTTCATCATGATGATAAAAAATCAAGATTATCACCATGATATCGCATCACCTCATTCATCCACTCCGGTTGCCGAGATCTGACATCCAACCCTTACTGAACCCGTCTTAGGACCCGCTGTTCCGTGGTCTGTCATCAAGCTGGCGGGATGATACGCACCGATCCATGTCCTGGCTAATGGGATTGTCCGTTCTCTCAGCTGTCAAAATGTGTTAGCACCTTGCCACTGAGATGTCTGGTCGTCAAAATCTAGGTGTGACATCCAGCCATAGTCTTCTGGGTTTTAACATTAAACAAATTCTACGTTTCTCGTGTTAACCTAATAAGCAGCGTCTTAAGCCAGTGCTGCAAGGATCATGCAGTGTTGCAGTGATCATGTCTGCTCATGCTTATAGTTTGCGCGCAGAATGCCTCCATACAGCACGACTTTTGAGCATTGCGCTGTTGCTGACACAATGAGACATGCATGGGACTGGGCTCCTTGCTCACACAGTGAAAGTCATTGCTCACCCATCCCGCTTGTAAGCAATCGGGATGGCCGGTCCAGGCCGGGTCCCTCAACTCAACAGATTTTCCACTGCCGAACTAAGACCCGCAGGACCTTCAGCCCCACCCGAAGCCAGTCGGGAACATGCGGTAGACATATTCCAGCTCGATCGCGACTACCAGCGGCTCTGACCTGCGCGAAATTAAAGGGCGTTTTACGAGATGGCCATCGACGCCGTGACGGGAGTGAATTGGGCCCGGTGATGTTCTCACCATTGTTCTGGAGCGAAGCACAAGCACGGCGCCAGCAGAGCTGGCGCCGAAGCACTTCAGACTGTGGGTAGATGAAAAGCCAAGCACATCATGTGACATTATGACACAATGTTTTGTCGTCGATATCAGATGTCGTCGGTACGCCACTGTATGAGTGAAATTGGGGCCAAGCATATTTGTAGTGCGTGGCACCGGTAAGTTGCACCGCACATAACAGAGTTTTAGAGCCGTATCCCAGATATCGGGTTGTTTATCGCCTGCACTCACGAACTTTGCTTTTACAAAAGTGAATGCAGTAATGTTCATTAATGATGCATCTTTAAATATGAGGGATGTTGGAACATTTCACTGAAGTCGTTAGAAACAATAGACCCCGCGCCCAGCCATTCATTTTGTCTCGCGCCGATCAAACGGGTCGAGCCAGTCACATGTCATCCTCGAAATAGCTCTCAGCCGGCCGTTCTGGGAGCGAAGCATGCAATGACTCCGAAACAATTCTCGTTGAGGTTGGCTCGTGCATGCTGAGCAGTCGTTTCGCAGCGGTCGAGTAGAATGATTCGAGCGCTCGTTGACTCCCGCTGTATGGGGAGTGCGGTCTCGCGCCGGGATGGTCGCACTGCGCGAGCTCCGGCGGCTTCACATGCGGGCGCTTCTAAGGATTGTGGTTGGCCAACCCAAGGTACGCGGTACCGTAGGTAGAGCTCTGTACTTATCTAATACAGGCCCCTTCCCTCTGTTCTTTTGCCCTAACAAGGGTCCTGCGGACGCTGCGTCGACAAAAATGACTGCAAATCCGGACGTGCCGCCCCCCTTCCCCCCCTCCCCCCCCCCCCCGTTTGCCATCGGTGGTAGGGCGAAATTTCACCTCCACTCAGTATAAAGCTAAGCAAAGTAAGCAATAAATGGAACTTATGTGTAAGTTAGTGGCGCCTTATTATTTTGCATCTTGTAACTTCCACCTCATAATCCGCATTAAACGCATTTCCTTGCTTCCACTTAACTTGCATTACATGAAATGGTGTTGTGGAGAAATTCTAAATTATCTCGCGTTAAATTGGGGCAAACAAGGCCGTTTATCTTCAACAATGCGCACGACTACTCCGAATTACTCGCAAACAGTTTCATAAATACTCTCGTCATCAGATAAGCTTCGCTCGCTGTGCTCGTGCTTTCTGCGCGCATACAAACCGAGCAGCTCACATCATTACAGTGGAGTGTCTTCAAGTGTCAGCAGCTTGAGATGTCATCCCATGCCATCTCCTCATCGCAGAACACAGTCGGCATTCACAGAGGCACCAACAGCGCCCACTATCTGTGTTTTCGGCTGTTTTTTTTGTTTTACGAGCGCGGCCAGGACGACGCAAACGAAGACAGACGGCTGGTATGTCTCGACTCCGGTCGACTGTTGCCCTGTCGGTGAAATCGACGCGGAACGGCCGGGGCGCGAGCACCACTGCACGTCTGTTTACAAGGCTGCAGACGGAGATTTACGCGCCGGCTTTGGCCAGAGTCGCTCGTCCGCGTCAAATCCCAGTCCATTCCTTCAGCTCGATCAGAATACACAGCGCGCCCGGCGATGGGAGGCGGAAACGGTTCCGTAGTCGGGCCCGGCTCTACGCTCGGTGAGCGCAAAAAAGGAATGATGCTTGAATGGTCAACACAAACCGGCCAGTCATCTCCCAATGATTGCCATAGCTTGCTAAGTGACGCCCAGTGGTTCATGTTGTTGAGTCCATCGGGAGTTGAGTCCCTTGTTGAGTGCATCGGGAAAGTTGACGAGACAGACTGCACCATCGACGTTAACTGCATGTACTTGAATGATCACATGGCGTGTAACGCGCGGTGCCAGGTCGACACAATTCTGCATGCAGCCACCCAGAGAACGGCACCTGCGCAAAGCACGGTACCCAGAGAGTTTCCGCTCTCCATATGCTCGCCATTGATCTGCATTAGAGGCAACATGCGCTGGCCCGTTCTTTGCACATCCCAAATTCATACAACCTCGACTGCGCGAGGAGCGTGACCAGGTGCGCGCCGCACGTGGCGCCGGCCAGCCGTAACGGTCGCGCGTGCCGTTACAGAGCCGGACACGGAGATCCTGGGCGGTCCGGAGATCTTCATCGACCAGCAGAGCACCATCAACCTGACTTGCGTGATCGAGCACGCGCCCCAGCCGCCGGACTTCATACTCTGGGAGCACGACAAAAAGGTGAGGCATTGGTGACCGAGCGGTGTTGTCATCACGTGGGACCCCGCCTGACGATGGCCGGGACGCGCCGGTGTGACGTCACTGCAGGCGGATGAACTGGCGCGTCTGCAGCTGTGCTCAGATGATCCAACGTGTCCGCGGCCCTGCTCAGATGGTCCAACGTGTCCGCGGCCCTGCTCAGATGGTCCATTGTGTCCGCTGCCCTGCTCAGATGGCCCATTGTGTCCGCGGCCCTGCTCAGATGGTCCAACGTGTCCGCAACCCTGCTCAGATGGCCCAACGTGTCCGCGGCCCTGCTCAGATGGCCCATTGTGTCCGCGGCCCTGCTCAGATGGTCCAACGTGTCCGCAACCCTGCTCAGATGGTCTAACGTATCCGCAGCCCTGCTCAGATGGTCCAACGTGTCCGCGGCCCTGCTCAGATGGTCCATTGTGTCCGCGACCCTGCTCAGATGGCCCATTGTGTCCGCGGCCCTGCTCAGGTGGTCCATTGTGTCCGCGGCCCTGCTCAGATGGTCCATTGTGTCCGCGGCCCTGCTCAGATGGTCCAACGTGTCCGCGGCCCTGCTCAGATGGCCCATTGTGTCCACGGCCTTGCTCAGATGGCCCAACGCGTCTGCAGCCCTGCTCAGATGGCCCAGCATGTCCGCGGCCCTGCTCAGATTGTCCATCGTCATTATCCGCCGACGATCCGGCGCCTCTTACCCCCGCCGTCAGATGACCATGTGCGTCCGTTTCCCGTCCCCAGACGATCAACTACGACTCGGAGCGGGGGTGGTGTTAGCGTGGTGACCACCAAGGGCCGCACGACGGTCTCGCAGCTGCTGATTCGCGCCGCTCGGCCGCCCGACAGCGGGCGCTACACGTGCCGGCCGGCCAGCTCCAAGCCAGCCTCCGTGCGCGTGCACGTCCTCAAAGGTGGGCAGAGCGCCCCGCGCCCTGGCAGCGCCGTGCGTCGAGTGGAAGGGGGGGGGGGGGAGATGGAGCGGCTTAGAGCGCGGTGAGTGGGAAGTGGGCTAGGTGCAGACAGGGTGGGGGGTGAGCGGGATGATTCGGCGCCAGAAGGTATGGGGCTTGTCGACATAACCAGTAGTGGGTCAGGCTACGGCCCGGCCCGGACCTAAATCGGAGCCTACTGCGGCCCGGTCCGGACCTGAATCGGAGCCTACCACGGCCCGGCCCGGACCTAAATCGGAGCCTACTACGGCCCGGCCCGGACCGAAATCGGAGCCTACTACGGCCCGGCCCGGACCCAAATCGGAGCCTACTACGGTCCGGCCTGGAATCGAGTCCAGTTTTTTGGTCTCCGGTGAACCGATCAGGTAAATCAGTCTTCATCTCGGAATCACAAACCAAAGAAACAGCGGATTCGGACACGACCTGAAACCAAGCCTGAAACGGCGCGAGTCAAGCCTATACCCAAAGATACTGAAAACCTCGAACCCAGACTCGGACACCCAACTTAACTTGCGTGCTTCAGGCATTGGGTTGGACAGGTTTAAATTAGCTTCGATGAGTCCAGTTGAATTCCGTTCGGCTTTCAGGGCTCACTGTCAGCACACGCAGCTGTAGCTTTTCTGATGCTGATGACTTCTCTGGCCACGGTGTTCTGACGCTGGCATTGCATTAAGTTAGGTTACAGGCAAGACATAGGCCCGAGCGCAGGCAATCCGCAAAGATTCCAGCGTTGTCACCAAGAAGGCCTTGTTTCAAGCGAATCAGCGCATTTCACAGGTTATTGGGACCTTGAGCTGGTCAGTTTAAAGATATGGCGAAAACGGGGTCGGGGGTTCCACTCAAAACACAACGTAACGTGGATCGAACTAAGATTTGCTGACGGGCTCAGCAGGGGAGGGTTCAATGGAGGCATGCTCCCCAAAACAGCGGAAAAGGCAGATCTGCTCTGCGCTGCGTTTTCGGGTGACTACCTGCTTGACGTGGTATGACATTTGGAACTTAATCCCGAAAAATGCTCGGTCCACCTTCACTCAGATGCAGAATATTCCGAATATCTAGAGATGTAATGTGGGCTTAGGCCAAAACAAAAATCAAGAACTACTCAACTTGTGGCAAAACCAAATTACCATGACCTCATGACCTTACATAACCTCAAATTCTGTGAAAGGGCCTGTTGCATCGATTGGGAGTCCCTGGGACAGTCCGGGCCTCTTTTTTTGACCAGAGACCACAAACACTGCACACTCGGCTACGTGTCGGTCTGAGCCCTGAAGGCACATTTGCCAAGCACGAGCAAGGCCGAGCCCGCGATTTTCATGGGTCGGGGTCACTGAAACAGCGAGTGTGTCGGTCAGGGAGCCCACAGTGTTTAGCAGGGGATGCTATGTCGTCAAGTGGCGCGGGTCGCCACGAGCCGTGTGTGCGGGATTCCGAAGAGCGGCCCGAAGGATTCCTCGCAACCTAAGGTTAAGCGCCCGATAGAGCTCGGGCCCGGACCCCATCGGTAGTGCCGTGATCTGAAATGTCAGGGACCCTGTTAGGGACTGTGGTCCCTGATCAACACAGGAGCCTGTCATTGTGTCAGGGGCCATTAGGGACCCATCAGGGCTTCTACCAGGGCTCTGTTATTAAGTTTCTCTATCTTTATTGTACAGGGCCTCGACGCAGAGTCAAACAGTCGGCTCCACGCCCGTCTGAGTCATTGGGACCCATTTCCCACGCTGAAACGGGGCCGGGGGAGCGACATCCAAGAAATTGTCCGCGGCCGCTGGCATGGCGCTGCCAGTAGTTAGCACATGGCGGGATGTCGCTGGCAGCCGCTGGCACAGTGCAGGCTGCTGGAGGGATGTCACTGGCAGCCGCTGGCACGGTGCAGGCTGCTGGAGGGATGTCACTGGCAGCTAGAGGGCCGTCACTGGCAGCCAAAGGGACGTCACTGGCCGCCGCTGGCACGGTGCAGGTCGCTGGAGGGTCGTCACTGGCAGCCGCTGGCATGGTGCAGGTTGCTGGAGGGTCAGCGGCGGCAAGTGACGTCACTGGCCGCCACAGGGACGTCACTGGCCGCCGCTGGCGCGGTGCTGGCAGCCGGAGGGACGTCGCTGGCAGCCGTAGGGACGTCAGCGACAGCTGGAGGGACGTAACTAGCCGTCGCTGATACGATGCTGGTAGCTGGGGGGACATCAGTGGCAGCCGGAGAGACGTCGTTGGTAGCTGGAGGAACGTCGCTGGCCGTCACTGGTGCAGGAGCGATATTTTTGGCAGCCAAAGGAAAGTCACTGGTAGTCGCTGGCACGGTGCTGGTAGCCGAAGGGACGACGCTGGCCGCCGCTGGTACCGACGAGTCGCCCACCAGGGGCGGAGCCGGCACGGGGCTGGTAGCTGGAGGGACGACGCTGGCCGCCGCTGGTACCGACGAGTCGCCCACCAGGGGCGGAGCCGGCACGGCTGCCGATGGTGCTGTGGAGAAGAGATATCGTGATATTAGGATACACTGGCAGTAAGGTGCACAAGGCTCAGCATGGCAGAATACCTCATACCATCACCACCACCAGCAGTGATGTCATGCCAGCAGATGGCTAAGAAAGCGCAAACCTCAACAAGCAGTATCATGTCACTAAGAGGAGGTGCTCTTTCATCATGGGTGCATGTTGCCTCTTTTCATCTTGATTGCGAAGCCTTACATTTAATACTAGTTAATTTCACCTTTGTTCACAAGCCACACTTGTGTTGTGAAAATTATGTCAAGTTAAAGTGAAGACCATGCCAGCATTTTTCTTTATTTTTGCCAACAATGTCAAAAGTAACTTAACAGTCCAACACTTGCCCCAAATGTGTTCACTTACCGCCAGTAATCTAAAGTAGATCTACATGAACCGACCAGTTCAGATTGCTTCTTTCTCTTCCGCTCTGCCCTAAACTGTGCATCTGATCTTCTTCGTTCCTTCTTTTAAAAAGCCATCCTGAAGCCAAACGAGTACCGCATAGGGAGATGAAGTTGGAATCTTTTGTTGACAGCGTGTTCCCACCAGGGGCGCAGCCACGGTTGGGCGGAGTTCACTAGGGGGCTAACCGGTCTGCATCGATGTGGCTCCTCGGCGTCGGCAGATGTCTCTCGCCCCCAGTTTTTGGAGATGGCTCTTGCAGGTGTAATGGCTGGAATGGGCCACTAAGAGTTTTCAAACGGACACTTCTGAAGTTTAGGATAGGCCTTTTTGCAGCATGAAATCGGCCTTTTCTGTGTACGACAACTCGATAGCCCTCTCAGAGCTCGAATTGGCCTCTCAAGAACTTGAAAGAGCAGCAGCAATATGCTCTTTTTCTACTTAAAATAAAATGACCCTCCCCGGCGCCCCAGAGTGGAACACACCGAAGAGTGGCGAGGGAAGTAAGTCCCCTTCGCCGCCTAGCTGTGTATTCGATTCTCATAATACATGCAGCATAAATATTGCACACGGTATGCCCAATGGATCCCTTATGTTCCACACCCGATCGATTGTACTTGAAGCACCATTTCTGACTTTCGCGCAACCGACGAAAGTCCAAAAGCAGCGGTATTGGAACTACTTTGGCTTCACCAACCGCCCCCCCCCCCCCGGACCTTTTTCAGCTTTGGGCGACTTAAGCGGCGTGGGAGCGAGCTGTTCAATCAGTAAACTAGACGTGTTCCCTACGGCATGTGCCGGTTTAAAGCCCAAAATGACGCTTTTTTTGGATGCACGACGGTTGCAAGTCCAGATGTCCGAGGCCTTACGAAACTTGGTATCTGAAATCTGTTCCTGCAAGCACTGTATCCCTGACTCACGGAAATAGTAAATGTCTTTTCCAGGACAGCTGTCCGCTCCATTCGGGGCCGCCTTAGCCCGTTAATCCACGGTCCGTACGTCTTTGGAGGCGGTGGTGACTTTTTGGACCATTTTATGTACCCCCGGGTTGTTGTAATGACGTGCATTAGATGCAATGTGCTTCATGCATTGGCTTTCCTCTCGCCCCCCCCCCCCCCCACCGAGCGGCCACCTTCTCAGGCTCATTTTCCCCAGCAACAGCTTCGCCCCTCAGGCCCCGAATCAGGTGACGGTTTAATGCTTCTGCGTCTGCGTGTAACCACTGCGCGTCTGGGAAACCAGAGGTACGGGAGGTCTACATCGTGCTTTATCTGTATACATAGGTAGTTGGTGCTAGGAAAATACTCGCTAGCACCGGGCACGGTCAGCAGTTTGAATTCAAAGAACCATGGCGCTCGCGCTTGATTTTTACTGGCTGTTACATCCAATGAACAGACGACGAGAAGGAAACTTAGCATTCTTAAGCAGAGGTACCAGTGCTATGCAAACATGTTTCATCACGGCCAATTTCGAGGAACTGCGACTTAAAATTCGAGCCAACCGCCGTGTTCCGAGTCCTGTTTGTGAAGCAGTGTTCCAGCCCTGTTGACGCCGCTTGGTTCGTGTCGTGCACCATCATCTCCGGCGACTGTCGCTTGACGACGAGCATTAGCGCGTAGGAACTGCTCGAGAAGCCTTTGTTCATTGTCTTAGTCACGTAATAAAAGCTGACGCAGCCATCGGGACCGCTCACCTTGCGCTGCCACGCGGCCAACTCAGCCCCCCCCCCCCTCCCCCCACCACAACCACCCCCCCCCCCCCCCCTCCACGCGACCGCCCTTCTTGAGATGGCTTTGAGACGGACTGGTTGCTGCGGCAGTTTAATTCAGCTGCATACTGTCAACTTTTCATTCATTCATATGTGATGCCCTTACCGTGTGAAAGAGGGATGATATCATCCTCCAGGGGCCGCCGCCGGTTACTGGGGCGCCAATGCTTACGCATGGTAAAGGTGCAGGTGAGGTTCTAAAAGTATATTATCGTTTATATTTGTTTTGTATTCTGACGAGCAAAGCCTGCAGGAGAGATGGCCCCGAGTCGCCTGGCCTGGCAGGTATCCGGACACTTTCTGTCATTACGCTACGCCTGAGGTGCTATTTTAGCCCCATGGCACGTAATACTGCGGTGGTGGGGCGGAATCTCTGCCACTGAACTGCCGGAGTAACGGGACTGAGCGTGACATACGGCAGCGGACCGTTGTATGAGCGTGGTTCGCGATGGTGGAAGTGCAGGCAGCACAAAGACGGAGTTTCATCGTCACACGTATTCAATTTCCTCTGTCATGCTAGGAGCTATAGGCTCCATCATGCCGCACGGACGCCTATGAATCTGCAACGTCTTGCCTTAACACGCGCTCGGGTGGAGGGGGTCAAATTGATCCCCGCCAAAGGTTTTTCCAGAATGGTTTCCGACCGGCGTGGCGCAGCCGCGCCAAATTTTGCATAGCTGTAGACAATTGAAGAGCGGATCGTCTGATAGAAAAAAAATTAGATGTGCCTTGTACGGTCGCTGACTTATGGCAGGTCAAAGTCAGGTCATGGCTTCAGCGAAAACAATTTCTAGGGAGTCGTCCAGTCTGATGTAATAACGGAGTGTTAGACGAAGTCATGCATCTGAGATGCTTCCTTAGGCACCAAAAATATGGATGAGCAAATAACGTTGACATAAGTCGTCAGTTATGAAGGTAAACCAAGGTCAAACCAACCTAATTTATTACTCTAGGGCTTGCTGTATGGAATAGTTTGTGGTACTCTTCGAATTTATTGACAACAGGAATCGCCATATACATCTTTCATTGACTTTAGAGGTTAGAAAGGTCATTGACCTAAGATGGGGGTCGAAATTTTGTTTTAAGAACATGCGCTTGTAATCTTTGTCGCTTATTCAAATACAAAACTCAGAGTAGTCTTGTACGGCTTTGGTCACCATGACCTTCAAAGGTCAAACAAGGCCACTGACCTCAAGTGGGCTTGTGATCTTTTGCTTAGAAACAGTTGCCTGGGTTCTGGGGGCACTTAAGAGACCAACCTGGAATTTGACCTTGTTTGACGTGATTGAACCTGAAGGTTACAACCCAGGAAGTTTAACTTTCACCTAAGTGGGCTCACGTACGGCCAAGACACTCTGTGAATTTGGTGCCTCTAGCTTTCTTAGTTCCCAAGATCTC
>NW_023596746.1:20730550-20828855 GCF_011947565.3 Pollicipes pollicipes
AACTGTCAGGCATCGACAGCAGAGTACTGGCCAGCTCGTGCCACCATTCTACGCCGCCGAACTTCCCCGTCGGCTTCCGCCGGCGTCAATGCGATGTTGGTTTACTCACCAATGGTGGAACTCCCCACCTGTTGCCTGCATCACTCCAGGGCCACGCAGACGCCACAATCGGCAGGTCCTCGCTTCGGGTGTGCCGGGTAAAACGGCACGAGAAACGACCAGGTGCGATGGAATGATTTCAGCCATTACAATCCATCAGGCCGACAGGGTGTGCCTACGGAGCTGGCACGCAGGGCCTTACAGGCGGCCACTGCACACAGCCACGGCCACGCCACAGGCCTTCTGTGCATCAGCTGACGGCGCGCTGAACATGGCGGGATGTTTTCGTCGCGGACATCCTCTAGACCAGCCCAGTGTGTTCACTTTCAGTTGTCTGGCGGGTGGCACACTTCACTTGTGACGCAAATGGTGTGCTCGTGTCTCAGCCGCTGTGCTGATGTGCATCGGCTGTTCAGTCGATGTTTTCGTGTGCGACAACTCACACCTCAAATTAGGGAGCATCATATTTATGACGCATTTAGCGGTTGAAGCCACTGGAGTTGACTACTGCATTAGGAGCGTTTTCCCAGGCGTTTAAATGATGCGGTCATTAGTAGGAGATATGTAAAGCCATTTCCAGTCGGGTCCAACCACGCTGTGTGAGGGAGGTCGATCGGGTTTATGCGCAATTTGTTACAGACCTTCTTCACGTTTCTCGCTAGGATTGTCAAATCTAGCTCACTAACAAATCCAAAATTCACGAGAACTAGGATAGAAAAGCTTGCCTTTATCGTAATCATTAGGCTTTCCAACGTAAGTGGCAAACGTTAATCAGAAAGCGCCTTTGTTTCGTCATCATGTACCTATTCGCTATACCACGTTTGGACTATTTTGTTATTTGTTCCCATGAGACCAAATTTGCAAATGTAAAGTCACATATCGAGATATCATGACGAAAGAAAAAAAGCTTTCGTAGCCAACTTCACTGGCTTTTGGATATAACCGACGAAAACTGATAAGTTCCACTCTTGTTTATCATACCTTCCATGCATTTCATATCTGGCACCAAGTCAAGCTCCTGTGCGATAACGGTAGCGTGGAAATGCCTATAGCGTATCACATGATTGAACTTCAGTTGCGGTAAAAGTGTTGGGGTTTGTGCAACCATCTGGTCCTGTATCACTTACAGATATAGCCATTTACAAAGCTTGACCACAAAATTGTAGAATAAGTTGCGGCAAAGGCTTAGTTGCAACCACCTGGGTGTCCCATTTCAGGTTTTGGCCGATATGGCCACTGCCATAGCTGTGATAGTGAAGAAGCATGTTTTGTGTTTGAATAAGTTCCTAACATGAGCAAATTTGTGATTTTTGATGATAAAGATTCCAAGCTGCTACCACTGAGTAGCTCGTTGAGATGTTTCTGTGTCTGTTTACCGTAGCATTAGGCAGATCGAATTAATGTCAAACATGCCATGCAACTATTCTTATTTAAAATGACATGGAAGGGATGGGATGAGTTGCTACGCAATGACAGGGGTGTAAAGAAGGTGATTAATAAGAGTTGGCTGTTGTCTTCAAAGCATCATATATGCGCAAAGGAATTTTCCGGGAAATACGGCTTACGCTAATAAAAGCACACGCTCTGCTGGTGTGGAAAAGTATATATAGCTTATGTTATGCGCAAAGCTTACGTGAACATTTTATTTTCTTTGCTCTTAATGAAAACGGCGAGGTGATGAATAACGCTATGGAAGCACAAGCAGTATGGTACAGTTCGAGGACTAACTTTTTAGATAATCAGGATTGGCTATAAACAACATATATTGTGGGTTAAGCACTTAGCTAAAAATCTTCGCAAAGCCCTCTGATATCGGGTATGCAGTCATATTAAACCACGGCTGCATTTGCTTCCATGTTTTGAACAACCCTGATTCATGCGTGGCAACAGATCCTGTGTTTCGTAGACCACATGTGAAGCAAATGCAGACAAAAAAGAACTGTGTGCTGCTGAGATGACTGCAGCTGATAAATCAGAAGTTACAAAAATTCAAACAGCCGCATCAACGCCTCTCATCAATGGTGTAGAAAGCGAGTCGCATGGGCCGCATTTTTTTCAAAAAAACAATCCTTTTTATCGTATGGTGAAGAACGTTATTGCGCATTATGTCCTTAATTCTGTGAGTTACTTAAAAAGTCATGCGTCATCTGGCAAAAACCTGACATCGTTTTGCGTCCCTCTGTTTTTAGCTCCATGTGCGATAAGATAAAGCATTCGTATTCCTGGTATAAAGTCAGGAAATTTGTAAATTTGTTTAGGAAATATCGAAATTTCTGTGCAATCTTCAGAATTGGGATCACCGAATATGGCAGAGGAGTTGGGCTATTTGGGTCTATGCAATCTGGCTCAATAGAGCAGCAGCCGGTCACCAAAATGTAGAGATGGACGAGTCGTGGATTTTGAAATAAGTGTAAATATTCGGCCTCATACATGTTTCAACATCAGTGTAATAAGCCGCCCACAGCGTGCCAAACAAGACATCAGTACTAATCAGCATCACCCAGCGGGGCTAAGAGAGAATTATTTACTGCGGACGACGGCGAACGGATTTTCTCAAAAGCACGGTAAGGAACTTGTGGCGGCTGTGCTCTATCTGAATGCAGTAAATTGCAGCTTACTTGATGCACCGCGCATTGCGCGGATCTGAGAAGGGCTCGGCGCGGCCTTAACCTGTTCAGTCAGTGTATGCAATTTTAATCTGGAAGCAGGAACAGTGGCGCAACGCGAACTCTGTTGATGCCCGAGCCACGAGGCTCGCGGCCTCGTGGAGAGTGATAGACGTCTGATATTGTGGCACAGGACACGAGCCCTGGGCGGACACGACGCTTTTCACGCCCGTCAATGGATTCCCTCCTGGCGCCTGGTGTGTCAATGGGTACGAGCTCCAGGATTGGTGGGTTGTATTGCCCAACTGCCGAAGAAAAGCCAGCCGGCAGCTGTCCAAACGAGGCCAACCTGAGTCGTTCGACCGTGGTGGGATTTTCACTGACTGACGGAGAAAAGTCTGCTAGCAGCTAACCGAACAGGGTCAACCGCACTGTGCAGCCGTGTCGGGGTACGTCCCATCCGGCATGTGACAGGGTCAACCTGCACTGCTCAGCCGTGTCGGAGTACGTACCGTCTGGCACGTGACAGGGTCAACCTGCACTGCTCAGCCGTGACGGAGTACGTCCCGTCCAGCACGTGACAGGGTCAGCCTCATCTGCGCAGCCGTGTCGGAGTACGTCCCGTCCGGCACGTGACAGGGTCAACCTGCACTGCTCAGCCGTGACGGAGTACGTCCCGTCCAGCACGTGACAGGGTCAGCCTCATCTGCGCAGCCGTGTCGGAGTACGTCCCGTCCGGCACGTGACAGGGTCAACCTCATCTGCGCAGCCGTGTCGGAGTACGTACCGTCCGGCACGTGACAGGGTCAACCTGCACTGCTCAGCCGTGACGGAGTACGTCCCGTCCAGCACGTGACAGGGTCAGCCTCATCTGCGCAGCCGTGTCGGAGTACGTCCCGTCCGGCACGTGACAGGGTCAGCCTCATCTGCGCAGCCGTGTCGGAGTACGTCCCGTCCGCACGTGACAGGGCCAGCCTCATCTGCGCAGCCGTGTCGGAGTACGTACCGTCCGGCATGTGACAGGGTCAACCTGCACTGCTCAGCCATGTCGGAGTATGTCCTGTCCGGCAGGTGACGCCCTCGCAGTCCTGTCTGGCAGGGCCGGAGCGCAAATTATCGGATAGACTGGATCGGCACACGCTGGGTCGTGGGATCGGCGTGTGCGCTACAAGCTCCGCTTAGCAAGTGCTATGACCACAAAACCAGCCATGCAAAGCATTTGACAGTTTATTTGTTCCAATCAGGGAGCGTTGGAACAGGGGTGGGGATGGTTCCCAAGAAGCTGGAAAAAAGCGGAGCTTCAGAAGTCGGGGAAGCAGTACCACAAAATGCCGCATTGTAATGCAAAAGAGCGAAGTCTTAATGCGACCCTGTAGCTAGAGCCTGCGTACTATCCTGTCTCCAAAAAAACAATCATTTTTTTCAGGTCCACGACAATGCCTTTTCGCTTTGCCATTTATATACGTTATGAACCCGCTTCTTTGAAAGGCCGTCGACAACTATTTCAGTCCCTCAATACGTACAGGGCATTGTAACTTTAAGCAGAACTGCTGCCATCGAATGCATGGGCCGGCATGCACGATGACACGGGGCACCGCTTCGCAGGGTACATGGATCAGCTTAAATTCGTTTTGCGTGAAGATTCCAGGGCTGCGATATTATTCAAGGTGCTGCTCAGCTTCCTGCCCTTAATAATCACGGACATTCCCCACGGCATCTGAAACCCTATTGTACAGAAATGCAAAACACTACTAGTTCGGTTCGGCATGACTCTCTGAGGTCACAAATGATGCAGTCACAGAAGTACGCATAACACTAGACTGTGGGGTCGGTGGTCGCGTATTTTAGACATCTCATCACGACGCGATGAGATATCTAAAAAATGTGAAAAACGCGTCGTGTTGTGAGCATATTTAAGTCCTTAGTCATTAAGGAACCACCGGAAAACCTGCGTATACTTTAGGCCTTATGTTATCTTATTACTGACCTGTATTGACACACATTATGGACAAGGCCTGCTTTGTTCTGCTTCGTCTTCGGCCGGATCAAATCGCTGGCGTTGGGTATGTGGGTACGCTTCCATTTGTTCCCAAGATGCGTCTAGTCGCATGTAGTGTTCCGTCAAACGTAATTCGTGCATAGGCCTTTTCTCAAATCATTTGATTGAGCTGCATATGCCGCTTACTGTCATAAGCTCCCACGTGTACGGCCAACTACAGAAATGTCTGCTTTCCTTTTAGACTCCTGATACTCTCCCCACTCAGTGTGATTGTTTTGCCTGTCAAGAGGCTTCACCAAGTTGTGGTTGATTGCGCCTGATCCGCCCGGTCGGGCCCCGCCTCTCTGCAGCCGCTCCAGCCGCTCTCCCGCCGCTCCCTCGCCAGTCCCCCGTCGCTCTCTCGTCGCTCCCCCGCCGCTCTCCCGTCGCTCCGGCCATTCCCCGCCGCTCCCCCGCCGCTCCCCTGCCGCTCCCCCGCCGCTCCCCGCCGCTCTCCCGCCGCGGTCCAACGGGCGCACAAGTTGTCTACTCGGCAGGCCGGCGCGTGGTTGTTATAGCTCTGCAGTCGGCCAGTTCCGTGTCAACGTACGCCCTGCAGAGCAATCCCAACCAGGCCCTGTGTTCAAAACTGCTGCAATGATGGGTGATCTATCAACGAAAAACTAGGCGCTAAAAGGCAGAGAACATGAACTGAATGATATCATTCCCAGAGATTGAGGGCTTGATCAGACTGTTCCGCCTCAGGATGGAGGATTCTTGAATCATAAATGACAAGTGCTAATCCACCGTCATGCCCGCATGTCCGAAAGCGGATTGTTATCATGTTGTTTCATTCTCAGATTATCAACAGATTAATTTATTAACAGATTATTTGACCTCGTTGCCCCTGTATCGTTGACTCAATGCCTTGCTATGCAATGTGCATTACATGGCAGTACATTACTGTGCAAAGCGCACTAAATGCTACGTGATTCGGACGCCAGGTGATTTAAAGTTTGCAGTGGTCATTTAATGTTAGTGTTGTAATAACACGACGTGAGTTATTCACAGGTGGTATATTGTGGATCTCTCTCCTTTTATTGGCTGCTATAATAATAATTGCTTAGAACATGCTCGAAGCAAAATATTTGTACATATTTGCCTGCTCAACTTTAATGGAAGACAGACATTCCATTGCATTGGCAAGATCCATTTGAGTGGGTCTCCAAAGGTGTCTGTTTCGCTTAAGTAAGGTTTTGTAGTGATTCACATCAGTGCTCTTCGAGCAATGAACACGGTGATCCAAGTTGGGCCGTCTGGTTTCTTGGCTAGGTGGTGCATAATAAGTTGGAAACAAGCCTATATGCCAATTTGACAGATGAGCGAGTGCCAACTTTGTGCATGCCAACTGGAATGCGATTATGGTGGGCTGATTGCCTCCAAGCCCTTCCACTTAATCCCACAGATATGTGATCTGTCTTACCGCACTGTATAAGGTAAACTTAGATCAGGCCGAATGTCGTGAAAACAAACGAGGAACATCGCCAACGTTAATAAAGACAATTCGACGTTCTGAGCCCATACCGCCACAAAACCTTCCCTACAAATATTGTTTACGACCAATCATTTTCCAAACATTATAATATTGGTTCGGATTAATAGCAGCAAGAGCAATTCACAAAAAACAGCAAATTGACAAAAAGTTGAGTGAGTTTTCCAAACATTCGCGCACAGCGCGTGTTTTTTGGCTGATTGCCACGCAACCTCTACTTTGAAGCAACGTGGTCAGCAGCGCTTGACCTACGAGAACAAAGCTCATCATACTTCAAAGGCTATTCCCGAACCCCGAAATGGAAAAAGTGTTTCCATCAAAGCATGCATTTCCAGTTTGCATTGCATCTATGTCGATGTGCCCCGCAGTTTCGACAGCCCGGATCTGTGCCCCGCAGTTTCGACAGCCCAGATCTGTGCCCCGCATTTTCGGCAGCCCAGATCTGTGCCCCGCAGTTTCGACAGCCCGGATCTGTGCCCAGCACTTTCGACAGCCCCCTCAATATTGATTTGGCCCCTTCAATCCCGGTCCCTTCCAGCACTGGAAAATTACAAAATATGGGGAGAAACCATTACACAAAGCCTATCTTCTCCGGCATTATTTAACTGGCGATCACCGCAATGCTCCTCAAATAAAGGTTTGTTTTACAAAAGACGAGATAATAAACATTTAGAATTACCTGCGACTCAAGATAAAACGGATTAAATCTGTTGCATTTAGGGGAAGAGAGGTGGTGAGGCCCATGTCCTGCTACCCCCTCGCCCTTATCATGCATAAAAGTTGACACCCCGGACATGGTGCCACAGCCAGACAAAAACTACATTATTTTCTTCTAGTGACGGCTGCATTTAACACGTGCTCGGGTGGAAGGGTCAAATTGACTCCCAAAGTTTTTTCCAGAATGGTTTCCGAACGGCGCGGTGTGGCCACGTCAAATTTTGCATAGCTGCAGACAATTTAATGTCGGATCGTTTGGCATCAAAACTTTAGATGCACTTTAAGGTCACTGACGTATTGCAGCTCAAAGTCAAGCCATGATTTCAGCGAAGTCAATTTATAGGGAATCTTTCAATCTGATGCAATAATGGAGTGTTAGACGCAGCCATACATCTCTGGGATGCTTTCTTAGGCAACAAAAATATTAAATGAGCAAATGACGTTGACTTAGGTAAAGTATAAGGTCAGACCAAGGTCAAAACTAATCCATTTATTACTGTAGGGCTTGCTGTATGGGGTAGTTTCTGGCGCTCATTTCGCATGTATTGAGAGCAGGAACCGCATTATATATCTTCCATGGACTTTTTAGAGGTCATTATAGGTCACTGACCTAAAATGACCCATGTCAACATTTTGTTTTTAGAAACATGCTGCCTAGCGTAATCTTTGTCGTCCATTCAGATGAAAAACTCAGAGCAGCCTTGTATGATTTTGGTCGCCATAACCTTAAAAAGATCAAACAAGGTCACTAACCTTAGATGAACATGGAAATTCTGCTTAGAAACAGTTATCTAGGTTCTGGAGCACTTTCGAGACCAACCTGGAATTTGACCTTGTTTGACCTTATTTCACCCGAAGGTCATAACCTAGGAACCTTAAACTTTGACCTAAGTGATTTCACGTACAGGTCAACATACCCTGTAAATTTGGTGTCTCTAGGTTTCTTAGTTCCCTCGAACTCAGATGGCCAAATTGACTCGTCTCACTCGAGCGAAGGGTATCTAGCTGGCCATCCGGGCGCGTGTTAAGTTAGACTGTCTGCCATCACAACCCGCACTTGAAATAAATGGTGGTCATCTTCAATATTCCATCAGAAAAAAACATTTCGCTTCAATCTTAGCAAAAGGAATAGTGGAATATATCACATTTGCATCCACGCAAATGTCATGCTTATAGGTGCGAAGCTGTTACACATATAAATGAGCACGTCAGAAGGACTCACCTCCAGTTTTACTTTTTTCCAATAGGGGTGCTATCACCAGCAAATAGCCGAAGTGGCTTTCGGAGGGAGAGAGCCAAATGTCAATTTGTCACTGAACTGCTATAGCAATTGGACCAAAATCCCCTCCCAAAAAACACCTTTCATTTGAATTGCAACTCCTGGCTAAAGCGAGATGGTAATGTAGCTCCTAACACCCCCTCCCTCATCATTGCATGTATATTGTCTGTAACTTCTTACTCCTCACGCCTAATTGCCTCATCGTTGCCTAAATCCTTGGCTGTCATATCAGTTTCCAGCTGGCAAGATTGAAATTGGGAAAAGGTTTAACTGGGAAAAATTGTCATTCAAATGCTAACAAAACATTCATGAAAAGATTGCATTTTAAGGAGAGGGAAATTTTCGAGGAAAAGTGGAAGGGCCAGCAAAGAAAAATCATGCAGTCTTTCCCCAAAGTACACGTGCCTGTCTCATCAGATTTTGCACACTTCTTCGCAAATTGGGCGGGGTACGGAGGCTGGAGGCCTGAACTGAACAGGAGCTAGGTAATACCCTGATTTGAATATCTAGTTAATTGGCAACGATTCTCAATTAGGAACTAAGCAACAATGGCATAACAGGACACTTAAGAAGTATTCACACCTCTTGTCGTTCCTTTCCCTGAGGAGTGCCATCAGCCCTCAGCGCCGAGTCCACGGTTCTCTTCAAAGGGCGGAAGGCTCGGTGCTTGGACTGTTACGGTGAGTCAACAGTCTTTCTGTTTCTTTTCTGTGTCTTGAAATGTTAGTCTGAATAATCACAGGTCAACTATTTTCTTGATTTGATCATTTCGCCGACCTTCCCTGAACTGTCAATAATAAGTTAACAAGCACCAAAAATTAAACCTAGATAGGCAATCGTGAAAATATAATGTGAGCGCCGCTTGCAGAGCATAAGTGCATTGAAATTCACCGCCTATCTCACATATCTCAATTGCATCGCGACAATCAAAACCTGCCATTGCGGCCAAATGGATCGTCATATCCAGCTTTTTCAGTATTTTGTACTGTCTAGTTCGGGGCACTGAGGGTCGGCTGTTAAAAACGGCGAATCGACCGACCGGCCGGCCATAGGAAATGCATTGATTTGTCTCCGACCTGTCACCGGGGTAGTGACAAACTAAAAATCATAGGATATTTTTGTCGCCAGGCTGTGATGGAGCCTGAGAAAGATGCCATCGCGCCATAGGGTACAGTAATGGGTCTTTACAGAGGTTTGTTGGTGTGGGATGAAACGTATTACCATTGAAGCCGACACAAGGTTGTGGAATGCGCGCTGTAATGTTCTGCCCTGACAGTCACCAAAACTTCGGTCAAAAACATTTTTTTGCACCAAGCGTCGCAGGAAAATAACATTTTTGTCGCCGACCTTAGTGCAAACCATCTGTGAAAACTGAGCGGGGCATCCAACTCTTGATTTAAAGGCCAGTCTTTTCAAAGCTTTATATGGACTCTTAATCAATTGAGAATTGAATAGTTGCACAAATCAAAGTGACTACCAATGCACTTCTGGGATCCCCGGCGCCGCCTGTGTCAGGGGAATGCAAGTGACTGGCCCAGTCTTCACTTGACGTCATTGGAACAGTTTTTAGTAGCTACTTAGCTTAAGCGGGCACTTATGTCCGGGTTTATGGTCGACAAATGATTGCTTTTTGGCCACCATTCGCGTTTCCGCTATTTCGCGATGGACACAACCACCCCACAGTCGGAAGCCTCTCTGGGACGCCCCTCACATGCTGAACACTGCGCTGTACCGATTTTTCCGCTACAGTTGATGCACCCCTCAGTCCCACAGCGTTGCCCAACATTGCTGGATAAGTCGCCAGATCACGTACCATCCAGGGTGGTTGAGGCACACCACCCGGCGGTGTTTGTCCCCAGGCAGCCGCGTCCCACCCGACGGCCGGCGTCTGTCCCCAGACAGCCGCATCCCACCCGGCGGTGTCTGTCCCCAGACAGCCGCGTCCCACCCGACGGCCGGTGTCTGTCCCTAGACAGCCGTGTCCCACCCGGCGGTGTCTGTCCCTGGAGCCTCGTCCCACCCAGCGGCATCTGTCCCCAGGCCGCCGCGTCCGCCGAGCCGCGCCCTTGGTGCCCGCCCCCGGGCCGCGCCGTCGGCACCGACGCCGCCGACGGCCAGTCTTCCGGCGACGACGGCCGGGGTCGTCGGCGGCGACGGGCGGTCCGCGGCCGGTGACGTCAGCGGAGCGCACGCCGGCTCGTCGAGCTGCATCGGCGGCCGACGAGACTGAAGGGCGCCGGGCGCGGGCGCGGGGGCGGACCGCTGTGCACGGCCGACGCTGGTCGCGTGGTGTGGTGAGCGGCGCGTGGCGGGGCTGAGGGAGTGGCCCGCAACTCAGCCCGCTTTCCGACTGACGAGAGCCGCGTCGGACGGGAGCTCCGCCAAGGTACGGCTTGGAGGGCGTGACGGCAGCTGTCGGCTGGTTACGTGACGGGAGCTGTCGGCTGGTCACGTGATGGGAGCTGTCGGCTGGCCACGTGACGGGAGCTGTCTGCTGGTCACGTGATGGGAGCTGTCGGCCGGTCACGTGACAGGAGCTGTCGGCTGGCCACGTGACAGGAGCTGTCGGCTAGCCACGTGACGGAAGCTGTCCGCTGGTCACGTGACGGGAGCTGTCGGCTGGTCACGTGACGCGCTGATGACAGATCACCTTACGGCCAATGCATTAAGACTATGTTAGACCGCTCATTGCTTGCGAGCGCGTTTGCACTGACCTGCTGGCGGGTGAGCATTCGACTCAGCCTGAACCACTGGCTTCTCCCACGCCCCGCGACCTTGTTCTCCGTCTGTTGGGCTGTGTGTCTGCAAGCCCGACGCACAGATAAATGATGTCTATGCATAGCCGGCCTACTGCACGCTCCCCCGGCGCCTTGCGGCGAGCCGCTTCTGCTGACAGGTGACAGATGGACGCTATCTGGGGGTCTGGCAAAGGAGGACAAACCTTCCCAATATACCACAGGGAGATAAGTATGCATTGGCTGAAAATGCGCACTGCTGCGTGGGTACAGACATCCCCACTGGTAGCATTGCTGAACACTTACGCCCCGTGCGTACCTATTAATGTGTGGCTGGAAGCTGCGTGGGTGTAGCTTGAAAAAACAAATGTTATAATCCTATCCACTGGAGGTCTTTAGGGCAATGGCCATAGCACGAATAGGTTCACGTTAGACATGTCATAGCACCATAGCACCATAGCACGCCAAGTGATTTCATGTATGTATGTTTCGATTTCGGAGCAGAATCGTGTTCATCATCAAGAAAGTACAAATACTTGAACCTGCCCCTGACGCCAAAAGAAACGAACAACCGTGAGAGAATGCACCAACAATGAGGTCTTTGTGAGCATGCAGGACATCATACTTGGTTTTTCACTTCTACCAACGAGTAGTGCGTCGGTCGGCATGAAAGAAGATCAAACAGAGTGCTGAGGGAGTCTATCCAAAGGCGGCAGGCTGGCCGGGTCTAAAGTAAACCGACTGCGCTGTCAAAGTCCTCCGAGAAGTGGCACACGACAAGACAAGCAATTAGAAATGTATAATCGGTGTCACTCAATTAGTTTTGTGGATCAGCAATGCCATTAATACTGTAGCATTTATTCTCCAGGCGGCTTAGTCAGGCAGCTTTTTTTTAACAAAATGGTGTTCACCTTGGCAAATCATCTCTCGTGCCATAAACATCAAATGCAACGGAAAAAACGCAAACTGAACTGTACGACTACATAAATGTCTGTCAATTCACCATCTATACTTCACACGCGCTCTGGAGAGTATCTTGGAATAACACAACGGGGGAGGGGGGGGGGGGGGTGTTGAGTCAAATGTGTGCCTGTTTCCTTTTCCCCTAGTAAGGCAATGCACAGTTTTTTGTTTTTTTTAGAAAATGTGGTGCCTGCGTGATGATCTCCTATGATTATAGTGTTACGGTAGCCTAGGTCAAGATGTTTAGAGTCAAATGAAGTCAGCAGTGAAAAACGAATGGCTTACACTCACGAACAACAACGCTAAATACCACAGTCTTCAATACACATGGGCGGGAAAACCACTGAAAACCAGTGCGGCAATTCATGACAATCGCGCAGTGCTGCATAGTGATGACGTGACTGACGAGATATGGTTTCAAACGATGTCTAATTGAACCCAGCCAAAGTGAACTTGGCAAAATACGCGGTAAACGCAAGGTAAACTGGGCAAACCAATAGTTCTGATTCACAAAAACAGCTCATTCGGCAAAGAGTTAAGTGCAACAAATCTCCACGCACACAGACGTACGAAGCGTTCCCAAATCTGATCTTTTCTCCGTCCCCTCCTGGCCTTCCGCGAACGGCGCCACCAGCTTCCGGTGGACCGGGGTAATCAAGTGGCTAGGTGTGTCCAGGGACGGGCTGAGCAAGTCGTCCGCTTTATGACAATCATTTTCGTAAGGGTGGCATCAACGGCGGACATTTCCCCTGGACACCAGCCTCCAGTCGAGAGTGCCTCGACCGCGTTGCGAACCTTGTCCGTCGCTATGGCTGGGTGACAATGCAGTGAGCGGCCATTCTGACCGCCAGGTTGTGAACAAAAACGTTCTCGGATGATCTAGCTGTATGTTTTGTTGAAATGACGTCTCGTTGTCTAGTTAGTAGGCACACCAAAAACCGCTTCCTAGCAACTTTTAGGTTGCGTGGTATTTGAGAAAACGAGAGTATCGCGTAGATTTTTGCTTCGTCTGGTGTGCGTGGTAAGACATGATCATAACTCGCACACTTAGCCATTCAGTCAGCACATAGCTATGAGCTCATCTTGACCACAGAGGGCTCAGTCAAACTTTTCTGTTAAAGGGTCTCTTTACAATGCCAGGCGTCCTGGAGGGAATAATAACACGGATTAATGACTTCACTATAGGATTTTTCGTTCAAATGAACCGTCCAGTTCTTACAAAAAGCTTGCATTGTATGGTTTATATATCTAAATTCATATGATGTATGATTACACAATTATATGATATCTCAATTTCATCAAATAACATCGTTAGCACCAATAGAAATTGAAGAGAGACCGAACTTGTGCTCTTTTGCACCAAGCCGATCATGGGAAGTTTGAAAATTACGAAGGTCCTAGCGGTCTGGGGGCGAGTGGGGAGCGAGATGCGACACCAGAATAGGGCGACGGGCCCTGGACGTCACACTTGCCGATGTGCGAAACCATAGCATGTGAAGTTATTTGATTGTGGCGAAGTGCACCCCTGCCATAGGTACGTCTCTCTGACTGGGGGCGGGGGGAGGGGGGGGGGCGAAGGGGGAGACGCACCTTGTCGATTTTACAATATTACGCGTTTGTGGCGAGCAACGAAAGTAATGCACCAGACAATTATTCTTCTCTTTCAGTTCTTTGACCACCTGGCAATGATGCTGGGCCCTGACAGCGCAGGTGGGGATGAAAGTTGCGGGGATCCACGAACAAAACTTCAACAACTGGCAGGCTACTTACCCATCTGCCTTCCTATACATGCCTCTACCCACGGCATAACATACTCCAACATATGTGTTCGGTAAACGATGGGGGTCGGGGAGGATGTCACTCTCCCGCCCGTCTTTCATCGCATCGCATCGAAGCAGATGTAAGCAACGCTAAAATGTCACATTATAGCGATGAGAAGCGTCATCGTTCTCGCACGTCACCAGTTAACAGCACAACATGGTGCAGCATAAGCTCTTGAGGAAGCTGATGAAACATGCCAAGAAGTGTTCTTGAGATAGTGTGTTCAATGATTGAAAACTTGAAAATGAACAAGGTGAACACATTTTGGAAGAAAACAAAAACAACATCTTTCCACGAAAAAGCAAAGCTTTCAAAATGCCTCGGTTTGCACAATAAGTGACAATACTACCCAGCAAACAGCCATTGTTGCTTTTACAGGTAAGAGAAGATTCACCGGTTGCACCTAATCATTATGCGTTTTAAAAGGATCGACGACTTTTGAAAACTCAGTTGGATGTGCTGGTGCTATTGCCACCTCGCACCGAACATTGAATTATGTCTGAAAATCATGGAAGTATATGCAAAGGGATGATGGAGGCTTCGACAGGTTCTATGCAATCGTAAAACGCGACGGAATTACGTGGTTAATCAGCAGTAAAACGTATATCTGGTGATCGGATGATTAGTGGCAACGGCGGCTATGTTAATTAAAGGGCAGCAACGCGGATGCGCTGCGACCAGAAGAGTAGGCCGCCCGGAAAACATCTCACCATGAGAGCGGTTCGCCACACCACCAGGGCGGTTCATCTCACCACGAGAGCGGTTCATCCCACCACGAGAAGGGTTCATCTCAGCACGAGAGCGGTTCATCTCACCACGAGAAGGGTTCATCTCAGCACGAGAGCGGTTCATCTCAGCACGAGAGCGGTTCATCTCACCACGAGAGCGGTTCATCTCACCACGAGAGCGGTTCATTTCTTTTTGGTCTGACCTGCTACGGATCAAAATACATTGCGTAATGGCATTTTGTGCCAGCGCCCAATGCAAACGTCTTTGTTCAGTCGAATAGACCATGAGTCCATTCGTCCTTGATGGGCATGGCCTGCGGCCGGTGGCAGCTGCCGCGCTAAAGGTCAAAGGACGCCAGAAGGAGGACGGACCGTGCTGAGCCATTGCCATTTACCGTATTATTGCGACATGTTCAGCTTTCGCCACCAAATTCAGTCATTTACATGGAATTGCGAGATCAGGTGGTAGGGGAAGCGCTCACAAAGACACTACTTAGCGTGACCTTTGATTCCAGAGATCCGTTCATTCAAAAAATTCAAATTAAATCCTTAAAAAATGAGCCTTCTTAGTGCAAACATGTGTCTAGATTCCAATGGAGGATCCAGGACTCCCTATGATCCTATGTTTGTGGCATCCTGGAATTGTTGGGGCTCCAGACGCATGTTGGCTGCTTGGATTAGAATAACAACGGTGCCAACAATTGTAGTATAACGAACAACACAAACAACACGACGTCCTATCACGAAAATGGATTCCATTAGTAGGGGGTGATGCACCGATGAGTAATGAATCATATGGACCAATATTGAGCCAAGAATGGCGGCTCCTTGACCACGAATAATCCTTCACATGCGGCCATGCCTCCATTATCCCTGCGAAAGTGAGGGCGCAACCAAATTATGGCTTCCACCCCAACCACAGACGCCTTCAAACGCATGCATCATATACCAATGTTGTGTGCAATGATAGCCGTTTTCACTGGAGCTGCAGCGAGAAATGCTTCCCAACGGGCAAATTCTTTGCAAAAATAGTACATTAATATTTACAAGAAAAGACGTTTAACCCATCATTTTTCAAAGGACTTATCTGAATTGGAGAAACATATAATTGCTAGGACTTGTCGTTTGCAGACCATAATTATTTCTCTCGATTGGAGCACTGTCAAAGGTAATATTTCTTTTTTGAACTATTGTTTGAGAGTTATTGAGATTCATAACTTGCCATGGCGTTCGCTGTACTGACTGAACCTGAGCTGCCACGATGCCTTCAGTTTTTGCCGTTCTTTATGGTGCTTATGGTAAATTACTGTAACCGCATTGTATGCTGCAATAACCGCTGAATCGGATTGTCCAGTGTTCCAAACTAGCGGTACAGTCCTGAACAGGGAGTCCAAAAAAGGAAGTTTACAGATGAAGTCCCACCTCTGAAACCGCCCTGATGCATACGACCAAGTGATTTTAGCGCAAGACAACTTGATTATGTGGTTAATTCAGACCGATTGAGATGAAATCTTTTATCACTCTTTCTTCCCATGGAAAGCAACGGCCGACTTTAATTTTCTCTGAGCATTTCGAAAGTTTTCGCAATAACTTAACTCACTGCACCATCCACAAATGCCACCAGTCTGACAAATTTGCACAATTCTCAACTCGCGTGTGCCCTTGGAGCTTTTCCATTCAATCATGGTGTGCCCTCCACGACATCATTCCATTCGACGTGGGCAATAATGGCGCTGCCGCAGCTCCGGCGGGGCTCACCGCGGCTGCCATGGGCAGAGCAGCTGCGTCTCTGGTGTAATTCTTCCCCGCCCTTAATCCTCTTTTCATTCGGCCAAGGACGGTGGTGGCCCAGGTATATGGACGGCCAATTTAACGAACAAAACTAACTAAGGCACTTCATCTTCCTTTATTGCCGACGGCAAGGCGTTGACCGGGCGTTCCATTCGCAGGCACCGCCGCAATGCTGCTGACGGCCCGGCGGCGGAGCATGGGGAAGCCCTGACGACTCCGAGGACGGAAGACGGTCCTGCCGAGCTGGTACAGCACCCCGGGGCCTTCCTGGCCGACCCCTGGAGCCGGGCTGGTACAGCAGCCCGCTGGAGCCGGGCGGGCGCGGCCGGGTCGCGGCCGATACGGCCCCCCGCGCCGCGGTCAGCATGCTCGGCGTGCTGACCCTAGCACTGCTGCTGACCCCGCCCTCTGCTGACGGTGAGTGCCAGCCGCTGACCTGCGTTCATGCTCGGCGTGCTGACCCTAGCACTGCTGCTGACCCCGCCCTCTGCTGACGGTGAGTGCCAGCCGCTGACCTGCGTCCATGCTCGGTGTGCTGACCCCGCCCTCTGCTGACGGTGAGTGCCAGCCGCTGACCTGCGTCCATGCTCGGTGTGCTGACCCCGCCCTCTGCTGACGATGAGTGCCAGCCGCTGACCTGCGTCCATGCTCGGCGTGCTGACCCCGCCCTCTGCTGACGGTGAGTGCCAGCCGCTGACCTGCGTCCATGCTCGGCGTGCTGACCCCGCCCTCTGCTGACGGTGAGTGCCAGCCGCCGACCTGCGTCCATGCTCGGCGTGCTGACCCTAGCACTGCTGCTGACCCCGCCCTCTGCTGACGGTGAGTGCCAGCCGCTGACCTGCGTCGCCGCTGCGGGCTGGGCCTCTGAGTCCTGAGGCCTCGAACCCCGTGCGGGCTGGTGCCGGCCGGTGGCGTGCCCAGTATCAGCGCCAGGCACCGGCCGGCCACTGACGCTCGCTGCGACAGCCGCGCGGGACCGGATGGCGCCGCTCTGTCCGTGGAGGGGACTGCTCAGGAGCACAGATGGCTGGCGCCTGATCGCACCCGATCTGCTCAACCTTGTGGCCGGTGTTTAACAATAATACAAAATGTAGAGGCCCGCTAAGCTGGAATTTCTTTTTCAAACGCGGAGTTGTTCCAGTAAAGGATATTGCATGTGTATTGACCGTCACTTTATTGACGGAAGTTTTAATTCCATTCGTTGAAGCTTTCCAATCAGGCCTCCGACAGTTTCCTTGTTCGAGTCGTGCTTATGAATCGCCGTCTGCCAGCTGAACAAGTGGGTGCAGGAGATTCGTTGATAAAACTGCGGGTCGACCAAACTCCTAGTTGAAACCCTTCCCTGGGCGTCCATTTTCATCTTGAAGAGTTCGTTACAATTGAACACTTAGATCAGCATCAGTTTGTTAACTACATTTTTACCGACCCATGCATAAATAACCTAAATGTTCAGTTCACACATCCACTTAACGAAACAGTCGGGATCCGTGAGTTTTAAGGACGTATTTGGCTGCCACAGACTTACGAAATATCAATACCCGAATAGCATATCCGTTTGAGAAACCACCCACAGCAGACCAACTAACTGCACTTTCTGACGACGAAAGGATCTGCTGGCTTGATTTACTCTGACGCTACTAAGAAGAATAAAAGCCATTTCATTAAATTGTAAATCCGCCTCTCCATCAAAACTTCATCGATCCACCACTGGTGCCATGGGCTGGCCAGGCGCCTGGCCGGCTTGCTGCCTGAGTAATGCTGCAACCCTAGACAAGGTTTTACCTGCAGCTCATGCATCGCGTCAATCATGCTCCGTTGATTGGAATAAGCGCCGGAACATTGGGTTTCATGGTTGTGCTTAATGAGCACGTTTTGATATCCAAATGAGGGGCTAGTAAGCGTTTCACGATGTTTCTCTAGCGTAACGCAATGCATCCTGATTAGCAGGCTGGCGTGCTTGTTTCATTTTTTCCAAACTACTATTGTTACGGTTTTAAAGTCACAGCTTTCGATTAATGAGTTTACGACTTACGTTTACTTGTTGACCAAAGCGGGTAAAAAAATATAGAGCGGTTTGGGTGGAGCTGTTGTCTGTGAAGCCTCTGCATATTATCCCGGCCGAAAGGGTTTCAAGGCGCACACGTAAGCTTTACCGAAATGCAAATTTTGGAACGACATAAACAGTTTTTCAATCGTCTTCGGGACAGATAACGTCATGGTTGTCCAGAATTTGATATGCCTATATCAAAGATTGGCATTATGTTGCAATTAATACCCGTAAAGTGTATGCAAACTTCAACAGAGCTGGCAAAATCCTGCTTAAAATTTTATTTCTGAGTACAAGGGTTCTCCCGATGCATTTTCAGCATGCATTGCTAATGCCCCTGGTAGTCCTGGTAGCTACCAACGTCATCCTGCCATCCAGTTAGGAGACCGCCGGCAGACACGAAATGTCACGCAGGCAGATGCATCATGCCAATCATCATCTGACCCATGAATATTTAATGGCGTCACCTGCGCCAGGGAATGATCCGTATACTGGTGCCTGGGGGAGCCGTGTCAGCTTCCTCCGGATGACCTGGCGACCTCGGCACCCTGGCGGGGCGGAGTGCCGAGGCACTCTGCGCACCTACGACCCCGCAGCTGTGTCGCGCCCGGCCGCGCCCTGCCAGCGCAGGGCGTCGCCGCGCCCAGCCGGAACAGGTCAATCACTGCCCACTGCCGGACTCCAGTTCGACGCCAGCAGGCCGCCGCCTAATGAATTCCTGCACCAATCGATGTGACAGGGCGCGGCCGTGTCCGCGACCGGCGGACAGCTCCCGGGCGGCCCAGGAGCGCCGCTCACGTCTCGTCTGGCCGCGGCGCGCTCGTGACCGGCGCGCGTCGGTCGGCCGCGGTGCCGCCCTGGGACCGGTTGCAGCGGCGCTGCCGGCCGGCCTGCCGGCGCGCACTTGGGACCGGCCCCGGCCACGGCGCCGGCCGGCAGCTCGGCACGCGCCTGACGTGACCTGTCGCACTCGGAGCGGCGAGCCGGCCGCTCGGTGCTTCCGACGGCACGCGGCCGCGGCCCGGCCGGCTCCGGCGGCCGCCGTGACGCGTAGCGCTTCCGTTCGGGGCATGCCGAACCGGTAACGGCGTCGCGGCCCGCTGCCGGGGCGAGCGGCGGAGCACTCCAATGTCGAACGCCCGCGGCGGCGGCGGCGTGCGCCCCCCACCTGACCTTCAGTCGACGGCCCGAGCCGGTGAGACACATAGCGCTCGTAACTCAGCCGTGGCAGCTGGACGGGCCGTGTCTGGCCGCGGCCGCAGTCCATCAGCACGGTCCTGCATCTCGCGCCACACCACTGTACATGCAAACTGCCGGTCCGGCGGCGCCCACCGGGCGGTGACCTCCGGAGCTCCGGCGGGGGAGGCTCCGGAGTCCCGAGAGGGGCCAGCGATCAAGCAGAGCGTCTCGCTGAGCGACACACTGCGCCGAATCCATTTGCTCGACTTATCTGTTGCTGGCATCAGTCTGAATGGCTGAGCATTACCTGGAATGGGCGGTGAAACGACGACGAACATCTGCCGCGAATGGCTGCAGCTCGCCCCAGGCACCGCTCGGCCGTCCCCTCCCCTCCGGCTCTGAGCTTCCCCCTGCCGCACGTCGTCGGACGACTGAGCCCTGTTCGGACTGCGCAGACCGCGCGCTTAACCGTCTGGCTCCGCCCCATTATCCACGGCTGGTTGTCTGGCTCCGCCCCATTATCCACGTCTGGTCGTCTGATCCGCCCCATTATCCGCGGTTGGTCGTCTGATCCGCCCCATCATCCACGGTTGGCCGTCGCCAACCCGCTCGGTCATCCTGTCAAGAGTCTGTCCAAGTTGCCGCCAACCACTACCCCCTCCTGCCCAGCGTCTGTCTACGTTGCCGCTAACCAATATTCCCTCCTGCCCAGCGTTTGTCCACTTTTCCGCCAGCTCACGCACATCTCCGCCTAGCAAGTGCCGGACCATCTCGCTGCCAGTCCGCACAGCCGGTCCTCCTGTCAGTGAGACCATCAGTCCCGCCGTTGATGCGTGTGTTCTGCCGACCGTCTGGCGCTGAGAGCGTCTGTGCCTCAGCCCATCGGCCGGTCCACATGCCTGCTGATGAGGTCTCCCGATGAGGTCTCATCACCTGACCACCCCACTTCGTTCGTCTGCCGGCCCCGCCTGGACAGTGCATGCAATGTAACGCTGCGGTCAGCCAGCAGTCCCGCATGGCCCGCTGGTCCCGCCACCCGCTGGTCTGCTGGTCCCACCGACCCGCTGGTCCAACCGACCGCTGGTTTGCTGGTCCACTGACCGCTGGCCCGCTGGTCCCACCAACCGCTGGTCCGCTGGTCCCACCGACCGCTGGCCCGCTAGTCCCACCGACCGCTGGTCCACTGGTCCCATCGACCGCTGGTCCGCTGGTCCCACCGACCGCTGGTCCGCTGGTTCCACTGACCGCTGGTCCGCTGGTTCCACCGACCGCTGGTCCGCTGGTTCCACTGACAGCTGGTCCGCTGGTCCCATCGACCGCTGGCCCGCTGGTTCCACCGACGCTGGTCCGCTGGTCCCCACCGACCGCTGGTCCGCTGGCTCCACTGACCGCTGGTCCGCTGGCTCCCACCAACCGCTGGTCTGCTGGTCCCACCGACCGCTGGTCCTCTGGTCTCACCGCCCGCATGTGCGCTGACCCCTGGCTTGTCGTCCATCTGTTCAGCCGTTCGCTAGCTCGCTTCTTCAACGGTCTCCGTGAGCACCGATCTGCTCCTGCACTGGCAGTCAGCTGGTTCACAGGTCTGCCCCAGGATGGTTACCAGCCAGCCTGCTGATCCGGTCTGCTCCCGCACCGGTTACCAACCAGCCTGCTGATCGGTCTGCCCGGCACCGGTTTGTCAGTCAGCCTGCTGATCGGTCTGTCCCAGCACTGGTTACGAGCCAGCCTGCTGATCCGGTCTGCTCCTGCACTGGTTACCATCCAGCCCGCTGATCGGTCTGTCCCAGCACTGGTTACCAGTCAGCCTGCTCGCCGGTTCGCCGGCGCGCTGATCACCAGTAGCCTGCCCGCCCGGCCCCCGCTCCGCCCGCCTGCCGTCGGGCCCGTGTAATGGCCGGCCGGCGCGGCCCCGTCCGCTGTCCTCTGGTCTCCCGCCTGGGCCATCTGGAGTCGCCAGCGTACGACCGCCCCCGCCCATAAGCCGCGGGATTATGGCCGCCCTTCAACGCCGTTGTTTGGCGCTCGTCGAGGACGGTCGCTCGAGAGCGCCGGAGACTGTCGGTGGCCGAAAAATGAAGACGGACGCGGGCGGAAGGAGGGCCGATGCAGCCCGAGCGGCTGGCGGCGCGTCCCGTTTACCGCTGAACTGGCAGCCGGCCCCAGGTGGCCGGCGGCGGCGGGCCTCAATCAGAGCAGTTACCGCCGCCCTCCCACCCGATCCCGGCCGAGCCGCGCGCCGACAACACTGTCGGACCTCCGCTGAGCCGCGCGCCGACAGTTATCGCCCCCCCCTCCCACCCGATCTCCGCTGAGCCGCGCGCCGACAGTTACCACCGCCCCTCCCACCCGATCTCCGCTGAGCCGCGCGCCGACAGTTACCCGCCGCCCCTCCCACCCTATCTCGCTGAGCCACGCGCCGACAGTTACCGCCGCCCTCCCACCCGATCTCCGCTGAGCCGCGCGCCGACAGTTACCGCCGCCCTCCCACCCGATCTCCGCTGAGCCGCGCGCCAACAGTTACCGCCGCCCTCCCCCCGATCTCCGCTGAGCCGCACGCCGGCAGTTACCGCCGCCCCTCCCACCCGATCCCCGCTGAGCTGAGCCGCGCGCCGACAGCACTGTCGGACGGCCTGCCAGTCAGACGAGCGGGCGGCTCAGTGGTGGGGGCGGTGTGGATTGCCTCAGAGTGGGCGGCTTCAGCTCAGACGGCGCCGCACGGCCTGTGGGACTCCTCTTCCGCCGGCCCGTTCACCAGGCGGCGCGTTATCGGAAGGGGAGGGCGGTCGAGTGATTCTGCCCTTCTCCTCCCCTGGGCATCAATCAGAGCGGTGACGGGCGGTTCTCCTCACTTGCGGGCCCTCGGCAGCCGACCGGGTGCGGAGCCGAGCTCATGCATAAAACATGGACGCTGCATTGACGTCCACCGGAATTTTGTCAACAAGCTGTTGAAATGTAAATGAGGAGTGATTTGAGGAGTTAATGGAAGAGCCTTTATCTGAATGTGCCTCTCTGGCGATAATTCTAGCATAGATTGACAGAACTTGCCATAATGTCGAGATGCTGGCAGTTTGATGAGTCCTGCAGATTCCAATAGAAAAAAACGTCTGTGGGATGTCAGTGACGATTTATTTTGTTTGCATAAAATCTATGATTGTTATGTGTGATTTAGGTTATCAAGGAAAAGGTCGTCTTTTCTTCATGACAGAGGCCACCAACAACATGGGCACTTGTTTTCAACATTTGTGAATGCAAGTGGGCTTTTTGCGGTGTTGGGACAAGCGCGCGTTCTCTCCAAGTGCCTTCATCTTCTATCTTTTTGCATTCATTCTCACGCCCCATGTCTCTCCCCTTAACTACCCCTCTCTCTCTCCCATCATCTTCTTTCCTCTTCCCCCTCTCTCCCTCCCCCTCTCTCTCCCTCTCTCACTCTCTCTCTCCACCCCCCTCTCTCTCTCTCTCTCTCTCTATCTCCCGCCCGAAACCTCTCCGCGGCACTTGAATGTGTGCCGGCCGGTAGCCGTCTGCCGCTAACTGCGGTACGCCGCGTCCCCCCAGGTCTCAACTTCGAGCACGTGCTGCGTCCGCCCGGCCAGCACGCCGGCGCCCGGTCCCTATTACGACGAGTACTTCTCGGGCAACGTCAACCGTCCTGCTGGGCAGCGCCGCCAGCCTCAACTGCCGGGTGAAGCAGGTCGCCAACGCCACGGTACGGGGACGCCGCGGCGGCCAAGGGATGGAAGTTTTGCGGCCGACTGGGCCGTAGGCGGACCGAGTGGTCGTAAAAACGGTCACCGAACGGGCCCGGATCTGCAGAGTGGTATTGGTGGCTGAGGTTCTTGGGCTGTTGTACTGCTCATCGCAAATGAACCCTCCGGACGCTGGACATCTTTGGGAATGTCCGCTGTTGTGACTCAGTGTTAATAACGTGCGCTGTTGTGACTCAGTGATAATAACGTGCGCTGTTGTGACTCAGATGTCAGAGACTGGATGACTTTGGGTAAGCTACTTATAAAATAAGCGAACTGTGGTACGTTGAAATGTTGTGTCGGGGGCAACGCAGCGCACGCGTCTTTTCCCTATACAAAAAGCTGTCCCATTGGTTGTCCACCTCCTCCCTATATTTTCATCTTGTGCGGCAGAAGAGAAAGAAAGCAGCACTACACAGATGTCGTTTCTGCAGCGCTCTATTTCTCAGACCGCGCTTGCCAGGCGCAGCTCCTCGCGGCACGCTCCCAGCCGCGGCTCTCACGGCACGAGGTCGGGTCACGCCATGTGACGTCACTGATTGTCAGCAGACCCCCACGCATCGGCCCGTCTCCCACGCCAGGCCGAGCGGACGGGCCGGGGTGATTGCTCCCGCCGCTTAAGCCCATATGCCGATGGGCCTAGATTACAGGAGCTGGCGGCAGTGCTCCCACGCAGGACACCCCACGCCGGCGCGCGCGGCGCCCGGTCCCCCACGCGGCCCGCTGGCGCGTGCCAGCTGACGCTGCCGACGGGCGGACTGACACCCCGCCCGCCACTGGTGCCGATGAGTGCAGAGGCTCGGCTGGAGCAGCGCTGTGACGTCATCAGTCGGGCAGTGACGTCATCAGTCGGGGAGGGATGCCTGGTGCGAAGAGGCCGCCCCCGACGGGAACTGTAGCGGCGACGTGTTTCTTCATGTAGCCTCATCTATCGCACGGTCCCACCATATCTGGAAATCGGAGTAAGGCCCAAAAATATTATGGAAGATCGGTTGTTGGCTTGAAGCTTTTCGTTCGAGGCTGTTCATATTTGAGAAGTCGAGCAATATTCAAAGTGGTTGCAATGTATGCCCAAGTGTCTAATGTAAGTTACTGTTTTCTATTTTACAGCAAGTATGGTATGCGCATTTCCGTCTGACGGACTGTGGGATGAAGCAGTTCCTTACGGTTTAAATATCTAGGGGGCAGGGAGGCAAACCCGGTCATGTGCTTTTACCGCGAGAAAATAGAACATTGTGAAAGGCGGCTCTTAGGTTTTCCATGAGGTGACGTTTAATGTACGTGTACGGGAACTATGCCACACGCAATATTTCTCACGTTAATCGAAATTTTGACAACAATAATTGTACTCCTTCGTAAAGATGGAGTTGATTGTTAACGCCAACATGGTGGGTGTGAAATGGCGCCGAAGCCGACGCGCCCTTCAGCACCATAACACCACAACCAAACGCCAAATGCTTATGATCAATTATTCATTACGTCCAGGGCAAACACGAAAACTGTCAACAATGTCTCCAAACCGCATCGACCCAGGCTGTCACATTACGGCCCTCAAGCCGGAGTTTCGTCACAGCGGTGCTGGCGATGGCATCAGCTCTGACACGCCGGCGCCGTTAGCCGAGGTCACCCATCATTTCCACAGCACCGCCAGCATGCAATCTGAACAAAGGGACCGATCGCCGGGCTGAGCACTGTTGCAAACACGCTGACTTCACACCCTCTGTAATCGGCTGCTCCGTTCAGGCGGGTGTTGCACGAGCGTCGCCCATTGTCATTGATTAGCGGGCAGCGACCGGCGGGCAACCGTCCCCCAGGGGCTCTGCGGACTGCCGTCACCAGCAGTAAGATGGCTGCACTGGAAACCTGACCCAAGCCACGCGGATCAAAGGATGCAGTCAGCGTCTACCGGCGAAAAACATTTTTGTTTGAAAGCCCATTAAAAGCGGCGGTTTTCGACGCAGTAATGTTTGCCATGTCGTACAGCTTTGATGTGCTGTGCAGTTGCGTCAGCTTAAGTACTGCTGGCGCGTAGCTGAACAGCGTATCAGCTGTTCCCGGGAGGCCGGGCCAAAGAACTTTAACACCGAGACACTTGGATTTTGCACTTGTGGACATAGCCCGGGAACATTTGTTTGCCTAGGCTGAGATGTAAATACAGGTCAGGCGGGAGCTTTTGACGCTAAATACAGAGGGCAGGCTGGGGGAAGTAATTGCAGCAGAGAAGTGCTCAAGTCTTTCTGGAATTTCAAGAATATTGGGTCCTTATGACAGGCCTTCAACCGCAGCAAATGTAAAATAAGTAGACTTGCCCCTAATCCAATGATATAAACAGTGTCACGCCAATAATTCAACGAGCAGCTAGACGCATGTTGTTTTCCAACCTTGAATGTGCTGGTCTTGGGGTCCATACAGGTCAGGCAGCTGTGTTAGGCGACCACTTTCAGCTGTGATGGCAAGGAATGTCTGTTACGGATTACTTTAATATATGTATTACTTTGGATGGCACACTACGCGAAGAAATTATGCACCTTAAATTTCCTTCCGTTGAGAGAAAAGAGAAGGTTTGAGCAGCATTTGTATTACAGAACTCCTGTCGATAAGCTCTTCATATCGGTGGTTATTCAGCTCTCACATGGGCCACCCCGCTCAGGCCGGTCAGTATCTCACCGCTGCCGCCTGCATTCAGCTCTCACTTGGGGCACCCCGCTCAGGCCGGTCAGTATCTCACCGCTGCCGCCTGCATTCAGCTCTCAAGTGGGCCACCCCGCTCAGACCGGTCAGTATTTCAACGCTGCGGCCTGCATTTGCCGACAAAACAGACAGTTCGTCCAAAAAGAAATTCTGTGTTTTGTCTTGGATGAAGCCCATGTGTGAACAGAGCTCCAGCTTTTCAAAAACCTCGTTGAAAGAGGAACATTGGCAGTTTTTTCACCGTCCTTGGGCATGCCCCTCACACCTCATGCCCCTCTTGGATCCGCCCATGCTGACCCCGATCGCTTCTCCTGGGATGTTATCGGCCGGAGCCGCAGTCAACAAATTGCCAAGCAATTTGGCAGACACTTGATTTGGAAATACGACACTCTCGGTGCGAGTTCAAATGGCGACTCGTAAGCCAAACTTCCATGCGATTTATGACACTGGAAGTTAAGTCCTAAAGTCCACCGAATAAACACTGGCCGTAGGTGGCTAAAACGGCAGTGAATCTTGTTGAAGGAAACATGTTTTCTGAGATTGCACGAAAGTAGATGTTTCAATAGGAAATACTAAGGTTCCGGAAAAGAGCCTGGAACGCTGCTCGACAAGCCCGAATTTGGCACACCGAATCTATTTGCGTACGTGTAAAATATGCTCTGATCCGAAAGGTTGTGCTCTCTCTCCAAGGATCATTTCCTCGTCGTTTTAACTGTACGACGATCAGTTTCAAGTTGTTTTCGTGGTGGGAGTGAAACGAACGAGCAATTGGGACGATATGTTCTCGAGTGGTTACGAGTGGGCACTCAACCTCGCCATTGACGTCACCTCCAATCAGGAGTTGGTGTCAACCCTGACACTCTCTGGGTGACAGTCGGTTGTGGGTTGAGTCGGAGACGGTGAGACGCTGGCGGTGAGCGCCCGCGGCACCGGACCACCTTGCGGTCACGGGCACCCGGTCCGGTCACGCGCCGGCCGGTCGGTCGGCCGGGCTAGTCCACAGCGAAAGAAATGCGGTGAAGATCGCAACTTCTTCGTCTGATATGTATCCTCATTTTCCAAGTGTGCTTCTCATCTGGCACCTCGACCGAGGCTAGCCAGCTGACGAGGCCGGATCGCGACCAGGTCACCCCTGCTGGGACAAGGCACTCCGCGGAGAGGATGGCCTCTCGGGTAGGACACACCTTTGCAGGCTTGAGGCTACATGCACGACACTGGTGGCGCCGGTGGGGTCTTGTTCAGGGCCCCGGGGCGGACACTGTGGACTCTCCGCAGTGAAAGGCGCACCCCTGACCTCCCCGTGACCCGGCAGGTGTCATGGATGCGCGCGGCCGATTGTACCGACGCTGCTGTCGGTGGGGAGCTACACCTACACTATGGACAATCGGTTCCGGGTGGAGCACAACCGGCACACCTCGGACTGGACCCTGAAACTCGAGCGGACCACTCACAACGACTCGGGCGTGTACGACTGCCAGATCGGCACGACGCCGCCGCTCACCAGGCACATCTTTCTCACCGTGGTCGGTGAGTACCACACAAGTCCAGGTTCCCTCACCGTGGTCGGTAAGTACAGCACAAGTCCTAGTTTCCTCACCGTAGTCGGTGAGTACTGCACAAGTCTTAGCTCTCTCACCGTGGTCGGTGAGTACCGCACCAATCCTAGCTCTCTCACCGTGGTCGGTGAGTACCGCACCAGTCATGGCTCTCTCACTGCGGTCGGCGAGCACCGTACCGGCTTTAGCTATCTTACTGTGCTGAGGTGCTCACATTGCCCCCAGCTTTCACCAAAGTGGGTAAGTGCCTGCACCAGCCCGAGTTTCTCACCCTTGTGGTGGAGGATGTCCCCCATACCCCATTTTTTGTTTGTTTGAAATTAATACGGAGACCTCAGTTGTACTACGCTTTTGTGCAGTACCACGGTGGCCTGTGCTGAGGGTGGACCACAGGCAGCCGCATCCCTGCACAGAAAGCCGGAGAGGATCCAAGAGGCCCTCACCACCGTCCAAGGTCTGCATGTTCGCGCAAAGCCAGAGTGGATCCAAGTGGCTCTCACCACCGGCCAAGGCCACAGACAGCTGCATGCCTGCACGGAAAGCCGGAGTGGATCCAAGTGGCCCTCCCCACCGGCCAAGGCCCGCGTGTTCGCGCAAAGCCGGAGTGGATCCTAGCGACTCTCACCACCGGCCAAGGTCCGCGTGTTCGCGCAAAGCCGGAGTGGATTCAAGCAACCCTCACCACCGGCCAAGGCTCGCATGTTCGCGCAAAGCCGGAGTAGATCCAAGCGGCCCTCACCACCGGCCAAGGTCCACATGTTCGCGCAAAGCCGGAGTGGATCCAAGCGGCCCTCACAACCGGCCAAGGCTCGCGTGTTTGCGCAAAGCCGGAGTGGATCCAAGTGGCTCTCACCACCGGCCAAGGCTCGCATGTTTGCGCAAAGCTCGTCGCGACAATGCTGCACTCTCTCATAGGGCGGGGACGAATGCACTTTTCCATTACAGAGGACTCCCGGACCATGAGCAATGAGCACTTCCGAGGCGGCCATCTATCTGTTCCTCTTGGATAGCCATCCATCCTTCTTTGGTTGGTCTTTACCGTGGCATGCAATCAGCTGTAATGGCTCTGCCAGTCAGTGGAACTAGGTTATTTGGGGGGAATTGGTGTAGACAGACATTAAGTACACCATACGCGTTGGATGAAGGAAACAAGCAAGCTGTGAAAACCGTCATTTCCTCTGGGGGTTTGTCCATTGCTGATCCCCTCACACCCATACTAATTATTCATAGGCGATCGCGCCTTACGCCCGGCACTGGAAGCGGGCGAGGTTGGGGGGCTGATAAATCGGTTCGAACCTAACGCACCCATACTGCCTCCGGAGATTTCCACGTGATTAACAGTACCAGAAACCTCAGTTCCATTCGGCTGTTGCTATCCGCGCTGCAGATCAGCCCACAGCCCACTAATGCCAGCACCAGAGATTCGTTCTCCTTACGATGGAACTCAGCGCCGGAGAGCGGTCCCTCGCCAACGTCTTCAACGCAGGAAAACCGACATCGTGCCAGAGCAGTAAATCAAACCACCAGCAAACCAACCCCACAGGCCTGTATCTGCTGATCCTCAAATCCTGGCATCAGAGAGCCATCAAACGCACCGGTCCCAGCCACCGGGAAAGAGATTTACCACACCCATCAGCACCGTGGCTGAGCTCCCCGGTGCCGGCTCGGGGCCGGTCCCACCCGCCGGTAAGGAGACTTACCAGAGCCACTAGCACCGGGGCCGAGCTGTCCTCGGGCGCTGGCTCGCTGCGTGAGCACAGCCGACGGTGTTTCCACTCCTGCCATGTCCACATGTCCACATCCGTTGCCTGTGGCGGGACGGCAGATGCGGTCTGCTGCTGGCCCGGTGGCGAGGGGCCGAGCGGCCCCGGTGTACCGCGGTCCGCTGCCGGCTCGGTGGCGAGGGGCTGGGTGGCTCCGGTGTGCCGCGGTCTGCTGCCGGCTCGGTGGCGAGGGGCCGAGCGGCCCCGGTGTGCCGCGGTCCTCTGCCGGCTGGATGGCGAGGGCCGGGCGGCCCCGGTGCGCCGCGGTCTTCGGAGACCACTCTCGGCCGGCATTCGGACGGTGCCGACCGCGCTATTGCCGCAGTTTGTTTGGATTTGGCCGGAGCACGCCGCCGCGACGCAGCGCTCAGGGACAACAGAGCACGGCTGAATAATTGCGACCCACCTGGTTCCGACAGCGCGGATACCTCTCCATAGCCGCGCTTAATTCGGCGGGCGAACTGAGAAGGAAGAACAGAGATGCGGAGTGGCTGGCTGATGGTGAGCAAGGTAATCAGTCGTCGGAAAGCCTTGTCCCATTCTGCCTGGCTTTGGCAAGGCAGCGTTGCCAATCCGGTTGCTTCATTTACCGTGAGGCGAAGAGAATTCCACCTGCTGAGCTATTGCCTTCAACAAACCACATCCCATCGGAACGCCGAGCTGTCGGCAAGAGCAGGCAGTTATAATTTCGGTCTTACTTTTGACATCCAGAGAATACGGGCGGGTCAGAAGATGTGGACGGCAGTCAGCCGTGTGCTGTGGCTGAGTTGGTTTCTGCAGCATTCGCTGCGGAACAGCGATGTGCTAGGTCGGAGATGGCTGCCTCAGTGACAGATACGTTTCCATCCTCTTTCGCTTATCGCTATAATATCATAGATATCGGGATCAATGCACGAGTTTCGCAACCATTTCCGTTGGTTATCGCTTGGAAACGACCGCAGCATGCTGATCGCTGTCGTTTCGAAAAAAAACTACGGCCATTCGTTTTGTCACTTTTCAACGATTCGCAATGTGAACTGATAATGCCATATGGTTTCTTGTGTGTGCTACTGTAACAGAAAGGCTGGCGTGGCTAGATGCTGCATGTACGTGTTCTGTGCATGCACGCATGCCAATACCGCATCACGCGTTGCTGAAGGGCATCTCGACATGAGGCATTCACAAGGGCGCCGGAAGCTAAGCCCAAATCATTCAGATTCGTTCTGCGTCAAGGAACAAGCGAGTCATGACAGGTGAGAGAATCAAAATAGTCATCATGATTTGATTTTATCATGATGATAAAAAATCAAGATTATCATCATGATATCGCATCACCTCATTCATCCACTCCGGTTGCCGAGAGCTGACATCCAACCCTTACTGAACCCGTCTTAGGACCCGCTGTTCCGTGGTCTGTCATCAAGCTGGCGGGATGATACGCACCGATCCATGTCCTGGCTAATGGGATTGTCCGTTCTCTCAGCTGTCAAAATGTGTTAGCACCTTGCCACTGAGATGTCGGGTCGTCAAAATCTAGGTGTGACATCCAGCCATAGTCTTCTGGGTTTTAACATTAAACAAATTCTACGTTTCTCGTGTTAACCTAATAAGCAGCGTTTTAAGCCAGTGCTGCAAGGATCATGCAGTGTTGCAGTGATCATGTCTGCTCATGCTTATAGTTTGCGCGCAGAATGCCTCCATACAGCACGACTTTTGAGCATTGCGCTGTTGCTGACACAATGAGACATGCATGGGACTGGGCTCCTTGCTCACACAGTGAAAGCCATTGCTCACCCATCCCGCTTGTAAGCAATCGGGATGGCCGGTCCAGGCCGGGTCCCTCAACTCAACAGATTTTCCACTGCCGAACTAAGACCCGCAGGACCTTCAGCCCCACCCGAAGCCAGTCGGGAACATGCGGTAGACATATTCCAGCTCGATCGCGACTACCAGCGGCTCTAACCTGCGCGAAATTAAAGGGCGTTTTACGAGATGGCCATCGACGCCGTGACGGGAGTGAATTGGGCCCGGTGATGTTCTCACCATTGTTCTGGAGCGTGTAGCTGGCGCCGAAGCACTTCAGACTGTGGGTAGATGAAAAGCCAAGCACATCATGTGACATTATGACACAATGTTTTGTCGTCGATATCAGATGTCGTCGGTACGCCACTGTATGAGTGAAATTGGAGCCAAGCATATTTGTAGTGCGTGGCACCGGTAAGTTGCACCGCACATAACAGAGTTTTAGAGCCGTATCCCAGATATCGGGTTGTTTATCGCCTGCACTCACGAACTTTGCTTTTACAAAAGTGAATGCAGTAATGTTCATTAATGATGCATCTTTAAATATGAGGGATGTTGGAACATTTCGCTGAAGTCGTTAGAAACAATAGACCCCGCGCCCAGCCATTCATTTTGTCTCGCGCCGATCAAACGGGTCGAGCCAGTCACATGTCATCCTCGAAATAGCTCTCAGCCGGCCGTTCTGGGAGCGAAGCATGCAATGACTCCGAAACAATTCTCGTTGAGGTTGGCTCGTGCATGCTGAGCAGTCGTTTCGCAGCGGTCGAGTAGAATGATTCGAGCGCTCGTTGACTCCCGCTGTATGGGGAGTGCGGTCTCGCGCCGGGATGGTCGCACTGCGCGAGCTCCGGCGGCTTCACATGCGGGCGCTTCTAAGGATTGTGGTTGGCCAACCCAAGGTACGCGGTACCGTAGGTAGAGCTCTGTACTTATCTAATACAGGCCCCTTCCCTCTGTTCTTTTGCCCTAACAAGGGCCCTGCGGACGCTGCGTCGACAAAAATGACTGCAAATCCGGACGTGCCGCCCCCCTTCTCCCCCCTCCCCCCCCCCCCCCCCCCCCCCCCCCCGTTTGCCATCGGTGGTAGGGCGAAATTTCACCTCCACTCAGTATAAAGCTAAGCAAAGTAAGCAATAAATGGAACTTATGTGTAAGTTAGTGGCGCCTTATTATTTTGCATCTTGTAACTTCCACCTCATAATCCGCATTAAACGTATTTCCTTGCTTCCACTTAACTTGCATTACATGAAATGGTGTTGTGGAGAAATTCTAAACTATCTCGCGTTAAATTGGGGCAAACAAGGCCGTTTATCTTCAACAATGCGCACGACTACTCCGAATTACTCGCAAACAGTTTCATAAATACTCTCGTCATCAGATAAGCTTCGCTCGCTGTGCTCGTGCTTTCTGCGCGCATACAAACCGAGCAGCTCACATCATTACAGTCGAGTGTCTTCAAGTGTCAGCAGCTTGAGATGTCATCCCATGCCATCTCCTCATCGCAGAACACAGTCGGCATTCACAGAGGCACCAACAGCGCCCACTATCTGTGTTTTCGGCTGTTTTTTTGTTTTACGAGCGCGGCCAGGACGACGCAAACGAAGACAGACGGCTGGTATGTCTCGACTCCGGTCGACTGTTGCCCTGTCGGTGAAATCGACGCGGAACGGCCGGGGCGCGAGCACCACTGCACGTCTGTTTACAAGGCTGCAGACGGAGATTTACGCGCCGGCTTTGGCCCGAGTCGCTCGTCCGCGTCAAATCCCAGTCCATTCCTTCAGCTCGATCAGAATACACAGCGCGCCCGGCGATGGGAGGCGGAAACGGTTCCGTAGTCGGGCCCGGCTCTACGCTCGGTGAGCGCAAAAAAGGAATGGTGCTTGAATGGTCAACACAAACCGGCCATTCATCTCCCAATGATTGCCATAGCTTGCTAAGTGACGCCCAGTGGTTCATGTTGTTGAGTCCATCGGGAGTTGAGTCCCTTGTTGAGTGCATCGGGAAAGTTGACGAGACAGACTGCACCATCGACGTTAACTGCATGTACTTGAATGATCACATGGCGTGTAACGCGCGGTGCCAGGTCGACACAATTCTGCATGCAGCCACCCAGAGAACGGCACCTGCGCAAAGCACGGTACCCAGAGAGTTTCCGCTCTCCATATGCTCGCCATTGATCTGCATTAGAGGCAACATGCGCTGGCCCGTTCTTTGCACATCCCAAATTCATACAACCTCGACTGCGCGAGGAGCGTGACCAGGTGCGCGCCGCACGTGGCGCCGGCCAGCCGTGACGGTCGCGCGTGCCGTTACAGAGCCGGACACGGAGATCCTGGGCGGTCCGGAGATCTTCATCGACCAGCAGAGCACCATCAACCTGACTTGCGTGATCGAGCACGCGCCCCAGCCGCCCGACTTCATACTCTGGGAGCACGACAAAAAGGTGAGGCATTGGTGACCGAGCGGTGTTGTCATCACGTGGGACCCCGCCTGACGATGGCCGGGACGCGCCGGTGTGACGTCACTGCAGGCGGATGGACTGGCGCGTCTGCAGCTGTGCTCAGATGATCCAACGTGTCCGCGGCCCTGCTCAGATGGTCCAACGTGTCCGCGGCCCTGCTCAGATGGCCCATTGTGTCCACGGCCTTGCTCAGATGGCCCAACGCGTCTGCAGCCCTGCTCAGATGGCCCAGCATGTCCGCGGCCCTGCTCAGATGGTCCATCGTCATTATCCGCCGACGATCGGGCGCCTCTTACCCCCGCCGTCAGACGACCATGTGCGTCCGTTTCCCGTCCCCAGACGATCAACTACGACTCGGAGCGGGGTGGTGTTAGCGTGGTGACCACCAAGGGCCGCACGACGGTCTCGCAGCTGCTGATTCGCGCCGCTCGGCCGCCCGATAGCGGGCGCTACACGTGCCGGCCGGCCAGCTCCAAGCCAGCTTCCGTGCGCGTGCACGTCCTCAAAGGTGGGCAGAGCGCCCCGCGCCCTGGCAGCGCCGCGCGTCGAGTGGAAGGGGGGGGGGGGAGATGGAGCGGCTTAGAGCGCGGTGAGTGGGAAGTGAGCTAGGTGCAGACAGGGTGGGGGTGGATGGGACGAAGGTGAGCGGGATGATTCGGCGCCAGAAGGTATGGGGCTTGTCGACATAACCAGTAGTGGGTCAGACTACGGCCCGGCCCGGACCTAAATCGGAGCCTACTGCGGCCCGGCCCGGACCTGAATCGGAGCCTACTACGGCCCGGCCCGGACCTAAATCGGAGCCTACTACGGCCCGGCCCGGACCTAAATCTGATCCTACTACGGCCCGGCCCGGACCCAAATCGGAGCCTACTACGGTCCGGCCTGGAATCGAGTCCAGTTTTTTGGAACTCGGTCTCCGGTGAACCGATCAGGTAAATCAGTCTTCATCTCGGAATCACAAACCAAAGAAACAGCGGATTCGGACACGACCTGAAACCAAGCCTGAAACAGCGCGAGTCAAGCCTATACCCAAAGATACTGAAAACCTCGAACCCAGACTCGGACACCCAACTTAACTTGCGTGCTTCAGGCATTGGGTTGGACAGGTTTAAATTAGCTTCGATGAGTCCAGTTGAATTCCGTTCGGCTTTCAGGGCTCACTGTCAGCTCACGCAGGTGTAGCTTTTCTGATGCTGATGACTTCTCTGGCCACGGTGTTCTGACGCTGGCATTGCATTAAGTTAGGTTACAGGCAAGACGTAGGCCCGGGCGCAAGCAATCCGCAAAGATTCCAGCGTTGTCACCAAGAAGGCCTTGTTTCAAGCGAATCAGCGCATTTCACAGGTTATTGGGACCTTGAGCTGGTCAGTTTAAAGATATGGCGAAAACGGGGTCGGGGTTCCACTCAAAACACAACGTAACGTGGATCGAACTAAGATTTGCTGACGGGCTCAGCAGGGGAGGGTTCAATGGAGGCATGCTCCCCAAAACAGCGGAACAGGCAGATCTGCTCTGCGTTGCGTTTTCGGGTGACTACCTGCTTGACGTGGTATGACATTTGGAACTTAATCCCGAAAAATGCTCGGTCCACCTTCACTCAGATGCAGAATATTCCGAATATCTAGAGCTGTAATGTGGGCTTAGGCCAAAACAAAAATTAAGAACTACTCAACTTGTGGCAAAACCAAATTACCATGACCTCATGACCTTACATAACCTCAAATTCTGTGAAAGGGCCTGTTGCATCGATTGGGAGTCCCTGGGACAGTCCGGGCCTCTTTTTTTTGACCAGAGACCACAAACACCGCACACTCGGCTACGTGTCGGTCTGAGCCCTGAAGGCACATTTGCCAAGCACGAGCAAGGCCGAGCCCGCGATTTTCATGGGTCGGGGTCACTGAAACAGCGAGTGTGTCGGTCAGGGAGCCCACAGTGTTTAGCAGGGGATGCTATGTCGTCAAGTGGCGCGGGTCGCCACGAGCCGTGTGTGCGGGATTCCGAAGAGCGGCCCGAAGGATTCCTCGCAACCTAAGGTTAAGCGCCCGATAGAGCTCGGGCCCGGACCCCATCGGTAGTGCCGTGATCTGAAATGTCAGGGACCCTGTTAGGGACTGTGGTCCCTGATCAACACAGGAGCCTGTCATTGTGTCAGGGGCCATTAGGGACCCATCAGGGCTTCTACCAGGGCTCTGTTATTAAGTTTCTCTATCTTTATTGTATAGGGCCTCGACGCAGAGTCAAACAGTCGGCTCCACGCCCGTCTGAGTCATTGGGACCCATTTCCCACGCTGAAACGGGGCCGGGGGAGCGACATCCAAGAAATTGTCCGCGGGCCGCTGGCATGGCGCTGCCAGTAGTTAGCACATGGCGGGATGTCGCTGGCAGCCGCTGGCACAGTGCAGGCTGCTGGAGGGATGTCACTGGCAGCCGCTGGCACGGTGCAGGCTGCTGGAGGGATGTCACTGGCAGCTAGAGGGCCGTCACTGGCAGCCAAAGGGACGTCACTGGCCGCCGCTGGCACGGTGCAGGTCGCTGGAGGGTCGTCACTGGCAGCCGCTGGCATGGTGCAGGTTGCTGGAGGGTCAGCGGCGGCAAGTGACGTCACTGGCCGCCACAGGGACGTCACTGGCCGCCGCTGGCGCGGTGCTGGCAGCCGGAGGGACGTCGCTGGCAGCCGTAGGGACGTCAGCGACAGCTGGAGGGACGTAACTAGCCGTCGCTGATACGATGCTGGTAGCTGGGGGGACATCAGTGGCAGCCGGAGAGACGTCGTTGGTAGCTGGAGGAACGTCGCTGGCCGTCACTGGTGCAGGAGCGATATTTTTGGCAGCCAAAGGAAAGTCACTGGTAGTCGCTGGCACGGTGCTGGTAGCCGAAGGGACGACGCTGGCCGCCGCTGGTACCGACGAGTCGCCCACCAGGGGCGGAGCCGGCACGGGGCTGGTAGCTGGAGGGACGACGCTGGCCGCCGCTGGTACCGACGAGTCGCCCACCAGGGGCGGAGCCGGCACGGCTGCCGATGTGCTGTGGAGAAGAGATATCGTGATATTAGGATACACTGGCAGTAAGGTGCACAAGGCTCAGCATGGCAGAATACCTCATACCATCACCACCACCAGCAGTGATGTCATGCCAGCAGATGGCTAAGAAAGCGCAAACCTCAACAAGCAGTATCATGTCACTAAGAGGAGGTGCTCTTTCATCATGGGTGCATATTGCCTCTTTTTCATCTTGATTGCGAAGCCTTACATTTAATACTAGTTAATTTCACCTTTGTTCACAAGCCACACTTGTGTTGTGAAAATTATGTCAAGTTAAAGTGAAGACCATGCCAGCATTTTTCTTTATTTTTGCCAACAATGTCAAAAGTAACTTAACAGTCCAACACTTGCCCAAATGTGTTCACTTACCGCCAGTAATCTAAAGTAGATCTACATGAACCGACCAGTTCAGATTGCTTCTTTCTCTTCCGCTCTGCCCTAAACTGTGCACCTGATCTTCCTCGTTCCTTCTTTTGAAAAGCCATCCTGAAGCCAAACGAGTACCGCATAGGGAGATGAAGTTGAATCGTTTGTTGACAGCGTGTTCCCACCAGGGGCGCAGCCACGGTTGGGCGGAGTTCACTAGGGGGCTAACCGGTCTGCATCGATGTGGCTCCCTCGGCGTCGGCAGATGTCTCTCGCCCCCAGTTTTTTGGAAGATGGCTCTTGCAGGTGTAATGGCTGGAATGGGCCACTTAAGAGTTTCAAACGGACACTTCTGAAGTTTAGGATAGGCCTTTTTGCAGCATGAAATCGGCCCTTTTCTGTGTACGACAACTCGATAGCCCTCTCAGAGCTCGAATTGGCCTCTCAAGAACTTGAAAAGAGCAGCAGCAATATGCTCTTTTTCTACTTAAAATAAAATGACCCTCCCCGGCGCCCCAGAGTGGAACACACCGAAGAGTGGCGAGGGAAGTAAGTCCCCTTCGCCGCCTAGCTGTGTATTCGATTCTCATAATACATGCAGCATAAATATTGCACACGGTATGCCCAATGGATCCCTTATGTTCCACACCCGATCGATTGTACTGAAGCACCATTTCTGACTTTCGCGCAACCGACGAAAGTCCAAAAGCAGCGGTATTGGAACTACTTTGGCTTTCACCAACCGCCCCCCCCCCCCCCGGACCTTTTTCAGCTTTGGGCGGCTTAAGCGGCGTGGGAGCGAGCTGTTCAATCAGTAACTAGACGTGTTTCCCTACGGCATGTGCCGGTAAAGCCCAAAATGACGCTTTTTTTGGATGCACGACGGTGCAAGTCCAGATGTCCGAGGCCTAAGAACTTGGTATCTTAAATCTGTTCCTGCAAGCACTGTATCCCTGCTCACGGAAATAGTAAATGTCTTTTCCAGGACAGCTGTCCGCTCCATTCGCGGGCCGCCTTAGCCCGTAATCCACGGTCTGTTCTGTCTTTGGAGGCGGTGGGGTGACTTTTTGGACCATTTTATGTACCCCCCGGTGGTTGTAATGACGTGCATTAGATGCAATGTGCTTCATGCATTGGCCTTCCTCTCGCCCCTCCCCCCCCCCCCCCCCACCGAGCGGCCACCTTCTCGGCTCATTTTCCCAGCAACAGCTTCGCCCCTCAGGCCCCGAATCAGGTGACGGTTAATGCTTCTGCGTCTGCGTTAACCACTGCGCGTCTGGGAAACCAGAGGTACGGGAGGTCTACATCGTGCTTTATCTGTATACATAGGTAGTTGGTGCTAGGAAATACTCGCTAGCACCGGGCAAGGTAAGCAGTTTGAATTCAAAGAACCATGGCGCTCGCCGCTTGATTTTTACTGGCTGTTACACCAATGAACAGACGACGAAGGAAACTTAGCATTCTTAAGCAGATGGGTACCAGTGCTATGCAAACATGTCTCATCACGGCCAATTTCAAGGAACTGCGACTAAAAATAGAGCCAACCGCCGTGTTCCGAGTCCTGTTTGTGAAGCAGTGTTCCAGCCTTGTTGACGCCGCTTGGTCGTGTCGTGCACCATCATCTCCGGCGACTGTCGCTTGACGACGAGCATTAACGCGTAGGAACTGCTCGAGAAGCCTTTGTTCATTGTCTTATCACGTAATAAAAGCTGACGCAGCCATCGGGACCGCTCACCTTGCGCTGCCACGCGGCCAACTCAGCCCCCCCCCCCTTCCCCCCCACCACAACCCCCCCCCCTCCACGACCGCCCTTCTTGAGATGGCTTTGAGACGGACTGGTGCTGCGGCAGTTTAATTCAGCTGCATACTGTCAACTTTTCATTCATTCATATGTGATGCCTTACCGTGAAAGAGGGATGATATCATCCTCCAGGGGCCGCCGCCGGTTACTGGGGCGCCAATGCTTACGCATGGTAAAGGTCGCAGGTGAGGTTCTAAAAGTATATTGTCGTTTATTATTTGTTTTGTATTCTGACGAGCAAAGCCTGCAGGAGAGATGGCCCCGAGTCGCCTGGCCTGGCAGGTATCCGGACACTTTCTGTCATTACGCTACGCCTGAGGTGCTATTTTAGCCCCATGGCACGTAATACTGCGGTGGTGGGGCGGAATCTCTGCCACTGAACTGCCGGAGTACGGGACTGAGCGTGACATACGGCAGCGGACCGTTGTATGAGCGTGGTTCGCGATGGTGCTAAAGTGCAGGCAGCACAAAGACGGGAGTTTCATCGTCACACGTATTCAATTTCCTCTGTCATGCTAGGAGCTATAGGCTCCATCATGCCGCACGGACGCCTATGAATCTGCAACGTCTTGCCTTAACCCGCGCTCGGGTGGAGGGGGTCAAATTGATCCCCGCCAAAGGTTTTCCCAGAATGGTTTCCGACCGGCGTGGCGCAGCCGCGCCAAATTTTGCATAGCTGTAGACAATGAAGAGCGGATCGTCTGATAGAAAAAAATTTAGATGTGCCTTGTACGATCGCTGACCTATGGCAGGTCAAAGTCAGGCCATGGCTTCAGCGAAAACAATTTCTAGGGAGTCGTCCAGTCTGATGTAATAACGGAGTGTTAGACGAAGTCATACGTCTCTGAGATGCTTCCTTAGGCACCAAAAATATTGGATGAGCAAATAACGTTGACATAAGGTCAGTTATAAAGGTCAAACCAAGGTCAAAACCAACCTAATTTATTACTCTAGGGCTTGCTGTATGGAATAGTTTGTGGTACTCATTTCGAATTTATTGACAACAGGAATCGCACTATACATCTTTCATTGACTTCTTAGAGGTTAGAACAGGTCATTGACCTAAGATGGTGGGGTCGAAATTTTGTTTTAAGAACATACTGCTTGGTGTAATCTTTGTCGCTTATTCAAATACAAAACTCAGAGCAGTCTTGTACGGCTTTGGTCACCATGACCTTCAAAAGGTCAAACAAGGCCACTGACCTCAAGTGGGCTTGTGATCTTTTGCTTAGAAACAGTTGCCTGGGTTCTGGGGGCACTTAAGAGACCAACCTGGAATTTGACCTTGTTTGACGTGATTGGACCTGAAGGTTACAACCCAGGAAGTTCTAACTTTCACCTAAGTGGGCTCACGTACAGGCCAAGACACTCTGTGAATTTGGTGCCTCTAGCTTTCTTAGTTCCCAAGATCTCAGTTGGGGTCAAAGTGACCCTTCACCCCCACCCGAGCGAAGGGTGTCTAGCCGGCCACTCGGGCGCGTGTTAAAACTAATATGTCCTGAAGGTTACACCTCTTTATTCTCCAAACACTATGGGCGCTTATTTAAAGACCCAAGGTCACCCAAGGCTACCCTGGGCCCTTAGGGTGCCCTTTGAGTCCCAAGAACCTCTGCAACGCCCTCGTAATGTTTTCGGGCCTCAGTGACGCCCTTTTAGTACCTTGGGGGCCCCTCCAGAATTTGTCCCACTATTTATTTTTAGGGTGTCCGTCTAGCCCAAGGGGTGTCATTTCCGGATATAAGGGAAGTCATTTGAATTTTTCCCGTCCATTTAAACCTAGAGAACGCGTTCAAACCCCAGCAGCACTCTTTGAGCCCTCGGAACCACCCCTCAGAAGTTTATGCTCTTTTGTTTGGACGTCCTTTTGTTCTTTAAGACGTTATTCTAGGTATCAGGACCCATTTTCAGACCTCAAGGACGCTCTGGAAGCTCTAAGGGGTGGCCCTTCTGGGAGAAGAACACCCTTCTGTTCTAAAAGAGTTTCTTTCACCCCCGGGACATATTTTCATGCGTCGGGGGCGCCCTATTGGCCATCGGAGGCGCCTTTCCAGGCTGTGGGCTCCTCGAGGACGCCACTCGTTCCTTTGGGGCGCCCTTTAATCTTTAAGGCTTTTTTCTAGACTTAGTGACGTGAATTCAAATCACAAGGACACCCCTTTAGCTCTCGGGAGCTCTATTTGGGTATTGGGTGATCTTTTGTTCTTTTAGGGCGTCTTGGACCTGGTCTCGGAACATATTTGAAACGTTAGCGACGCCCTTTTAGCTCTCAGGGCTTCCCTCCGGGGTTTGAGGAACCCTTTAATTCCGTAGGGCGTTCCTCTTATCCTCGGGACGCATTTCCGCATTCCAGGGGCGCTCTTTGAGCCATCGGGCTGTTGGGGCGCCATTTTATTGCCAAGGGCGCTCTTCTTGCCCTCGGGACATAGACAACGCGAGTGCCGGATTGGGTCCTCGGAGGGCGCCGTCCCAGTACGAAAGCTTTCCATGTTCTTTTACTCTTCAGGACATTCGTCTAGACTTCGGGACATATTTTCAAACCACATGGGCGCTCTTTCAGTCATCAGGGGCGCCTTTCCTCTTTCCCAAGGCGTGGGGCACCTTTGGATCGTCATCACCATTGACCACTCGCCCCGCTTCGGTCCGTGCAGAGAGCCTACGGAGAACACTATGCCCAGCGTCGAGATTTATGTCGCTAAGATTTGCAAGCGCGCATGTTCAAAGCTACCTAGCATGAGTTGCATCACTGATTGATTCTGACTGACTGTTGAACATTTCCAGATACACATGGCGTCAACGGAAGTTACATTAATAAAAACTGTTGGCCCATTTCGATTGAAAATCGTCTTTAGCGAGGTTCCCAATACATCAGTACCTCAAGGTGTCGCCGACACTTACCTGAAGTGCTCAGGCGCCCCCTTCCCCTTCCCCGCGCCGGCTTGCTCCCACGTAGACGAGTGCGTGTAGAAGCTATGGTGCCTCCGCGGAGGCTAGCCGTGCCCTGCTCTGGTAGAGATTAGTCGTTGATCACGACTCCGGAGGTTTTGTATGCCGTGGATGCGCCGTGGTCGTGTGCATCCCCTAGGGATTTTTTCGGGGGGTGTATTTTTGTCAGCGCTATAGGAAGACGCCGAATAAGGACCTGACTGCGCGGGAGACGCCGACTGAGGATCCAACTGGCGGGAGACGCCGACTAAGGACCTGACTGCGCGGGAGACGCCGACTAAGGACCTGACTGCGCGGGAGACGCCGACTAAGGATCGGACTGCGCGGGAGACGCCGACTAAGGATCCGACTGCACGGGAGACGCCGACTAAGGACTTGACTGCGCGCGAGATGCCGACTAAGGACCTGACTGCGGGAGAAACGCCGACTAAGGATCCGACTGCACGGGAGACGCCGACTAAGGACTTGACTGCGCGCGAGACGCCGACTAAGGACCTGACTGCGGGAGAAACGCCGACTAAGGATCCGACTGCACGGGAGACGCCGACTAAGGACTTGACTGCGCGCGAGACGCCGACTAAGGACCTGACTGCGGGAGAAACTCGGCTCCTACGGACGTGACCAGATTTGCCATTGACCGTGGCGAGGCTCAGGAAAGAACTCGAGCCGCTAACTTCGGTGGCCGATTGCAAAACAGACAGAAAAACATGGGATGACCCAGCGTGATTTGTATCCCGCCTTTCTGTGTGTGTTTGATATATGAGAGCAGCCGGTTCGAACGAACACGGGCAGGCGGTACTGTCTGTCAGCGAACAAACAGGAGGCATTCCAATCTCGTGGTGGCCGGAATCAGCGATCGGATGGCTGAGCCGAGTGTGAATAAATGCTAGGAGGGGCTTTTCACTACGCACATTAATCAATTTACGTTCCCAATAATATGACACTATAACGCTCGTGATGCTATGCTTTCTTGATAGTTGTCATATAGCCGATCACAAAGACAGCCATATGAAGTTGTTAAAAAGGCGGTGGCTTGCCTGAGTAGAGCTTTAGAGGAAACGTTAACAGAAGTATCAAAGTGCATGTGACCATGTACAGGTAAAAGCAGTTATGTTGCAAAGTAGCGTTACATTACCAGTTTTGCCCATTTTTCCAGGAGTCCATGCAGGGCCTTCTGGATCTCGGATTGAATCTTTTTGTGGAAGACAGTGAGCCTGAATGTCACGCCTTCCTCCTAATAACATCGTTAACTAAGTGATCAATACAACTAAGTGATCTGATGCCTGGGCACGGATGGCGTCTGTCATTGCCTAATGACCGATGTCATCCTATGGCTCAGGAGTCTGGCAATGCATGTTCAAACGTTTTGTTTGAGAATAGCCAAGCGCGCCTGGAATTCGGTGGCGTCAAACTCAGGTGCATGCAATCACCGGAACTTATGCGGCTCAGGGGTGTGCACTCATCCAAAAAGCAATTTACTTCAATTTAATCCGTCGCCTTGGCGATTGGGTTCCTGGAACTATCGAAAAGAGCGAAATGGAAATACCGTTCTATATCAATATTATTGCAGCCAGCAGATGTCATCGTGCGCCCGTCACGTGGCGGCGTCTGGCCGCGCGATAATGTCGACGATAATTGGACTTTGTCTGTCGGGCTACCTCGTCACAGCCGCAGCTTTGTCTGACACACCGACGGCATACCTAAGTGCTACAGGAAGACGCCGAGCCGATGGCGACCAGAAACAAAGTCGCCCGTAGCTCTTGTCCACAGACGGCCGCCGCGGCGACGGTTATCCCCGTTCAGCCAATATTGTTCTTGTCCAACCACCAGACAATCATTTGGGAGATTGGAGGGCCGGACCGGTTCGGTCTGTGGAGGACGGGGCCAATCGATGTGCAGGGCTGAGCCGGCTGCACCGCAATCAGAGCATCGAAGCGCCCCGTTGAGGTTCGAGACCCCGGAAAAAATATATTGGGAGGTATTTGGCCGCGAGCCATCGAGTCGCTTCTCTCTTTGTTTCGACCCCTCGCAGGATTGGCCCCGTTAAGTCCGAATCACGCATTTGGCATTTAGGAGTTCTTACGGTCGATTGTTTTGGAACCATTAATAAGGTCAATTTAGAGGTTGAAAGTACTCTAGGTGGCGCTGATTAGTGATCACGTTACGGCCACGGTTGCACGAATGCTGGCTATGAATGCTGTTGTAAGACATGTTCCGAGGGACAATAGCTTCCGCATCCACAGCATGTGACGGTACAGAGGACGACGGCATGTACGCGTTTACCGGCCATTCCGTGGATGTAGGGAGAGTTGTGTGGAGCACATATACAACACTGGTGGTCAGATCACCTGCACCTCTTGCAAAGCCTAAGATTACTGTTCTTACAGTAGATCAATGCATCGAAAATTGGCACAATTTACAGCCCTAACTACCTGCTACCCGAGGCAAACAAGAGTCTCCGATTCTAGAGAAGACCTTCAACAGTTTCCATGCAGTTAGACATGCACCCGGGCGGCCGGCTGACTACGACGCGCTTCGGTTGGGATGGGGGTTAATTTGACCCCCTGAGATCTAAAACTGAGAGGGATAGCAAACTGATACGCCAAATACACGGTGTAGGTAGGCCTAAAATGAATTCACTTTTTCCATATTTGAGCTTCCTAGGTCCTTGACATTTGGGTCAAACAAGGTCAAATAAGGTCGAACTCAAGAATGGTGTCCCAAGTAACCTCAGACCTTCTCATGCCTGGAGCCAAGATACCTGTTCTAAGCAAAACATAAACTGTGTCCCTTTCAGGGCAGTGACCTCGTTGACCTTAGAAGGCCATGGTGACCAAAAACCTGCGACCATTGTTCTGATTTTTGAATTGGAACAACCGTCAAGGATAACACTGGGCGGTATGTTCCTAAAGAAAAAGGTCAATCCGGGTCATCTTAGATCAGTGACCGCCTCCGGCCATCACGACGGTGGTAGGAAATGTGTTTCCGTCCCTGCTATTAACGAATACGAGATAAGCACCATAACCTACCCGATAAACAGCTATCTGACAAAAAGACAGATTGGTTTCGACCTCCGTCTGACCTTCGTATCTGACTGGAGGTGAATGGATTTGTTGCAGTTCTAAATCGAATTGTCTGATTGTCTGAGAAACTATCTCAGAGACGTACGGCTTCGTCCAACACTCCACTAGCGGATCGGACTGAACTCTTCCCGTTCTCCGAACGCCGTTCGGAAATTATTCTTTAAAAATACCTTGGAACGGCTCCCTCCCGAGCATGTGTGAACCAAAGTTTAATGTTGTCACTGTCGAATGACCAATTTGGGATATTTCAGCTGAACGCGTTTCTGCATTTATTCAGATCACGAAGCTGGGCTTGTACCAGTGAAGTGCTTGAACGGTCGCCTTCGCTTCCAGGAGAAACCTTGTGTATTGTGTATATATTATGCAGTGCATTAAATCCATGGATTTCGTTCCAACCAGTGTAAGTCATGGGTGCGATATCGTATCAGGTTGCCGACAAAGGTCACGTCCAACAAAGAGCCCGTGTGATAGCCAATGCCGCGAGTGACACACATGCTGCTACCCTGGCATTGGTGGCTAATAAATAGAGCTGTTGTTTTCTGAGAAGCTAAATTCTACAGAATTCTGCGAAGCGAGCTTGCATCCCCTTCCAAAGGTTTGTGTAGATAACTGTCCCAATATTACCCTATTTTTGCCTGAGACACTGGGACCTAAGCGCGCTCAAGTCGGGTCTCCTGCGCGCCTGCCGAACGGTAGCGCGGGCAGCTGTCACAGCTGCAGGCTAACATCGGCTGACATACTTTAAAAGACGCATCTAGATTATCCGCCAGTGACGTCGTCGGTTAGAAGGCGCACGTTGACCATACGCGCCTGCACTGCTGCTGCTGCTGCGGTCCTGAACGTGCCACTGCGAGTGCCAGTCGACTGAGCGATGCCGAAGGCCCTGGCCTGCCGCTGCGGCTACAACACGATCAGGACTGGCAGCAACACTATGACATTGGAACGTGAATGTCAAGATGACCTTTGCCAGCAGAGTTCGCCATACTGGCCGGCAATCCCCACGGTGAACTTTAGCTTGATATGTGTGCCGCACCCAATTTCCTGTCGAGCTGTCGAGGCATAGTCGTGTTGCTTGGTCAGCAACGCGGGAGAGGTGCCCCGGCGACCCCGATCTTTCCAAATGTTAGAGCACCAGTCCCATATTTTGGCCGGAACTGCTGTACCCCAGCACGTACGCTCATGTGTGTGCGCACGCGCATGCGGTTGAATTTTACACACAAAAAAAATGTTCTGTGATGAATTTAATGTCAATGAATGATGCAACCTGAACACGACGACACCTTTAACAAATTTTACGCGAACCGGAAAGCGGTTTTGCATTGGCACTGACCGGGCCTAGTATTGACCTTGATGTGGACTTGACTGTGACTTGACCCTGGTCTGACTTTATCTTTTATTCAAATTTGAGTGACATTGTGATACATATGTGATGCGGAAAAACGTAGGCTTTCGTTTGGCGTAGTGTTATCATCTATAGCTATTTATGGAGGATTACCGGACCTTGAAGATGTTAGGCAATCTGTGGTTTATCAAGGCCTTTGACATAACCTCCACACTATTATTCGCGTCAATCATGTCAACATAACACTTTCTGAATAAGAATGACCAGAGAAATAGGTTTTCCGCCAAATTATCTGGACCGACAGGCCAAATAATGATGGAACAAAAGGATCAAAAGTCATCCTCACGTTAAGCGGTTTGCCAATCATTGGTTGGGGCTGTGAGGTATCACGGAGTTGCAAGCGTTTTAGTGATAGGCTGATGCATGCTGTTATCCTGTCAGATGCCAAACACACTGAGGGGTGTCAATGCAATGGTGTCGATGCTCAAATCACGCTTTCGCGTGCAATCTGTCCTGATAAGAGTGACTTACATATTTAATTATGTGGTGCGACGTGATGATTGATAACCCTTCCTGCTTGGTACGCATATTTGTTGTGTTTATGATTCATGCGATGTTTTATATGAAAGCATGACTCGCTAGTTAGGCGATGTTACCAAATCATTGAAACGCCTTGCCCCAAATCATCTTCCTTAACCCTTGATATATTTTACGCAGTTATTTTGTGGTGGCGATTAGATCACAGGGGATCGCTGGTATGGCTTCTCGCAATTACCACATGGGCCAACTGGTCCGATACCATTACCGTTTTTCTCCGGTCTTTATCCAGTTAATGCTGTGGGATTTATGTTGAGTCACGCAGCGGCATGATGCAGGTCCGCAATAGCAAATGGAGTTGTTGTCTGGACCGGCATTGATAGGGCCGGAATAGCACGTCAGCTGCCATTCGCCACATGCGAGTTGGTGTTCCATCTGTTGAACTTTCGCCGCTTGCTGTTACTGTTTTTCGCTGTTCTGTTTACAACTGTTGGCCATCATCATCGTTATCACCACTATCATCAGTATAGCGTTTCGTTTTGGTTTTGATTGGAAAATGCCTACACACCACTAATGCTGTGTCAAATACCACTATGCATTATATAAATTATCTACGTGAAATGCAGGAATACGGCTTGTTCTGGATTATGGACCGCCTCCTCGACCTTCGCAAGTACTGCCCTTTGCAGTGGCCGCCAATTAGCTCCGCGCTGTTCTGACCCCGGCAGCGCCAGTGACCCGACATCGGGACTGTAACGCGTCTCCTGATGCCCGCAGGCGGTCAGCGGCCCGAGGGCGATGCACACGGGGCGGGTCATGTGACGGCCGGCCCGGCCGGCCAGCCTGGCTCCTGTCTCCGCTGCTGCTGCTGCTGCTGCTGCTGAGTGACCCGCCTGCTGGTCACGTGCCGGTAGTGCTGCCGCTGGAGTCGCAGCGCCGCGCCCCCCGACAAACGCCGGCCTTTCGTCACATCACAGTGACCTGTGCGATGACCCGGCGGGGCACACTGGGACCACCTGGTGATGAACCGGCGGACATGCAGTGACCTGGCGATTGACGCTGCGGTGAGGCGGTGACTCGATGATGGCCCGGCGGTCATGCAGTGCCCCCTGTGATGACTCGACGGTCGTTCCGTTGTTGATGATGACCCGAGGAGCTCTGTACAGTGGCGAAGGCACGGTGATCGAACACTACAATCACTGTTCACACTACAAAGTGACGCTGCAGCACTCGGCTGTGACCCTGGTGATGCCCGCGCGCCCCGTGAGACGAACTACCGCGGTCAACGCGATGCAACGACCGCCATGCTTTGACCCGAGAGCGTCGCCGGTGGGCGCCGCGTGACCTCACATTGACCTGGACACGGCCGGTGGGCGGCGGCGACTCTGGCACCCAATCGTCGGGGCCGCGCCCCAGTCACAAGCCTTGACCCCAGGATAGCCCCTCTGTCGAGAGGGCGGACACCGCAGACTGCAGTTACCTCCGGCCCCGCGCCCGGCTCCCAGACGCCGGGACAGGCGTGCCGTGCGGCCGGGCACGCGGCGCCGGAGGAGACTGAGGGCCGGCCGCGGCGATGAGCGCCGCCGCACGGCCGGGTGACGGTTGCGGCCCTGTGGTGATCCGGCTGACCCGCTGCGTCCGCCGACCCGGTCGGGCCAGCGGCGCAGACAGCAACGGTTCCCTGGACAGGTGAGAACGCGCCGCCGGACGGCACCGCCGGCTGTGAGCTCAGCGGCGCTCCGGAAGTGGCGCGTCAGGCCGCGGCCGCACCCTCCGCGGAAAAACCAGTCTGGCCGGTGCCGTATTTCAGCAGTTTTCTCCGGTTTCCCTGAAATGGTCGCCAGCGAGGCATACGTTACACTTTAATTTCCTTAACTCGCAGTCGTAACTTTCACGGACAGGCTACCTCACTACATTGCGTTCAAGTGTGTGGCGCGATGACCAGCGCTGCTTTCTTATATATGTAAAGATATTTAAATCCTCTGATTTGTGCTTGCAGATCATAGTTTGCGAAAGTCGTGCATGAAGAATGGCTTACGCCGGTATTTAAGTTTTTGTTTGGTTCAGAAGCAGCAGAATACAATGTTTCCTCGTTTTAATTCGTTGTAAAAGAGTGTTAAATTATCGCTATAATTATCCTAATAGTAGGCTACAGAGCCATGCGTAAGCAATGCGTCACCACTTTTAACCACATGGTTTTATCACATGACCTTAATCACCCTAGTTAAATGTTACATTATATCTTCCTACCTTGGCGATATATTTTCATGCAGACGTCTTCCAGCTGAAATATTAGCAATAACTTCGTCACCCACATGCGGGCGACGCCTGATGGGCATCACATATCTTCCCATTGGGCCTGAATGGGCTAAAAGTGCACCAGGCATTCAGCTGCTGACACTGAAACGGGCCAGCCCCACCACTGCGTGTCCAGTGCTGGCTGTCAGCACACGTCATGGTCCCAGCGACCGCACCCGCACCCCGACCCGGCCGGGCCGCCTTCGGCCGTCCGCACCCGGACGGGCGGCGCTGCCCCGTCTCTGGGCCGGTTCGACGCGGTCACGACGGCGGCGTTTCGATTTCGCTATTGATCGCCCGGCGAACGGGGCGGCGGAGCCGTCCTGCCGCGCCCCTATTAAACCTTTGGGAGGGCCCGGCCGCAGCACCAAGGACCGCGCCGTTCATAATGGGATATTTTGCAACGAAGAACCGCACCGCCGCCCGACAGCTCGGGCAGCGGCGCGTGTGATGACAACCCGCGGAGCAGCTCAAATATACAGGATGGCCCGACCGACGCCTCGGCGTGCTCTAGGTGGTTTGCATGCTTAGCGATCATCATCATTTCCCGTTGGCGGGCAAGACTTGCCGTCGCCGGTGATGGGACACGTGTCTTCTTTCATAACCGTCAACTTGATGAATGTGATTGCTCATTTTCAAATGCCTCGTCCGCGCGCGATGTGCACCTGCATGGCGCATGAAAACCGGAACGGCACACATGAGTGGGCGCGCCTGTTGCAATTCAGAAAGTGGACCCCGACTAGCGGGTACGACAGTAATGCCCTACGTGGAGCTATTTTATAGACATGTTCACGCTTGCGTCGTAGTCCATCGGACCGACTGTTTTCCATTTCCATTGTATGCCGCGACGAGGTCTGCGGTGTTTCTTCTTGATGCCGCTTGGCCTCGGGTACCCATCAACTGCAGGCGTAAATGCCAGGCTGTATCCATACAGTGCAGGTGCCTGTAAAGAAAATCAATGGTCAACTTGTGGTGATACTTGTCGTCAATATGCGTGATTGACGTGACTAGCTTTTGAATACTTTTGCTATCGTTATCTAAGAGATTTATGATCAAGGTTATCATAACTTTCACATGTTTATCACCAAACGGAATTTTAAACCTTAGCATTGCAATATCAATATGCATATGCAATATAATTTCTATTCGGGCTGACAAGGTCTCGGTGAGTCAGCAAAGGCTACCACACAATATACTTTATCACACTATACCATATCCTGCAATGCATATTACAACATGGCAAGTACACTATACAATATACTACAATTGCACGATGGAATAATGGCCACTACCGTACATAATACAAGAAACTAAAACTTTAAAAGAGTACTAATACATAAATATTCGCAATATAACCAACACTACTGCAAAAGCCCACTGCACAATTAGCAGGCCAACCAGTCGAAAGTGCGATGCCTGGCTGTGTCCACGCAGCATGGTGTTCTGTGGAGAAAAGCTTTCATTGCTTGTTTGTGATGATGGCCGTGGTCCTCAAAATGTGGTTAACTTACGCGATCATCTGCAAGCAACACAATGAAATAATGCACAGAGCTAAGCCATTGTGACGGATTTGTGATAATGAAAGAAATATGCACTAGAAGTTTTAATTTTAAATAACCTTTTGGCGCAAGATTTGGTACAATCACCATCGCTTTCGTTTTCAAGCACACGTTTTTAGGCGTCAACCCCTTGATGTTTCAACTCATAGAAGGAACTAGAAATCAATCAGGATTTTAATTGATTTCCGTAGGTGACAAGCGGCATCAGGACGGATTCGCTTTTCCTTTGGAAATGCTTGATGGCGTAAGTGTTTTCATCACATAGTCACGCTCCTGGCCATTTTGGCGTATGCCTAATTTTTAACTGCCTAACCTTTAATAGCAAAAGAAACCATCTTAAAAACATTTTTAAGCAGCTCGGTCCATAGTTAGAGCTAGGTCGGTGCTAGTTGATGACGGTTCACAGGGGTGGGCGTAGACACAAGGGACATCATAACACCATAAAACAGGTCGGGAACTGCACGACAAGAATAGATGCAAGACTGCTCTTTGCACCTCCACATTTCTTCTCAAATTGTTACCTACAGCATTCAAACAAGCAATGTAAAGTTTGACAATATTTAGTGATATTTATAACTGTCTTAGAACTGCTCTAGCCGTCATTGGGGCGGAAGGGGGGGGGGGGGGGGCGCACCGCGTTTAATTCTCCGTTAACTTATGCATAGCAACATGAGCCTAGAACCTGAATAGCGTTGGGTATTGCATCTTTACGGTTGCAGAATGAAAAGCTTTCCTTCCTGTTCCTACAATATATCCTTTGTCAAATATGGTGTATTTCGAATCGCAATTAGCGCTAACCATCCAATGCTTAGTCTCTGTATATCTCCTTAGCTGCCAAAACACATACACTTCTGGATCATCCTTCACATAATTACGGAGTCCTGAAAATCACACCGTAGCACGGTGGCACTTTCTAGAACAAGCGCGACAAAATCTTGCGATAGGTTTTCGGCTCTCATCACAAGGAGGTTGCGGCCGAGGTTCTCTCAAACATTTTGCAAGTGATCAGGCAATGGCTGCGTTAGACTAGTATGGGTCGGCGAAACGACGTCAGCATTGCCTTGAATGTATCGTATTTTGAGTGACTGTATGCCGCTGAGGTAGCCAGATGTGAGGCGGGGTTAGCAGCATGAGAGATTTGACACTATAGCAACAGCCAGCTGACGGGGTTTTCTCTGCCTAAGCGCCAATAAAATGAACAACGTTCAGTGCAAAAAATGTCGGGCGATAATCATATCGCCCACAGTTATGATAGCTAAATTGAAAATTGTACAAATGTATCACAACCCCGATGAACTCAACATAATCCCAAAGGCGACACATATCAACGGATTCACCACCACACCTCCTGATGATGAACCGTCGGCAATAATTGCCTCCCATTTGTCTTCTGGCTACCAAACGTGATTTACCATGCCCCGTGCCTTTCCCATTGGTGGCGACTGGTGAGCCAATCGCGCGGGAGAATTCGAAGGACCTCCCTCTGTGAGGTCACCTGTGAGCACGCCCGCGCACGTCACGTTACGGTCGGATACCGAGGTCAAGAATTCGGCCAGTTAAGCGGAGTGCTTCATATTCATATTGGAGTTTAAAACCAAATAGCCAACTTGCAGATCATTTGGTGCAGTTTACATTCCTGCCCTTGTAAAGACTTAAACCTCTAGATTCTGAGCTACAACCCGGGAAAATGTGCGGACTACTTCGGGGAGACTATATCAAGGTCACTCGGATTTCCATGACGCCATGATAACGCCATTCAAATTCTGCCATTACATTGGCCATGCGGCGAACAAGGCCAAGACAATTATAAATGTCGAGTCGGTCATATCTGGCGTTCGCGAGCGGGATTTCCAGATATAACGGCCATCAACGGACTTTCAATCACCAATGTTGTGCAAGGTGTGCTCACGCAATCAAACAGTGACGTATTGAGGAGCATATTCACTAAGCAGGTAAATTGTATCGTCTAGAGCAGGGCTTTTCCACTTAAAAGTGCACCTCAAATGTGGAACATTTCCTTTAAGCGTGATTGATCCCATTATTGATGCATGCCACTGGCTGCATATGTTCGGCTCTCTTGCTTTAATTGTTCCTAACCGCTTTTGAGACTCACATATCAGTAATGCATAGAGAAGGTTGTCAAAGGTGGTGCTTAAACGGCCCTGGCCAGCAGCAAATTAGATGTGAAATTCGCCAGTTAGTCAATGGGAAAAATCAAGGCCAGTGTGTTTGGCAGAGTTCTTTCCCGGGAGGATTGTCGGCAACGTCAGGAAAGAGGTCGAGGTCTCTAAGAACGGTGGTCTAGTGATGCGCTGCCCAAAATCAGCGATATCCTTACAATATATATATATATATATATATATATATATATATATATATATCCACATGCGAATAATACACTCAAGGGAGAGCTGCCGCCGGACAAATCTGGAGGAAGAGCTACCGCCGGACATATCTAGAGGGAGAGCTGCGGCCGGACACATTTGGAGGGAGAGCTGCCGCCGGAAATATCTGGAGGGAGAGCTGCCGCTGGACACAGCTGATTGGAGAGCTACCTCCGGACGCATCTGAAGGGAGAGCTAGCCGCCGGAAACATCTGGAGGGAGAGCTACCACCGGAGACATCTGGAGGGAGAGCTGCCGCCGGACACATCTGGGGGAGAGCTACCGTCGGACACATCTGGAGGGAGAGCTGCCGCCGGACACATCTGGCGTTGTCTGCGGTGCTGGACAAGGAGGGGCGCCGAGTCCGATTGCAGCAGCAGCAGCAGCAGCGGCAGCACAGACAGCGATAACGCCCGTGAGGACTGAGATACCAGGGATTACCGTAAGATGCCTTGAGGTTGGGTCTGATTGAATCTACATTACCCCGAGTGGCAACTGTCTATTCACGACTGCTCATTCACGCTGGAAAAACTGCCTGGCGCGCCACAAACAGCTTTTTGGGAAACAAGCTGTGAAGCCGGGCAGTTCGATTCATCAACCACCATGTCCCTTACGGTGTACTGCAAGCTGTGACAGCCCCAGATGAGCGTCTGGAATGGAATTATGAATGTTTGAACAGTGAGACAAGGCGCTAATGGTTTTCCAAACCGGTTGGCAGAAGTTTCCAGTCCGCATTGTGTCAGCTCGCCCCCAACAGTCATGGACAGGCTGCCAAGAAAGCATGTCAGTTGAGAAATAACGTGGTTTGATCGATGTTTGAGGAGGCTGGGAATACAGAAGTTTCGTGTAAAGCGACAGTCTTTCCTCATTTCCAAGTTGATAGCAAAGGTAAATCCCAGCAAGCAGGCGATGCAAACCGCATTGAAGTAAGCTGTCAGCAAAGTTACGCTGTGTTCTTACACGGGGTGTGACTCTTGTAAGATGTCGTGATACACATTGCAGAAAGCGCGTGCATATAACAAATTCTTCCATCTGGAGGCTCCAAGCTTCTCACAAGGATACATATATCCATTTGACACACAATCACAGGGTTCGTCTTCTTCATCGAAGAGTAAATGCTTTCCAGGAAACCGTTCGTGAACAAATAATTTAGGAGTACTAAATCGTGGAAAGGCCGCCTGTGCGTGGTACAATTCTTACGATGTTTTGATATAACTTGGTAACAGTTGTACGTGATATGCTATTTTTTGATAATGAATGAAGCATTTGACACATTGGAGCATATTGTGATAATGACTTTAGAACATGTAGATAAATTCTGGCTTCATCCGGTGCCCGTGTTTGATGCAAAGCTACGTCCTCTCTCTATTTTTGCATGTGACTATTCCGCAGATGACCTGCCTTGCTGCACCTGCTTTGTCCACCAAGATGGCTGGCAACGGTTCTCCATCAATCATACAAGCTTTTGGTCGGTTTCTGTACTTTCGTCTGGCTCACAGAACGACGAGCCATGACAACTGCCATTCTCCGGGAAGTTGTACAGTTTACAATTTCCAAGACCGCCATTTTGTGAACTTGGAAGAAATGCAAAAGCCGACCAAAGTTTGTCTGATTAAGCAAAGCTTTCCGCCGGTCACCGTTTTGAACACAGTGGGTCCTTCAAGAGGCGTCATCTGTCGAGTACTATGTGAAGAGAGGGATAAAATTGCATCACATGCCAACTCTAGAGGAAGGTAATATTCACCCACCAGGTGTTGACGCAACATAGCGTGTATCATAACATCAAGAGTTAAAAGAAAGGTTAACTATCATTTCATCACTCGTTCTTTTCATTCATGTAAATCACTTATCACAATTTCGTCGAAATTTCATGACGCATCAGAAAATTATGCCTTTGAAATGATGTAGCTTGCAGTGGTCCTTTATTGTGTGCACAGTAGATGAGCATAGAGTTAGCCTTTTCTACACCCATACAGTTGAACCCAACGAAACGCTGGACATAATCGACTTGAGCTACTTTGAGGCATTTATAATTATCATTCAAATGTTCTCATGATCATTCGACCCCAAATCAACCACTTAAGTTACGATTGTACATGCTGCCGTCTCAGATCTAGAAAGAAACTTGGCTTCTTAGATATCATATCGTGCAACGGTCACGGTTCTGACGTTTTATACCTCCGCGCTTAGTCGTTTTTCGTCAGTGGTGACGCCAGAAATGCCGTAATGATTGTCACGCGCAAATTAAGACGATGGAAATTATAAGTGGTGATGTACAGAAACACTGAAAGGGAACGCTCCACAGTCAAATATATTAAAACACACATCATGCATGATACAGTAATCTCATTCATCAGTATTGGTACATTTTTAAGTGGACACCAATCCCCTAGACAACAAAATTCTCTGCTTAGTAAATATGCTCCGCCATATGTGATTACTTGCTAATGTCATCGTGCTTTGTACAACATTGACTGAGGGTCAACTGACGATCCTCACCATTCATAAATTGTGCTCACGAACGTTAGATATGAAAAACTCGACAAATGCTTTGCGTTTCGGCTTTAATCGTCGCATGGTTAATGGAATAACAGGATTTAGTCGGCGTTGTTATGCCTTCGTATATGACTGGGTTACCTTGAACCATTCCTCCCGAAAAGTCCGCACATATCTGTGAGCGTTGTAGCTCAGAAAGTGGAGGGGTCTTTGGCCTTTAGTCCCAAGTTTTAAGAAGGGCACGGCTGTGAACTGCACCGAATGATCTTCAAGATGGTTATTTCAGTTCAAAGCCGCATGCAGATGCGTGGCACTGTCTTTCATTATTGACACCATCACTTGATTGATACGCTTTTATTCCAAGGCAATAATTTCACTAGTTTGATGACATTTTTCAATGTTTTCGAAACCACGACTTCGGAATCTTCGTTTAGTTATACACCGGTGACCATCAGCAGAAAAGTATGGACTTGCTGTGCGCACGCCATCACAGCCGGGAGGACCGGCGCAGTCTGGTGTTCCCAGACAAACACTCCAGACGTCCAGAAAGACGGCTCCAGACAGCTAGTCCGGAAAGTCAACTCCAGACGGTTGATCCAGAGAGACAAATCTAGATGCCCAGAAAGGCTAGTTCAGACCGCTGGAGTCCTTCTTTGAAAGATGATAATGTCGCTATTATCATCTTCCGGTCCCCATCTGGGGGCATCAAGTGGTCGCAGCTTCTGTCTCCAAAAGATTCCTTTTCGGTCGTAGTTCGCTTCTGGGAAGCGTTGAAGTCGCATCCTAAAGGCATAGATCTGTCACATTTGGCCTCGTCAACCAACCGAATCCGTCTCGTTGATCCAAACGTAATTAAGTTTCTCGTATAGTTGGAATATCACAGAATGTTTGCAGCCAAATGTCTGTGTAGTCACGATCATTTACCCAACCACTACTGCCCGGGAGTTCATGCTCGTTTCGTGATCTGCTGAAGTTTCGAACATGTTTGTTTCAAGGTCTGCTGGACCTGCACCGACCGGGTTGGCCACGCACCCGCCTGCTGTTGTGGTGGAAGTTGCGCCGCACTTTCGGGCGTAGACGGCACCCGCAGCGAACCGTGCTGGTGGTTAGGCACTTTTCAGCTGTGCGCCCGGCCGGGGAGGTCTAGAGACTTTTCCGTAAGCATCGACCATAGTCACGCCTTGTCATTTTGCTATGGTGTGCGCCCCAAGCTATATAGTAACTATTGCATGTTACACGGTTAGATAAGCTTATGATCGTGTTTAAGAATAAGTGCTAGGACCCTCCAGCCGCCCGCGACACACCTGTTTGCCGTTAGTACTCAGGGTTGACAACTAAATTACGCTGCCCCCGGTCACACTTTGGCTCACTTGAAATTCGCTCACACCGCAGTGTGGGCTAGTAATGTACCTGCCGTTCTCCATGATATTGCCTGAGAGCATCGCTGGAGCACTTGGCACGGTTAATCATAGGGACGTACTCTTTAGAGGCGCGACCACATACTCGAGCAGCGCATACTCACGCATTACACGCCCACTATTCACACGCATGTGTCCAAGACACACTCATCACACATGCCAACATCCAAGGCGCACTCATCACACATACCGGCATCCAAGGCGCACTCATCACACAAGCCAGCATCCTAGGCGCACGCATCACACATGCCAGCATCCAAGGCACACTCATCACACATGCCAGCATCCTAGGCGCACTCATCACACACGCCAGCATCCAAGGCGCACTCATCATAGACGCAGACATCACACATGCAGCGGCTCTACACAGACCGGCGGCCCGCGGGCTGTCACAGTTCGGTATCGAAAGACAAATTTTGGTTCATTCAATGATGTTTGGGAGTCATCTTACGCTTCCTTTCTCTAGGACGAATGACATAACAAAATCATGTACCGTGAGCAATGGATGACATAACAAAATGTCAGTGGACTGCAGGGACCTGGGCTAGCAAAAGAAACCGCGTGACGTCTTCCATTATATTGGTCAGGCACGCTTCAATTTGGTTTTCTTTAAGATACTCACATGACTTAATTGTTTTTTCTTTTTCAACAGCTTATGAAGAGGCGGATGTTACCACTCTTGGTAATCTTCGTTTAGCCGTGGAACACTAACACTGACTGAAAGTAGCGCACAGCACAGTTTGATAGCATAAATCAATTCTGACTGTGGAAATTACGTCATTGTGATATGCAAATTAGGCTCCAACATTTTTACGTTGAGAAATAAATGTGGGCCAAGCAAAAACAGCCCAGATGTCTTTGCGGCAGTCGTTGAACATTTGGAAGACATTGAGGTGGATCCTATAATTATGATGATATGATTTGGCGATATGAATTTTATCATCGGTACTGGTTATACAACTGGCTGACAAACATAGTTTAGTTGACATCTGGAGACGCATGCACCCTGTCGGCGGAAACACTACGCATAAAAACGTTTTGGGTGCGGTCATCTAGTCATGTTCTTTGCTAGTGACGCCTTGATAGATATGGTCCCTGAGGTAAATGTGATGCCGGGATGTAGAACAAACCGAGGCGTAGTAACGCTCACAGTTCAGACACAGCAGCAGCCAGGGGAAAGGAGCTCTGGATGTTAATGTTTCGCATTTACTTGGCGAAAATTACGCATAACGTAAACTAAGTCATGCATACATGACGTTTTGGAGCTACTGTGTTGCTCATTTTTTACGTATAAGGAACTGATTATCCTATGAAAAAATCAAAATGAGGTTAAGGGAAGGATGTATGAGATTGTCGGAACAAAAAGGTGGGCAGCTCAGAGCACGAGAAGACAGTCTGAAGCAAGAAGTCGTCAAAGCACAGGCGAGATTTGCCGCTATGACATTTGAAAGTGATCTCACTCTACTGGATAACGCTTGATAAGATTGATTTAGAAGCAATGAGACGGCCGACGATTGAGGGATTAATCGTTTGCTCTAGCGTTTTATGGCGTGAGCAAGGAGAGAAGAATCGCGAACATTATTTGTCGTTAAAAAAGGGATCACACGGCGAGAAAGACATTCCGTGTCGTCAGGTAGGGGATGGCATGATTGCCCAAACACGGCTGATTCTCGCGGAGTTGATACGGAATCTAGAAGTGAAATACAGCTACGAAAACTGAAAACGAAAAAAATAGCTAGACAAAGAATTTATGTCCAGTAACATTACCACTACACTGAGGACAGGTGACAGCACACAGCTTGATTCTGAGATTGTGTTACAAGATGTTACAGATGCATTACCGTCGATGGAACAAGGTAAAATGCCGGAATCTGGCGGTTTTCCAGTTAAATTTTAGAACACTTTGGCCAGAACAAGGGCATTTCCTGCATTGGGCTTTTGCTGTATCACTAATACAAGCCAAAACATTGCCCTCACACAGAGAAGTGATCATCAAGCTAATTTCAAAGCCAGGAAAAGATCACCGTAACCTGAAAGTTGGAGATCAATCGAACTACTAAGCGTGGACTACATACTACATAACCATGGTATGGCCACAGAGCACATGACCTTGCCCTAGGGCATGACCTAGCTTTATGGGTGCTTTCTGAAAAACACATGCGGAGCTCAGAAAAGACATTTTGCTTGATAATTCTGGATGCAGAATTGGGATAACCCACTGGAAACATGCTGTCATGCGATTGTAATACCTAGCCAGGTCACAATAGGTCACGTGAGAACATGGTCATAGGCCAAGGAGGGCAGGGAGAACAAGGTCATATGAGGCCAATCAAGGTCAATTATCTATGTTGTCAGTAGCGCTGGGGCTAGATGAACGAATGCGACGCGCATAACCACATCTTTGTCGTGTTTGCGAAGCTGAGGATGTATGATTTGATGTACCATCGTACCTAAGCTGTTAAGTGCATTTGCGAGCAACATTATTCACGTAGAAAAGACAGTAGTAATAGCCTTATTCCTCAGAGAAACCCAGGGTGATAGAGATGCAGATGCATTGACACTTCGGCATCGCGCTTTTATCGAAACCAACTGCAGGAGTCTTCTCCTACCACTTCTGCTATTCGTTTCGATATCGGCATGTTGCGGAAATATCAATGCATCTTTATGTCCATTCATCTGGTTTTCCCCCGAGGAATAAGGCTATTAATTTTATCTGAGCAGCGTTCCTGTTCTCAGTTTATTACAATGCATTGCCAAGCGTCGGAGGCACTCTGTACTGTATACAGTAGGTATGCGATCTATAGTACCTGTTGACGTACAATACCTTATTTCTGACCACAGAAAACACTGCGCTGGTCATATAGACCGGGTTAGCACTTCAAATTTTTCTTGTTTTGGATGGCTTATGGTTAAAGGGTTAAGGAACAGGTGGCAAACCTTTTTGGTGTTCTGTTCTTGGTTTCGGTTCTAGGTACTGTGACATGGCCCGGTTGGTGTGATCCTCCACAGTACACACGTCCTAGTCATTGGTCCGCTAGGATTCGATTTACTTGCGTTCGCTCATGGTATTTAAGGAGCTATGACGAGCAATGCTGGAGGACACGGTGTGTGTAAGCCCGCGCCACGCTGGGTCCGGGGACCGTATTCAGTTCGAAGCCTCAAATTGCCTTGAATCGGGCTTAGATTCAGCTCCATTTGCTTCACTTCGTGTGTCAAATCAGTTCCAGCCCAGCGGAACGAAGCACAGGCTCCAGTCTGATGAGTCATCGATTGCCGGTGTAGCTTTGCGTCTCCTTGGTGAACTTCGGCACGACAACGTAGCCCCGTCCCCACGCGGGACGCAAGTCACCAAAACACCCGCTTCAAGTGCTACAACAGCGGAGACCAGGTGTTTTTTCGAAACCTTGGCTTTCGAACCCAGGCAATTTTATGGACCGCTACCCGTAACTGCCATAGACGGACATGACTTACGAGTAATTGGGATCTTACTAATCATCAAAGGTAAAATCTATAAAGCTCAGCGAAGGTTTTGCAATTTCCACCCAGAGCTGCATGCCGAGGAACTGTGTAATCCACTGCCAGGCCATCACAATCAGACCCGCTTACCACCAAAACCACCGAAACCCGAAGGCATATTTTCCTTGAAGGCAACAAAAACCGCACCGCTGTCAACTGGCTGTGCTTTTTTGTGTGGATAGATGCGAATATCTTCCAACCCAGAGCCCAGAAACAGCGTTCGCGTCTCTCAGCTGCCGTGTCGCCAGCACTAAGCATCTCCTATCGTTTCATTTTTTACCTTAAAGCCCTCAAAGTCAGACGCGGCAGCCGGCCGACGCCAAAATCAGCTGGCGCGGCGCCGCGGAAGTGCGCCGCGTTCGTCGCCGCTCACGTGTGCGACTGACGCGAATGGCGCCGTTAGAGACGTCTGCCAGCGGTGCTTCCAGCCAGCTGACCCGCCGCTAATGGCCACTGCGGCGCCCGGCCGGCAGACGGCAAACACGGGCGACGCAGCGGCGGGCGGCCGTGCACCGGGGAGCGGCGGCGACGGGCTTGCACGAGCGGCCGGGGTGCATGTGTCACGGCCTGGGCGGCGGCGAGCGGTCGTGTGGGGGCCACCCCATGATCATTCGCCGCACGAGCGAGCGGCCTTTGTGGCTGTGGCGGCCGGCTTGTACGCGTGTCGTGCCCGACGGGAGTCGCATTTAGAGCTGCCGTATAAACTCTCTGGATTTAGATGGGGGTGAAATGATTCACAATGCAAATGATTCGCAGTCATTGCGAGACTCACCAATTGAACAATGCGACGATTCAGCCTGAGGCTCGCGTCTAGCTCGGCATGTCATGCCGTGGCGCATTTCGCTCGCCGCGACCGCCTGGGCTATGCTTGTGTCCTTTCCTTTTAGGATCATGATGGCACCGTTAGTTCTTTAAAGGTTAAGTGGTAATCGATTGTTCTTGTCGTTCTCATCTAAAAAACATAGTGTTGACATATGCCATGTGACTAATAAGGCTACAGGTTATGCATAACTCACGAATCCTCAAAGTTACCTTAAGAGTTTGAGGGTTTGTAGTATCCGTCGTAATCGTAGCATAGCTTTGAAATCGGTACCAGGTGAAAACCATCTCAGCTCACGCGTTACCTCGGATCCAGGTCGTCAGATCAAGGCTGGGTGGGGTGATTTCGTATGAAGCTGACCTACCCTCCGAAGTGTATAATCTGCGTGGACCAAACTAGCACGGTCTACAACAGGTACGCGCCTGATTTCGAATGTTGTTTCGTGGTTTCCGCCAGATCTGTCGGAAAAATAAGATATGCGTCCTGGCTCCCGCTGATTTATTCGCAAACACCAGCTCCTGGTTATTGACTCTATTGCATTTTCTGTGAACATCAAATGCTGGCTCTTGGTTCTCACCGCTTATTTTACAATCACTAGACGGTGGGGATTTTGTTTCCCATCCTTCCTTTTCGAAGCTCTACAGCCTGGCCTCTGGTTGTCATTGATTATTTCACAAGCGCCAGGCTCTGGTTCCTGGCTTGTTCTGGTCCCATCGTCTATAAAAAGCCGAAGCCTGGTTTCTGTTTGCCACTGTTTTTAACGCCAGCCAATGCCTCCTAGCTCCTATTGGTTCACCCACAAAACATTAGATCCTGGTTCTTCGTCTTCGCTGGTTTACTTGCAAACACCAGGCCTAGCTACCGTCAGGCAGGTATAAGCCCTTTTCACGTTAGTAGATCACACGGGGCCTAATTTGGTATCAAATGTGAAATGCACAAAAACACAGAATAGGGACAGCATCTTAGCATCATAGGGAGGCATCTTACCATCTCTGTTCTTCCCTGGGAACTATGACCAGATCCGGGATAACGAGACTATCCGGGCAAACGACACTCTCTGGGATAATGACACATAAGTTGTAAACTACAGAGTCAACAAGGCGGCTATCCGGCGCCTTCTCGATGTCAAACGTCGCCCACGAGCTGTCAAAAGCTTACAAGTTACAGATCCCCGAGAGCAGCCTGGCTAGCTGCTCTGAAGTATGGGACGCCGAACAGCGTGAGGTGACAGGCGTCGTCACTGAGAGTGAGGCCTGGTCCTCTGAAGTATGTGACACCGAGCAGCGTGAGGTGACAGGCGTCGTCACTGAGAGTGAGGCCTGGTCCTCTAAAGTATGTGACACCGAACAGCGTGAGGTGACAGGCGTCGTCACTGAGAGTGAGGCCTGGTCCTCCGAAGTATGCGACACCGAGCAGCGTGAGGTGACAGGCGTCGTCACAGTTTGTTCACACTCTGCGCTACTGTTTGTCACTACGAACAGTAGTGCAGACAGGGGGGCTCGGGGGGCTAGCGCAGGCAGGGGGCACGTGCCCCCCCCCCCCTTGGTTTCGAGGGGCCTAAACAGCCAATCGGAATCTGCTATTGAGGGCCCCGAAAAGCCAGCAAGGGTTTTTATTCGGGAGCCCCGGCCTACAGGGCCGAACGCCCAAATGCCAGCCGGAAGGTCCTGCGCGCTGATCAGGGGCCCACTGAGTTGATAACAGCCTATATTTCGGTCAGATGCCATCAGTAACGCGCAGTCGGCTCCGTGGCAGCATGGGCCTAAGGGCCCATTTCCCGAGCCGGGCAAAGCCGGAGCCAGCGATTTGCATTGCTCGTGGCCCCTCAGCGCCTAACAGGGGCTCCGAGTTTGGCGATAAAATGGCTAAAAAAATGGCCAGCGGCAGGGTTCGAGGAGACCTGGAGAACGTAGAGGGCACACCCGATTCGACGACCAAGTGCCCGGTTGGAGGGTCTAAGGGCATAAAGGGCTGATCGGTGTCTTATTCAGGGGCCCAGACCTGTGAAGACGGACCCTCAAATAACGGTTAGTGGGACCTCTGCGTTGATCGGGAACCTATGGTCCTTGAGTTGCTATGGTCCCATATGTCGGTCAGGTGCCACCATACCACATAGTCGGCCCAGTGTCAGTATGAGCCTGAGGACCCACTTCTCTATCAGCTGTAAAGCCGGGGCCAGTGATTTACACTGGTCAGGCCATTGTACCTGCCAGGGGCTCACAGCGCGTAACAGAGCGCCCCGAGCCGACCAAGCGAAGTGCTTGATGTGACCCGAAGAAGGGCCCGGGCGGCCCACCGGAACTGCTTATCAAATGCCTGGTTGGAGGGCATAAAGGCCCGGAGGACTGGCCGCAGGTCACGTAAAGAATAGCGACCCCTAGGGTCGTGACCTGAAATATCAGTCAGAAGTCTTCTTGCACCGCTTTAGGAACCCCCTGAGACAATGCGGGCGTCTAAGCCTGTCAGAGGCCACGATCACCGAACAGTCGGCCTCATGTCCCTCTAAAACATTGAGACCCACTTCCAAAGTAGAAACAAGACCGGGATCCGCGACTTTTAATGTTTGGGTTCTCTGATATAATGCGAGGCTCCTGTGTCGGCTAGGTGCCAAAATGCCGAACAGGGGTTCTGTGGCAGCAGGTGGCCCCGGGTCGAAGCGGTGTTTGAGGGAACCTGAAGAGTGGCCGAAGGGTCTCTCAAAACCAGAAATCAAGGGTCCAATGGAAAGGCTAAGGGGTCCGAAGGGCTGGCTGCAGGTCGCATTAAGGACCCCCGTCCATAGGGCCGTGATCTCAAATGTCAGTAAGATGATTTCTTGCACCAACAGGAACCGCTGAGACAGGGCGTTCCTCTATTTTGACCAGACATTACGAGCAACGAACAGTCAGCTCCCTGTTGGCCTGAGCTCTGGGCGCCCATTTCTCACGCAGGGACAAGGCCAGGCCTGCGATTTACATCGGTCGGGCTCCTGTATCGTTCAGGGGCGCATAGTGCCTAACAGGGCATTCTGCGTCAACAAGGGGCCTCTAATCGTCCAGGGGAAGATCTGTTCAACAGGGACGGGGACGGGAACTCGAATAGCAAAGGGTGTCTTCTGTTGGTCGGGGCACAGGAACCTATGAGGAGTATTCACATTGAGGCAACAGAAGTCCTGTGTCAGTCAGCACCCGCACTACCGAACGGTGGGCCCTCCAACTCATTTCCAGCATGGGTCCGTTAAGCCCAGCTGTAGTCCATGTGCCAAATATTTGACGACCTGCGGCGAGCAGGGATCTTGTTGCGTCGATGGCGGTTCATGCGCCGATCCGGGGTCAACTGTACGGGTCAGAAGGCCTCCCGCGTCAGGGAGAGGACCAATGTGATATGGTGTATCCCTGTAAGGGCCTCCTGATCGGCCCGGGGGATCCGTCCCGTGTCGGCAGAATGACGGCCGGAAAACACACCGCGGTGGGACAGAATAGCCCTTCAGCTCTTAACCGGGAACAACAATGTGTCCCGTAGTGTGTATTCAGTGGGGCCCCTTTACCGGAAAGAAATAAGGGGTTTCTTTAGTGCTGAAAGAGGTGGGTCGCAAGGGGCTCAAAACGCACAAGGCCATCCCATGTTTCTCCGAGGACGTCTATTATTTTTCAGAATCAACCAGTGAAACAAATAGCATCGAAACGTTTGGACCTGCGCGTCGGGTGCCAAAAGCGTAGTGGTTCACGCGCTGGCGTCAACCACTACGCACCTGGGAAACCAACGCTGCGCGGTCTAGGGAGACTGCAACGCCTGACTCCGATATTTTTGTTGCTAAGATTACGAGCGCGCATGCTCAAAACTACGTTATATAGTTTTCACCACGAATCGATTCTGTCTGAATGTTGAAGATATCCAGACCACATGGCCTTGCCATGTTAATACAAATGGTTGGCCCATTTTTATTTTTAATCTATAGTTGTGAAAGCCTTGGTATTTCTGTACAACCCAGATAAAACTTCTGGCGAAGTTTCTGAGTTCTATCGTTTTTAAAAAGCCCACTGGAGCATAATGAAATAAAGAGCGCCGGCGACTTTTTCTTGCAGTCATTTAACGCGTAATTTTGTCATTTTATGTGGTATAAGCTGAAGGCAAAAATGATTTCGTGGTAGCGTCTGGCCTATGTTCTAGTTATAGAGGGTAAGAATGTGTAATTTATTCATATATATATATATATATATATATGTATATAAGAAAAAATGTCCTTAGTAACACAAATGTGTCACACCCGGCGATTTGTTGGGTCTTGCCAAGGCTCCGGCTATGCCTCTGGCAACAAAGTAATTAGCTTCTGGACAGAACGACAGCTCGGCTAAGCCGCTCAAGTTGAAAACTGGCGCACCGCACACTTGAAAGAACACGCTCAAGCTGATCACTTCTCAAGCAGACTTAGTTATGTGATTGCGAATGATAGCCTGAAAACGTGCATTTAAACAATTGAGAATTTTTGCTGGATTTTAAAACTCTGTCTTTTTTTAGTTGAACCAGGAAAACTAAACTTGAGGCAGAGATTAGCACAGCTGTTCATTATCGGAGGCGAAGATCCTGACAGAATTTCAACATCAAGCGACATACTTTGGAAAGCATGCATGGAGAGAAGACACCGAAGCGCCGCAAGAAACGGCTTTAATTGAAGTAAGGTCATCTAGCTCATTGTCGCCGGAAGTGGCACCTGACACAAACATTTAACGGTACTTGCTTTCGTACTCTGATGCCCACCTCCCATTGCAGAGCTCAGTCCATAGCCAGCCATGAGTTTTTTCCTTTACAAGCATTGTTTGACGGCGAAAGATCAAATATGCGACGCGCCCTTTCCCAACCTTCGCAGACCAGGAGCGATATTTGCCCTAGCAGTGACAGGCGCGGCCGCCATTTATCGGCGAGATCGAGAGGGAGAGATGACTCAGCGCCGGGGGCGGCTGCCACTGGACAGGCGCCGTAAATTGCAGTCCGCGGCACGACCCCGCTCCCGCGCCGCAATCTGTTCTGCTCGACACTGTCTGCGATTTACCGGCCTCCGGGAATTGAATATCTGTACCGGCGGAACGTCGCACTTTTCAGATGTCTTCGCTCCCGGCCGTAGACGGGGCGCGGGCTCGGTGCTGCCTGCGATGCTCGCCACCGAGCCCGCCAGGTGATCCAGGTGTCAATATCAGTCACGGCGGGGTGTGGATGGACCCATATAGATACGACTGCGACGATTTGCAACGGCTGACCAGTCACCGACAGGCCGTGGATTGGTTGGGTTTTTTTTGGACTGTGAGCGGCCGCCCAGCCGAGATTGAAGTGCTTTTGAGGTTGCTGCGTCCACTTGGCTTAGCTGTGTTGTGCGATGCTTTGGACAGGCGACTTGAAACGTTTCTAGGCTTTCTTAACGGCGTGTCTGGGTTGCAGTCGGATCGTGCCGTGTTAGGATGATGTTAGAACTTAGTAGTGGTTATATTTGAGTAACGAACATTGCAGCGCAGCTGTGCTCGTTTTTTTTTTCTTCCCCGGCAGCTCCCCGAGTAGAACTATAAAACCAGGCATGGAAATGTCCGCTTTAACGAGCTTTATGCATCACTAGTGCCGGTAATGATTTCGCTGCGCTGGCAGGAGTTTCCTATTGAAAAAAAAACACAACTCAGGTGCTCCTTTCGGAGGCGGAGTTCCATGGCGTACTCTGCTGGACCCCCGGGCCAGAGCAGTCCCGAGACACTATTTCCGGGAGTGCCACCGCTTCCAGCTAATGCGATGACTGGCAATCGGCCTGATCGGGTTAATACGCCCCGCGGCGGTAGCGTCCCGGGGGCCGCATGCTAATGCTGGCGCGGGCACGTCGCCTCCCGGGGCCAGCAGATAATGCGCGCGCTATTAATTGCTGCGGCGCCGGCTCGCTTTGAGCCGGTGCGGTGATGGATGGACGCTGTCCGTCGACGCAGCCGGCGCACCCAGCCGCTCAGTGCCGCGCTACAGATGCCCAGCGCCGAGATACGGCCATTGTCCGCGCCGCGGCCTGGAAACCGGGCGGTAATGGGCCACCTCGCTGCGCCGTGCGGTGGGCTGGATGGGGCACACCTGTCCGGCGGCCGCTCGGCCTCGGCCGGCGCGGTCCAGCACCGCCGCCCGAGCCCCTGGGCCTCGACCAGGCCCGGCCGGCCCCGACCGGCCGGCAGGGTCACGTGACCGCACTTCAGAGGGCCCGCGGCCGCACTGGAGCACCGCGTCCGTCGGGTCTCGTTCCCGCGCTCGCCAGGAACGGCTTTGATGGTAGTGCAGGGTCGGCTCGGGGTAGGCTGGATAGCTCAGATCCGCGCCGGATACGATGGCCGGTGCAACACGAGCCGCTGGCTTCTAAACGGAGGGAAGCCTCCGTCTTAGGGGAACGGAGATAAACTAGCGGAACCACGGGACGAGGCTCATCGATCTCTTCCGCCACCGAAGCGCACTGCGTCTGAACTCATGGAGCAGGGCTGACTGATCCTCCCGCCGCCGAAGCGTGCCATATTAGGCAGAAGCAACGAAACGCGGCTCTCCGATTCTTTCCGCCACCGAAGCGCTCTGCATCTGACAGAGTATCGCAAAGAGGAAGTGGTCGTTCATAGGAACGAAGGAAGTCTTGTAATGTACTGTTCCCTGTCTAGTCGCCTCTCAAGTTGAAAAATGTCGCTGCTTCCCTATTTACGCAGATAAAAGCTCATGTGGCTCTATTTTGTGTTTTTAGAATTTGGAGGGAATCTTTAAAACAGATGGATTTCTGTGGCCAGCCGCCGGGTCAACAGCGGTCAATTTCCCGGTCAAGTTTGCGGCAAAAGCTGAACGTGCGACAATTATCGGCACGGTCTGTCCTCTCCTCTGACGTCGCCTGATCTTAGGTGAGGTCGCTGCCACCGTTCGCAGGTTATGGCGGTCGTGGATAAGGAGCGAACGACTGACGTGACTCGAGCCCAATCCGCCACGGTTGAGGGAATCGCAAGGCATGCGCTCTTACCAACCGAGCTATCGAGCCGGACGGTTCACCCCTTGCAAGTACCCTGAGTGCCTGCGTCGGAGACCAGGGATGCTTGCACACGGTGACGCTCGGCTATCTCTGTTTAATATTTCACTCTCTAAGGCATGCGTCTTGATGTATAGCCTGACTTGTTACGGCTGGATTCTCAAGACATCGTCGCCCAGTTTTGTGTATTTCAGTGGTATTTCTGTTCCACATATTTCTGAAAACATGCAGTGACTGAAAGAGCGATGTCACGATTCCATGGCCAAGATACGCAGAAGTCTTTTCTTGAGCGCACAGGGCTTTTGCATTGTCTTGCAGCCTTTTGTCTCGCCCGGTGAAATTGTACAGTCAAAGTTTAAATGGAGTACGTGCCAGACACGGCTATGTGCGTCCCATTTTCTGCTTCCTTACACTATCGCGATGTATTTCTACCTGATCCCTTCCCTTACAAATGTGTAAGTATCTCCAGAAAATGCCTCATACCCATCAATTGGCTCCGAAAAATATGATTTCGATGAAACATTATTCAGAAATTGGTTTCAATCAAAATTAAGGGCGTAATTCGGTCATTTTCAAGGCAGGGGACTTTGGATTCACTTTCGCATTGGTTCCGCTCATCAAAAGTACAGATCCCCGAGTACATCATTTTGATTGGCTTCATTATTGACGGATTGCTGTAGCTGATAAGCAGCCTTCCGCCCAAAAATATGAGAAAACATAAACCTGTTTTGGGCGCAAATGAATACGGATTGCTCCAGTTCCCATCTACACATCGCACCGGTCTCAAAATTTTCCCTGCGTTTCTCCGCCATTTGTCACCGTAACCAGGCCTTCATGATTTAATATCCTAACGGGAAACCACTCGGTGTCTTCTGGGTCAGCACATATGTTGAAAATTTGCTCGCAAAAGCATTTCAGCGCAAACCACGGTAAATTGGCATTGCGGAGCACTCACGCTGTATTGCTGCCATAAACCACTCGGACACTTGGCCATGCGCAGAGGTAATGGAGCATTTACCTTTATTGCAGGAGGAGCGCACCCAGCAGGCAAGTCTGCAGAGCGGCGCCCTGGCCGGAGTGGCGCCCTCGCCAAGACCCACCCCCCCCCCCCCTCGGCAGGCAGGTGTGCAGACGGCCAGAGCGGCGCCCTGACCCGAGCGGCGCCATGGCCCGAACGGCGCCCCGGCCAGGGCGGCGCCCTGGTCAGTACGGCGCCCTGGTCCGGACAGCCTCATCGGTCAGGTCGCTCCGGTAGCCGGTCTATCCGGCGACTCAGCCGAAGCCCCGAGCCGCCGTCGACGGTCCGTGACGGCTGGCTAACGCTGGTGAGGAGGCGTCCCGTGGCGTGTGACCCGTCCGCGGGGACGCGCTTGGGGCCGCCGACTTCGCCACCGGTCCACGGGGACGACGGTGCACGTGGGGCTGGGTGCGGCGCTGGGGCTGGCTGTGCACCTAGAGGTCAGACGGCCTCGTGTGGAACAACTCAAGCTCCTTTGTGAACTCGAAAATACCGTTTTACGGCGTTGAAGGCGGGAAAATGTATAATGCACTTACGGCGGGAGTTAAACGTGCCAGAGACTGATTGGATAGCATGATAAATGAGCCGGGGCATTATCTATGTATGCCGGAGTAGCTCGCGCATACCAACCCGTTGGAGGTTATTGACGGTTTAAAGTCAGCGTCTGTTAAAATGAATCGCTGAAGCTCATCCTCAGTGAATTTTCAGCCCGCCGGTCGAAGCAGACTTCGCCGTTATTAAGGAACTTGTTATTTGATGCGTGCTTTCTGTTGCCATGCGGAAATCATTCATAATCAACTGATTCCGGGAATCCTTCGTCGCAGGTTGACACATTGTCTTTGAATGAGCGATTTTGAGAAGCTGTACAACTTACCTCCGATGTGTATCATGACCGACGCATTGCAGTTGAATGACATGGGTGTTATTGTTGTAAAGCTGTGTGGAACGTGTTTTCATCCAGTGACTATTGCACGGTGGCACTGAAAAATACATATGACATCTGGCAACGCCGCGGATTGACTTGGCTCTTCACTGCAGGCATCTTCACATAATCGACGTCTGTTAGTGCTTCCAGGCAATGACTAAACCAATGGTTACCATATGAATACTTGGATATGAGCTCGACATGAACAACCCAGACTGTAGGCGACCTGCTGTGCATTTCGAGAAGACGAGATCGGTTTGACTTCCGGGGAAGAGCTCAGCTGTTAGACAGCATGAGCCCGCTGAAGTTGGTGCGTGCAAGGCTAGGACGATACAGGTTGCGCGGAGCTCAATGTCGTGGAAGCGAGATCATTGCGAGTGGGCATAATCTCGAGTTTGATGTCAAGTCAGTTGGCTCGAAACGACTGTCACTTAGGACAAAAGAACCCCGAAACATTAAACCCATGCCTTATGAAGGTCAGACGAACAATCACAATCATCTCTTATTCATGATAGGTAATAAACCTTACACATTAAGCATCGACCGACGTTAACTAGCGAGGCTTATGAGCGCCATGGCTTATGCACGGTGCGATCCACGCCAATCTGGGCGTCTCGATTCGATGTGTGCAGTGTGAGCCCCATGATCCGTGTCCCCTCCCTTAGCGGGCGGCGCTCCCAGAGGCTTTGTCATTGCGGCGATGTTGCGGACAATGTTGAACAGTGGGCTGTTCGCCAGCGCCAGCTGCTTCAGGGAAGAGTTGAGCAACTCAGCTGTGCAACTGATAGAAACAGCTGCCCGTTGGTAACCTGCCGAAAAGCGCAGTACGGTCAGGCGCCCGGGTCGAATAGGCGCGTTTGCGCAGCGCCGAGTTATCGAGGCCCCTGCCAAGAGTTTGGAAGCTCTGACTGGGCCGTATCGGAGGTGCGTCTGCATCGCTATGCATATCTGGTTCCAAAGAGACAAAGCAGCCACGTGGATTGTAGAGTAAATTTGTTGATTATTACCTCGGAAATTCCAGGTGAAAAGATGGCACCGTGAAATGTCAAGTTGAGCGTTGACATGTGTTTATTCATTTCACTAGCCGAAATATACGCACATAATGGTAGCATTACCATGCTTGTCGTTTCAGCGAATATAGATCAAAGGAGGCCGCAAACGAAGCAAAAGCACGAGGGTTGAGTATGTAAAGATGACATGGGACATAAGATAAGTAAATTGTTTTCTGCAGCGCGGCATTGAGACGGTGACATCTGGCACTGGTGCGCTCTGCTTGAACCAGTCAGGGGCTTCCATGACTTCTAGTAAACTTCGCAAGTTATTCGTGATGGCAAACAATGACTTCAGTGCCCAACGCTGCTCATGCAAATATTAACACTCGCTCGGGTGGGGTCAAATTGACCCCTCCGAAGGTTTTTCCGGAGTTGTTTTCGAACGGTGCGGTGCAGCCGCGCCAAATTTTGCATAACTCTAGACAATTGAATAGCGGATTGAGGCGTCGCAAATTGAAATGTATCTTGTAAGGTCGCTGACCTATGGCAGGTCAGTCAGATCATGGTTTCAGCGAAGCCAATTTCTGGGGAATCGCTCAATCGGATGCAACAAGGGAGTGTTAGACAAAGCCATACATCTCTGAGATGCTTTCTTAGGCACCACAAATATTGAATGAGCAAATTGCGTTGACATAAGGTTAGGTGTAAGGGTTAGACCAAGGTCAAAACCAACCTGTTTTATTACTGAAGGGCTTGCTGTATGGGATAGTTTCTTGTGCTCATTTCGAATGTATTGATAGCAGGAACCGCATAATACATCTTCCATAGACTTATTAGAGGTCAGAATAGGTCATTGACCTAAAATGACACAGGTCAACATTTTGTTTTAAGAAACATACTGCCTAGCGTAATCTTTTTTGCTTATTCAAGTCTTAAACTTAGAGCAGTCTTGTATGATATTGGTCACCATGATCCTTAAAAGGTCAAACAAGGTCAAAAAAGGTCACTGACCTTACACGAACATGCGACTTTTTGCTTAGAAACAGTTATCTAGGTTCTGGGGACACTTTGGGGACCAGCCGGAATTTGACCTTGTTTGACCTTATTTGACCCAAAAGTCATGACCTAGGAACCTTGAACTTTGACCTAAGTGAGCTCACGTATAGGTCAACACACTCTGTGAATTCGGTGTTTCTAGACCTCAAAGTTCCCGAGATCTCAGGGAGCGAGGGGTCAAATTGACTCACCCACCCGAGCGAAGGGTATCAAGCCGACCACCCGGGCGCATCTTAAGGAACGCTCCCATTGAGTACAACTATGCGCTGCGCTTGAATGCAAAAAACAGATTTCAAACAAAGCAAATCAACGAGAGCAATCATTCTCTGACAGACTTTGACTGCCCTAATTATCCCGGCCACCTGGCTGGACGGCCTATTTCGGGAGCTGAGCCGGCTGTCCAGTGCGCCGGTCAAGGGTTACCCCTGCTGACGCCGCACGGTTATGGGTCCGGCCCGAGCCGGCCGTGTAGTGCGCCCGTCAAGGGTTACCCCTACTGGCGCCGCACGGTTATGGGTCCGGCCCGAGCCGGCCGTGTAGTGCGCCCGTCAAGGGTTACCCCTACTGGCGCCGCACGGTTATGGGTCCGGCCCGAGCCGGCCGTGTAGTGCGCCCGTCAAGGGTTACCCCTGCTGACGGCGCACGGTTATGGGTCCGGCCTGAGCCGGCCGTGTAGCGCGCCCGTCAAGGGTTACCCCTACTGGCGCCGCACGGCTGTCAATCAGGCCCGAGCCACTGCACTCAACAGTGTTCTGACCAGCACACTCAGAGGACCAGAAGTATCGGACACCAGAGCTGAGAGGGGGGGGGGGGGAGGGAAACAGGAATAAAGGGAGAGCAAGGAAAGAGGGCGCTGGGGAGAGTGAGAAGAGAGACAAAGACGAGATAGAGTGGAAAGACATAAAACACGACGGAGGGAAGGATAAAAAGAGGGAGTTATAGAGAGTGTGAGCGTGGAAATGGGTGGGATGGCTAGAGCTAGGGTGAGTTAGTGAGTGAGTGAGTCAGGACATGAGGAAAAAATGAGGGAGGGAGGGGATGGGAGGAGAAGGGTGGAATGGAAAGGAAAGATGTCAAGGGAGGGGAGAGATGGATGGAGGGAAGGAGGGAGGCTGAGTGACAGAGTGACGTAGGAAAGAGCGCCATAGGAAGTGAGAGGGAGCGGGGCGATGGTGAATGAGGGTTGGGGTTATTTACACAAGGATAAAGGCCGAGGACACGGTGCTGAATATTCAGCACGGTCGCAGTGCGGTAGCAACGTCATTCGTCTGGCTAGTACCCAACTAAAACAGCAACTTTTCGCATGACATACATCATGTGCAACGCCCTGTGTGACATGCATATATTCATGGCGTCGGCAAGCCGCGATCATGAAGACACACGGCTCCATTTATGTCCTGGCGAAATGGGAGGCAGTATTACTGCGGAGCAGTGGCGCGGGCAGGGGGAGGCGGGGGGGGGGGAGGCACAGGGGCACAGTCAGGCAGCACCAGTAACGCACAGACGGCTCCATGTCGGCATGGGCCCAATACAAAGACGAGGCCAGCGGTTTACAGTCGGGACCTCTGTATCTGTCACGAGCCCACGGCGCTCAACAGAGGCTGCTGTGTTCGTGGAGCCCGAACAAACCAAGAGACATGTTCGATGAGGCCCGAAGGGGAGCCCGGGCGCCCCACCGGAGACGACGATCATGGGCCCGGTCGGAGGGCCCGGAGGGCCGGTTGTAGGTTGCATGAAGAATGACGACCACAGTCGGTCACGAGTTTCGTTTGAGGAGGTCTGAAGAGGGGGCAAATGGCCCCTCGGGACCAAAGATCAAGCGCCCGTTTGGAATGCTGAAGGGCCTGAAGGACTGGCTGTATGTCACATTGAGCACGACGCCCACCAGGTATGCCCTGGCCTCAAATGTCAGTCAAAATGTTAGCCTCTTTCTCGTCTCAACTGGGGGCCACTGGAGACTGTGCCGACCTCTTTTTCGGTCATAGACCACGAACACCAAACAGTTGACTCTGTGCCGGTCTTATCCCTGGGGGCCCATTGCCCAAAGAAGGACAAGGCCTGGCCACTGATTCATATTGGTCGGGGTCCCTGCAATAATGCGACGCCCTTGTATCGGTCAAGGACCCACAGTGCCTAACAGGTATCCTGTGTCAAAAAGGGCTCTCGGGTCGGCCAGGGTAGCATTTGCTGAGCAGGGACGGGCATGGGACCCCGAATGCCAGAGGGCGACTTGCGTTGGTCGGAGCATGTGACAATGAAGGGAAGCATATAGAACTTATGAGTGCTCACGTTGAGACAATGGAGCGGTGTCAGTCAGGGTCCCCACTACCGAATGATGGGCCCTCCATCCCAGTGCCGGCGTAGGCCCGTTAAGCCAAGCTGTCAATTATTGGATCACCTGCGGCGATCAGGGATCTTGTTGCATTAAACATGTTTCTTGCATCGATTCTGAGCCAACTGCGCGAGTCAGAAGGCCTCCCACATCAAAGTGAGAGCTAATGTTATATGATGTATCCCCGTATGGGCCTCCGGATCGAAGAGGGGATCCCGCCCTGTGTTGCCAAAATGGTAACCGAAAGAAACCCTGCGGTGGGACAGAACGGTCCTTCAGCCCTTGACCGGGAATAATAATGTGCACTCCAGTGTTCTCCTTAAGGGGTTCCTTACCCGGAAAATGCATGGGGCCTCATTAGCGTTGAGTTAAGTGGATCAAAATTGAGCAAGGCGAACAAGGTCATCCGATGCTTGTCTGAGAACGTTCACTCTTGGACAGAATCCATTAGCGAAGCAAATCACATCAAAAGGTTTGGGCATGCGCCTTCAGTTTCGGGAGCAAGGACAGTGATAGCCGCAGTTGCAGTTTCCTTAAAACCGAACGTCGTTGGCCGCTGCAAATAACACCAGGCAACGGGCGCCGTGCGCACGAGAACGACCGTCGAGAAATAGTGCTTCCAGCTGTTTTTTAAATCAGTTCGTTCTATTCAAGGATGACTCACCACCTCCGTGGTCTAGAGGAAAGATGAATCTGTGATCCGCCGGCGGTGGGTACGATTCCCAGGGCGGGCGCATTGTTTGGCCCTACCAAAATGGAAAAGTCAGCTGGTAGTTGGCCAACGAGGGTCAACCCATGCCCGGGGCGGCCGTGTCGCAGCATTGTGCGGCACGTATGACCCTCTGCATTTTTGTGCGGCGAAAGGGCAGAGGCAAAATTAGCCGTTGGGCTGGGCGGTACAACTTGAGGGGTGGTTTCAGGATATACGAAATAAGCTATGCTTAGCAGATGTCGGACCCAAAGCCACCCATGCAGACCATTCGGTATAACTCTATAGAAATAGACTGCATCTATCTATTTTGCAGCCTCAAGTTTGCTTTTGAATGCATCACCGGTTGCAGCAACACGAAAATAGAGATATATATTTACTCCACCAGTTCCAACAGCAGGTGACAGCACCCCTTAGCGGTGCTATAAAGGTCAATCCGTTCATATCATCAATCTAAACTTCGCACTGGTAAGATTTACGCCCGGAGCACTTTCTACATTTGATGCCCTAAAGCTTTCAAAGCTACTTGTTGAGATACGTCATGATTTTCGTCGGCCCGTTGACCGCGACTTAATACAGCAATAGGGCCGACGCTACGCTGTTTTCGGAGACTGCAATGCCTGGCGGCGAGGCATTTGTCGCTAAGATTTGCGTGCGTTCATGTTGAAAACTACGTCGCATATTTTTTGTCGCTAATTGCTTCTGACTGAATGCTGGACCCTCCCAGAAAAACACTACCTTGTCATGTTAATACAAATTATGGACCCATTTTATTTATAATGTGCATTCGCGGGGTCCTTAATGTCTTTGTAGAGCGCAGATCGAAAGTCTGGAACAGCTCCTGATCCCTATCAGCTTTGAAAGAGCCCACTGGAACATTGCAAAATGAAGAGCACCGGCGATTTATGTCATGCAGTCTCTTAACGCATGATTCCTTCAGTTTATGACAATTTAAACAAAATCGATACAGCGGTAGCCTCTGGCTCTTGTTCCCATTTTATACGGCAAAACTGTTAAAAGCAAGAAAAAGCATGCCCGCATTCACAAATGAGCCACATTCATCGATTTTGGGGGAAAGGGCCTTTCACTATCAGAGAGCCCTTTGTCAACTCCGCGTGCCCCCCCCCCCCCCCCCCCGCCACAGCCTCCTTGCCTAGGTTCTGATAGTGCCCCTACTGCGTAGGTGGGCAGTCAAGGTTCTGGTTGTGGGCCAACGAGTAGGCTGGTGACACCATATAGCTGTAAGGGTGGTCCGTTTGTGGACGCACAGATGGTTGTACACTACAAGAGAACGGCCCGGCTATACCTGTGGGCACAGATAAATCAGAACCGATTCTACCATGCTGTTAAATCAGTGTCCTTGGTGCGCATGTGCGTGTGTATCTGCACCAGGTCAGACTTTTGCGGGCTTAGATTTGATGCGAGTTTTATGCGCACGCAACGCACGTGCTTACGCGTGTGCGCCGGCCTCCGGGCCCGATTCTTTGCCTGTCGGGGTCTCGGGGACGGCTGCCCGGCAGGCTTGTGGCACGTGCGCCTCAGAGCTGACAATTCTGAGCGACTGCTGGCACCATACGAGCGCTTCGTTGAAATAAGGAGCATTGCATGACAGCACCCACCGAAGGCTGTAACGGATGCGTTAAAGAAAGACGCTGACTTTATCTTCGATATTCTGTTCTACCAAAGAGCACCCATCTCATCTCGGAACATGTGTGCGGAAAGTATGCACATTTATATGCACCGTCACTCGGGTGTCCGCCAAAGCGAGAAGGCGCGAACCTCCACGCCGAATGCTTCCTATTGCGTCACTTTGCTCGGAAGTTATGTCTGAGATGGAGTGATATTGAAGTTGAGTTAATATCGCCATGACGTTGCTGGCACGTCATCGGTTTGGCAAGGCACGCCACGTGTTTCATTTGCAAAACAAAGAAATGCCACCCACGTTGAACGCTTTGTAGATCACCCGAACACATGTGGAAGCTGGTCTGATGTCTCTGAAACTCTGAGTGTCAGAAAAGGAGGGATGAACGCAGTTCCGTACCGGACAGACTGCAAAATCGCGCGGCAGTTTGGGGTCCTTGTTTGCGCGCGACAAGTCACTCCATACCATCCCATTGATTTTTGGCTTCGAGCAGTGTTCAAAATATCGGTGAGTTATCGGTAGCAAGAGTAGATATGGTATTGGAATTAGTTGTACATTCCAGTAGTCTGCCTCGATGACAGAGCCTGGCGCCGGTTCAGCGCTGCTCGTCCCTTGGGACTGCCGGTAATCGTGCGTGATGACGCCGAAACATCCCGCCTCGAAGGCGCTCAGCTGGGGCCTGAGGCAGACAATGTCGGGTGCAGGCACGCTCCCCATCGTGCAAGGAGGCTGCTACTGACCATCATGTTCTGATATACACATTGTAATGTCCCCCCAGCCTGTATGCAAAAGCAGACGATCTGCACGCATCACTGAATACGTTGGAACTATAATGCATTACCACGTAATACATTTGGAAATATTTCGCTCAAATACAATACTTTCACAAATCGAGGCATGAATCGGGATGTCTTGCCTTTTGGTGCTGAAATGCGGAGGATGACCAAGGAGAATATGGAAGCGGTCCTCAGGCTTCTTTTTCGTAAACTGTGGGCCGTCCGACTTGAGACATTTAAGGAGGCCTTGATATTCAGTTAATTAAATCAGAGCAATAGCAAGAAATACACCACTGAGATATGATGAGTCCGTGAACTGCAATAGCGTCACAGTATTGGTGGCACATTCCTTTCCCAACCGTGCACGCAACACTGCCTAATCTGACATTAGAAACAACAAACACACTAAAAATGCTTCAGCAAGCGCAAAACGCAGGTAGAAACTGTTAAAGTATCACTGTAACACAGGGTGGAAGTCAGTTACTCAACGTGTTTGCTCAAGGCGACAACAAATCATGCAACATACTCATCAGAGCGCAATTATGCAATGCTGCCTGACTCATACGAAAGCCTGCAAAAGACCGTGAAGATGCTACCGCTTGAAAAAGTATATTTGGGGTCTACTCCGCTAAACCCTAAAATAAGCCGTACTGTGCGAGGTAAGGCATACCTATTTTCGAGTCACTCCGTATCCGCCCAATTCTGCTGACCAAAGCAAAACAACGACAAGAATAAAGTCGTGTGATGAGCTTTCATTGCTATGGGTCCACCACACTGGCGTCAGTTAACGCTCGAGGATTTGCCTCTAATCGCAAAAGCAGGCTAACTCTGGAATGATGTGGAAGAATCTCAGGTTATCCCGAGGCATAAGCTCAATTTGTATATCGAATCAGCGAAAATGGGGCAAAGTAGCTTTACGACGCCGCCTCTCGCACCGCTGTTTCGCGCTCCCTTGTCAGAAGTCATTGCTCCTTCATCACGTGACCGAGCAGGGTACATGTGAATTGAAGGAGTCACCAAAGAGTGTATAGTAGAGTGTGAGTGTATGTGGAGTGTGAGTGTAAGAGTCACCATAGAGTGAGCCACCAACAGTGTATGTTCCCGGGTTGGAGACACAAAAAATAACGCTAAATCCTTCACAATTGTGACGGTTTTGTGTATGGTGCAAATAAAGCCGAATTTTGCTGCATTATTTTTGCATAATCATATAGTGCTGATGGCGACACCGATATTCGTGTGCCGACCCATTTGCAAGAAAACAAACGCATCAGAACACGGGGTGGCACATGCATGAAATCAGATCGTCGATTCGCGTTGTCAGCTCGGTGCAATGCGTGATTAGCACATATTTGAACGAAAATGCTGATGATGCCGAAGAAAACGTGGAATAGCAGCGCATTCGACCGATTCACACGTTACACGCTGTGTCGTTACGTCAAGTCAGTAGATTAAATCTCCGAAACTGGAGATTTAGTGACCTACAAATCTTTGTGACTCCTGTTAAGTTGCCCTTTTGAAAACTGCACACCAATATTTTCATGCGCTGCTGAAGGTGGTGGAGAGGTATGAAAACGGAAAATAAAGAATTATCGGATTTGGTCCTTGCCCACCCTATTTAACGTCATTTTACGTCATTGGATGGCATTGATAAAGCTGCGCAAAGTACGCAAATGTGTGGCCGTACATAAGGGGCATCAGCCGTTCCAGTGATCATTTAAGTATCCAGCAGACGTTAGACGCTAGCCATGCCCGCGGCTTTTCCGCACCTGGTAGTCAAGTGTTCCCCAACTGACATTATTTCACCCTGGGAGTGTGGGATGTCCCACGCCTTTCACTGAAGGTATAGCAACCATGGATCTTACTGGAGTAGATGAAATATCATTCACCATATATCTTTGCTCTTTGAACGAAGTCGTGCATCACGCAATCTAGCGCTTCTAATGTAGGGAAGGCAAGTTCAGCTTAAACCTGATGGTTCTGGTTCATGTTGGTCTTTTTGCAACAAGTGGCAGGCATAACCAACAGTCACCTTTCTGGACGTGACCGTAGTATGCTGCATAACTCGTGCGCGTGCATCGGCAGTTTGTTTCTCTTTGCTTGTGACACCGTTGCTATATCAAGACGCTCAGCAATGACCTTTATTTCTGCCACAGATCGTGACCTTTTGACCGCGGCGCGACGTTCTAATCAGTCGAGTCAATGGCACGGCAAAGACTGACATGGCGCTGCGGGGCCATTACTCGGGGGACGCGTCGTTGGGCAGGCCGTTACGACACGAAAACAGCGATGCAGACTAATCCAGGCTGAAGCCTTCCGACCTAGCCTCACGGCGACCTGGAATAGGAGCAAACTGCACGACCAGGGCGGTCAATTGGCATGACACATTTTCTTCCCGAATAATATAACCACGAAACTGACGTCGCGTTCACCAGTGCACGCCACAGTTTACGAAGCACGTGCAGATCAAAATATTCAGCCGCTTGGGTCGTTCGAAGGGATGGGGGGGCGCGAAGCATGGCGCGATCGGCATCCGACGCACATGACACACCGGCGGCGCGCACGTGGTGCCCATCGCAACGCACACGACACACCGGCGGTGCGCACGTGGTGCCCATCGCAACGCACGTCGTGTGACAGTGACAGTGACAGCACGTCGTCGCAGTGACACGTCGGCGGCGCGCACGTGGTGCTCATCGCAACGCACATGACACACCGGCGGCGCGCACGTAGTGTCCATCGCATGGGCGTGTCGTGTCGGCATCCTGGGAGACTGCACTGTCCTCCCCGTGGGCCGGCCGTGGCCTCGGGGTCATGTGCATTGGGAGGACCGATCCACCAGGGTTGTCTGGTGCTGATCGAGCGACTGCGCAGGCGCGCTACTGCCGGTAGTGGCGGCCACCGCGGCAGTAGGGTTATTGGGGCTACGGCTGGAGAGGTGAGTTACGCTTGATTTGTGCTCAGTGATGTACATATCTTGTTCAGTTGTAATACTATGCTTGGGTTTAATATGTGGAATGCGAAAGCTGCACGTGCGCAAAGGCTCAGGTGATGCACTCCAACTTCAACATCAGAACAGACACCAGAGAAGTTTATGAAGGACAGGTTCAGGACAGACACTGGTTATGTCAATGACGGTGCTGCGTCTTTGCACACACATACACACACATACATACATACATACATACATATATATATATATATATATATATATATATATATATATATATGCATACACGCACACACATACACATGTGAATATACATATATATATATATATATATATATATATATATATATATATATATATATATATGTGTGTGTGTGTGTGTGTGTGTGTGTGTGTGTGTGTGTGTGTGTGTGTGTGTGTGTGTGTGTGTGTGTGTGTGTGTGTGTGTGGTGTGTGTGTGCGTGTGTGTGTGTGTGCGTGCGTGTGCGTGTGTGTGTGTGTCCGCGATCAAGATCTCTCGAGTGATGGGAGGGTCTGGACAGCTTATAAGACCAATTGCGTGCTGCTGTAAGCCTGGGCAAGCCGACCTTGCGCTCTGGGGACGCAAATATTGACCTTTTACGTGCGGGGTCCTGGTGTGCGTCGTTATAGCTCTGTTTTGAAAGACCCCAGACTGACCTAACTCACCAAGACAACCACACGCATGGACCCGACCGAGTCTCTCTTAGATAAAAACATCACTAACATTCCTGACCTGGAGTCATCTGACCAGGTGCGGACTGAGCCGATCGCCGACCATCTGGCCACCATTGTCCGCGCACTTTTCAGTCGCCTCGCAGTCGCCCGACGCCTTTCACCGCGCACTATTCAGTCGCTCCGCTGTCGCCCGACGCCTTTCACCGCGCACTATCCAGTCGCCCCGCTGTCGCCCGACGCTCGCCTGACGCCTTTCACCGCGCAATGTTCAGTCGCGCCGCTGTCGCCCAACGCCTTTCACCGCGTCATATTCAGTGGTGCCGCTGTCGCCCGACGCCTTTAAGCGCACGTCCATGGCGCAAGGCCAACTGGGATGCGCTCTGCCTTGATCTTCTGCAGCTTTTGCAGCTTCAGCTTCTGCTCTTCTGATTGGAGTCTGGTTTGCCGGAGCGATTAAGTGGAGCAGAAAGTGGCCGAGTTCACGCGCGTGCGTTGGTGTGTGGTGGACGCGCACTGCCACCTTAAAACAGGATCTCCCTGTTTTCGTTCCCACTGACCCTGGCTTGAGGACACCCCTGACCCGCGACGGCTGATCCGACAGCGCGATGACGCGTACCATGTGTGATGGTGTGATGGTGTGAATCTGCGTGTGAAAGATGGTGTGAATCTCTGGCCGGAACCGGCCTATCGGCTTATCAGAGCCTTTGGAACCTCGTGAAGGGCACTTTGCGAGGTCGAGGCGTGGCTTCTTGCGCGATACCATGCTCACCGACCGTGCTGACTGCTGGCGAGGTGTTACCAAATTCGCTTTCCGGTCAGCGAAGGGAGGTGGGGTGGTCATGAGAGCATGCCCGTAGAAAGGGCTAACGGATTTAACCGGCACTTCGCTTCTGTCGGCCCACGCATCGCTGCCGAGCTGGTAGGCGAGCGGTCTTGGCGGTCCCCTCTTCCTCCTAGGCCTCCGTGTATGACCACCGCCAGTCTAGCATTGCGTCCTACGGCTTGACCCGAACTATCAAGAGCTGTGAACGAACTGTCATCATCCAGCGCGCTGGAACTTGACGACGTGTCACCGCATGCCTAGCGCAAATGTTTCCCTGTTATCGGATTACACTTGCTTCATCTCATCATTACCTTTGTCACCTTTTGTCTTTTTTCCGATACCTGAAGGGTTGTCTCAGTCATTCCTCTCCACAAACATGGTCCTCGTATCATCGCTAGTAATTTCAGACCTATATCAATCTTGCCTGTACCTTCCAAAATATGTGAACAAATTGTGTGCATGCAGCTATCGCCCCACGTCGCTGCGCATGAGCCTTGCCACTCAATAGAGGACACCCCGGTCGACGCCGTTGAGCGAGCGGTGTGTCGGGCTGACGTTGGGGACGTTGGCGCCGTCTCCTCCATTGGTCTAAGCCGTGCCTTTTATAGCGTCGACCATGGCATACTTCAGACTAAGCTGCAGGGTTATGACACTGATCCGAAGCGGCTTGAGAACTACCTGGCTCGTCGGCGGCAGGTGGTGAGAGGCGGCAGTCTCTCTCTTCCGCTGACTCATGGCGTCCTTTAAGGATCCTTGGTCGGCCCTAGCCTCTTCAGCATCTTTATGAACGATCTCCTATTTTACCTCCCTCACGAATGTCTGGTGCCCTAAGCAGACGACACCCAACCGCTAGACCCCGCTTATCCACACGAACTATCTGTTTTTAAGAATCCATCCAAGTCACTTAAGCACACTTCACACGTAGCTGCCTTAAAATGAGTCCCTCAGAATAGCACTTTTCCTTCTTGGCACTCCAAGATCCCTTTAGAAAGCCTTTTATTTTCCCATCGATATTACGGGACACAAATTAAGCCCTTCGCCGTCTGTGGAGATGCTTGGGGTTTTTATTGAAAATACCCTTTCCTGGTAGATGCACATATATAATGTTGTCAGAAAGCGCGACTCCATTATTTTCCGCTTGTATAAGACTCGTCACCATCTTACAGCTGAAGTAAGTAGGCTTCTCATCCAGTCCCATGCCTTCTCTCACCGTTTCTACTGGCTCTCGGTGTGAGGCGGGACTGCAGCATGTCACCTAAGCAGAGCGCAACTTTGGGGCCAGGGTCGTCACCGATGCTCGTCGGCGAGATTCAACGGCGGCGACTGCTCAAGCGCAGGGCTGGCACGGTGTTAGTGGTCTTGTCGCCCGCCGTGACGGTCTCGCTGTACTCAGGGCCCTTAATGCCCCGCGGACCCCGGTGACGATCCGGCCCCTGTTCACCCCGCGTGCCACTGCCGCGTGCCACCCGGGCGTCAGCGGCGGCATCCTTGGTCTGCCAGCTCTTCGCTTGCCGGTGGCCCGCAGGGCTTTTTCGTGTAGCGCAGTCGCATCTTGGGCCGCCTGCCGCCGACCATCGTCGCCTTTGCCCGCAATGAGTTTCCCACCAGGCTAGAGGATTTAGACGGTTTCATTGCGTAATCATTGCTTGCTTGCCGTTATGTAACGCGTCCTGGCGATTTAGGTTTTGATTAATGGTGTTGTTTTTGACGAACTGGTGTGAAAAATTGGATGGTTGATAGCTTGCGGACGTGGTCGCGTTGTTGTCATGTTTTAACCCGCAACCGGTCGTTGGTTGGCTTCCCCTACAGCTTTCGAGCACTGGTCAAAAACTAACTCTGGAACGCTTGAAGCAACACAAAACTTTCGGCACTTATTCATCCATAAATTCGGCATTTTTTTGCGTAAATTTGAAATTTTTTACCAAGACCGGTGGTCTCAGTCAGGTAAAAAAGTGAGCCCATAACATTCTTCACCACATAAAACTTTTTGTGCATCAAATGTCATTGCTCAAACTGGCTATGATGATGGAACATATAGATCCGACTAGCACTTAGAAATTCGTGTATTTGTATGGCTTATAAATTTGATCTATGTTTACGTCAGATGTCCTTTAGTCCACCTTAAGTAGTGTTTTTGTGTCTGGAATGCTTTTGCCCCACAGCTGCACCTAAAAATAAACTTAGCCAGAACCGCGTTGTGAACAAGTATTGTTCTTGTAGGTTTCTGGCAAACCAATTTTGAACGATGACCTGACCTGACTTGAACCTTGTTCATGAACACAAATGATCGGAATGGGCTCCTCACGGTCTTACCGCTTATTTCAGTGCCCTCAGTGTCTGTTAAGCTTCTTAACATAGGCGTTAAACGCATCTGATGTGTATTTTTCACGATTTGGCGTCACCTTCACAACGGCATCTTTTTTCTCATACAACGTCTGGAAGCTGGAGATCCTAGGGAGGTCCTCTTCCCCCGGACGGGTGCAGTTGTCTCAGACCCCCGGCTTGGTGAAGGTTAACATTACAGTTATGCTATATTTTGATTCTATCGAATCAAACAATAAACCACTTGTTGAAATTACTCGATAATACAAGAAACTGAACCGAATTGCGTTGCAGTCTATAAGTTAAGCATTTAGGTGTCTTCCAATTGTGCCTCACGTATTCATCTATGGTGAGTAAAAAACAGAGCCACTTGTTTCTCAAAGCGTCATGTGGTGTTCCCCGATGGTAGAGACATGCCAGCTTCAGAGCCACTTGTTTCTCAAAGCGTCATGTGGTGTTCCCTGATGGTGGAGACATGCCAGCTTCAGAGCCACTTGTTTCTCAAAGCGTCATGTGGTGTTCCCCGATGGTAGAGACATGCCAGCTTCAGAGCCACTTGTTTCTCAAAGCGTCATGTGGTGTTCCTCGATGGTAGAGACATGCCAGCTTCAGAGCCACTTGTTTCTCAAAGCGTCATGTGGTGTTCCCCGATGGTAGAGACATGCCAGCTTCAGAGCCACTTGTTTCTCAAAGCGTCATGTGGTGTTCCCCGATGGTAGAGACATGCCAGCTTCAGAGCCACTTGTTTCTCAAAGCGTCATGTGGTGTTCCCCGATGGTAGGGACATGCCAGCTTCAGAGCCACTTGTTTCTCAAAGCGTCATGTGGTGTTCCCCGATGGTAGGGACATGCCAGCTTCAGAGTCACTTGTTTCTCAAAGCGTCATGTGGTGTTCCTCGATGGTAGAGACATGCCAGCTTCAGCACTTTCTTTATTTTGCTCATGATTTTATCGCGCAGCTGGACAATCATATATTGGAGGAAGAGGTTGTCTGATGTGTGAATAGGGCTCTGAGTGAAAAAAACGACAGGTTCTCAGGTGGATTTAGTGATGGGGTTAAAGGCCTGCAGCACTAAAGGTCATTGTGAACGTGATGCCAGATACATTGCGGTGCTAAACGTAATGTATGGTCCCAGCCCTTAAGGTACAGCGTTCCAACGCACCTTGCACACGTATCCCCGCAGTCTCCAAAGTCAAATTAACTGGCCTTAAAAAGCTGATAGATGAGCCAGTAAGATGCCTTTTGTGGCGTGTAGCGAGCTAAATGGCAACAGGCGTCATTGGCATGGCCACCCGCCGAATGACATCTAAACATGACTCATGCAAATGGACTCATGCCACCTTTGGGAACCAATGCAGGTGTAATCTGTCAGTGCATTGAAATATCCCCTTCACGAGTTTAGCAGGTGGACGTGCAATGATGTTCAACGTTTGTTCACAACTTTACAAGCGACATTGATGGACATTGTCTGGCTTTGGTACCGCCCATGTCATTCCCAAAGCACTTACTTTTTACTATACCGGCCCTGACAAAGCTTGACAGTTTCAACTAGCGAGATAGATGCTCTTTTAATAGCTGACGTTTTTTCGCGACTGTGACTTAGGCATTGCGAAAAAAGCTCATGATTTTGCCACAATAAACTGGAATGGGCTCTTACGCATGTAGTTTCATGCCCCAGTCAGTTTCGGTTTATGCCAGAGTGTGTTTCCTTTCAGACAAGTTCGGAAAAGTGGCACTGACTGTTGTCTGGTCTACTGATGGCGCGTATGTGGATTGGACGGTGCTGAGATCGCCTGATGACACCAAGAGGTGCTGACTAGTGACTGTGGGCTCAGCTTGCTGAGATCGCTTGATGACACCAGGAGGTGATGACTCGTGACCTTTGGCTCAGCTTGCTGATATCGCCTGATGCCACCAGGAGGTACTGACTCGTGACTATGGGCTCAGCTTGCTGAGATCGCCTGATGACGCCAGGTGGTACTGACACGTGACCGTGGGCTCACCTTGAGCCCTCGAGTTCTGACAATAAAACCGCTTTACAAAAGCCTCTTGGTATATTGAACGTTGATTGTTGTCAGTATAAGAACTCCAAAGTTATGAGCACCTTTATGACTTAAGTGGTCTTGGTGCGACCACATGGGAAAATTTCCAAGCAATTTAATTTGCAAATGCACGCTGAAGAGCTACACATCAGCTGGCATCTGCTGAAGAGCTACACATCAGCTGGCATCTGCTTAGTTATCATTCAGGGAGGATATTCCTGTGCATTAGCAGAGCATTTTCATTGCAATGCCAATCACGAGGGACCAAGCACAAACTACAAAATGACCAAGTATGCGCCATCCCTCTATCTGACGGCGTTATCGAGGGTGAGATGTGGCCCCAGATCGGGCGGACAGCCACAGTCGGACGGTATCGACGTCAACAGGATGAAACATCAGTGCACACAACAAGCGCGGCAAGCACTCGTTCGAGCTTTATGTTGTCAAGTGGTCGTGTAAGTAGCCGCCTGGCTGAGGTCTATATAAATGAAACTGACAAGAAACATGAAGGTGTCTAAATATTGCGGCATCTGTCACACCAATCAACACCTTCATTAATGTTTGTTTAGAATTTATGCATATGCCGCCTTTTAAGCCTGGGATCTTGAATGAAGCAGCCTGCATTTATAATAGTTTCCGAAGGCGACTAGCTCCATTTGATTAATTTTCGGTATGCCGTGCGCGGTTATGGTAATCGCGTCGATTATCATCACTTCGCTCGAACCACGTCGCAAAAGCGGCCTTGCCGTTTTGTGCCAGACACATGCTCCATCTTTGTCATGCATGTCTTATATAACAAGCCGAACTCCTCAGTAAGCCAGCGTTGAACACTTCGATACACATGGGACGCATTACGGTAAATATTTCCATGCGGCTATTGTGTCGGCCAGCGGCGGTTTTGCTACGGTGGCATTGATGTGTACCGCTGCCGGCAGTTCACGCCCGCTCCTCTGCGCCGATGTCGCTGGTGAGCAAACGACCGGGGCTGACACGTGACGTCGTACATGGGAGTGGGCGGGTGCTAAACCACAAAACAATCCCAGTACTCCTGTGCACGTTGAATACAGGCTGAAGTATGGTTTGATGTATGTGCAAGCTGCTGCACTAGGGGCTAATGGACGCCGCGTTAATCACATATTCCTGCTCAAAAGTACTATGATTATCGTAATTTGCTACCCAGTAACATGTTTCATTTACCGTTTATTGTCAGTCTGTAACGATGTCCATTTTTGTCACTCATTGTCTTGCAATCACATCAGAACTTAATGGTCTGATGTGACGTCTTATCTGGTACTTGACGCATGGCAGGTTCGTGCTGAAGGATTGTTGATAGGGGCGAGTAAAAGCTGAGGAAGCCCCACATATTTTTCAGTACCGACCATAATAAAGAAAACAATTACTTTCGGAATCGGGACCGACTACAGTCATGACATCCGGAACTTACGTCCATAAACGACACACCTCTGTTGGCCGCCCTATGGACACACATAACGATTTGCCGCATCCCCTTGTTCCCACACACCAATTACCGCGAGGCAGGCGGACCGTGCTAGTGTCCGCGGCACGCTCGCTGTCGCTGGCGTCGGTGTTTGGCGGCGCTGCGCGCAGTGTGTGCACTGCCCAATGTTTGAGCTGGCCTCGTGGTGTTTGTGCCGGCCTGGTGAAGTAGCGAGTTGGCGACATCACCGCTCCAGCACCCTCAGCCCGAGACGTGAGCCCGAGGCGGGCGTGCAGGAGGCTGCCCGCGGCCGGCAGGGCGTGTGACGGTCTTGGTGAATTGGAGAGCTGGCGACACTCCCACCCCAGCACCCTCAGCCCGAGGCGTGTGCTGGAGGCGGGTGTGCGACGATCCGGACGCCGCCAGGTCAGCTGACAGCGTCAACAGGGGCGCGGCGCGCGGAGAGCCGCTAGACAGCCGCCAGCGCCGGCAGAGTGATTGTTCGTCACCCGCTAGTGCAGAATATGACACGCTTTCCGCGTAATTGTCAGTGCTGTTCATCGCTCACTGGCACTGAAGGTGGCACGGGTTCACTAGCATTGTGAGTAGGTATTTGAAATAAACTGCTCAAGCGTTACAAGTGCGATTAATGCAGTCCATCACCTCCAAATCTTCCCCTGCTCTTAACACCGCTCTTCGCTTGCAGTACATCTGCACCACTCCGAACTGACACCAAATGACGTGCGCACCGCCTCTCATTGTGAATTAAATTAAAGGGAATGTTCCAACCTTATGTGGGGGTTTGCAATGAAAGAGCCATCTTGAGGGCCTTTTGATGCAGTTCACGGCCGTGCCATTTTTGAGACCCAAGGCCCTCTGGTTCCTGAGTTATACGCCCGCAAAAGTGCAAAAAGCTTTATTGGGAGGACTACTTCAAAGTTAGACTGGCATTGATGTCGTCATGGAAACGTCATGCAATCGCCGTCATATGACAGGCTGTTTTCTGCTTATCGTCAAAACAGCATGGTCGCTGATACATTCTCAAGAACGATGATGCGGCATGTGCGATACAATGCGCGGAAGGTGATTGGCTGTTAGTAATATTTCGCTGAAGGTGATTGGCTAATAGTAATAATTGGGGAAATATTACAACATTTTTAGGTATATCTTACTAAATATCTAACACATTTGTAGGACAATTTTAAATCTTGAACCAAGAAAATTGTGTTCTCCGAATACTTTCTCTTGAGTTGCATTACCATGAACTCCGGTCGGGACTTGGTTTTGAAGAGAGGTCACGGTGAAAACCGTTGTTATCACCGAGAACCTGTGCGGAAATTGCGAGAAAACCAGCAATTTGATAGTCTCGCGGATTGTACAAGTACGGGATCACACTTATGTGATATTAGATTGTGAATCAGGCGCTTGAAAGGGGTGTGATCACTGGCGGCGTGTGCCAGCGGCTTGCATTGATCTTGATATGATGGACGGTGTGCGTGCGAGGTTTGTACATCTGAGGGAGAACATTGTTTTGGTATTCTTTAAATCTGGCTCCCAATAGAATATGATGTACCGATATCCGCCTGTATCTTAAGGTTTGTGTTGGAACATGACAAAGTAGTGATGTCGGCAAACTGAAAGAAACACAAACACCCTTGCTGCAGGGGTGTTGAAAGGCAGTTTGCTTACTTAATTATGATCTTGCCATCCTTTTGAACCCATTGAGCATTACAGCATGTAATTAACATATTGCATGCCATTATATTAGCAATTCAATCAGGCACGAGGGACAGGTCAGTTCAGCTCATTGATGCACATGCTTGGCGTAAGCTCACATGATACAGCTTTGCAAAATAGTGACGTATTATTATGGGCGCACACGCCACTGTCATCACAAATTTTGTGTAGGCAAGCATTTCTTTGGGTCCTCATTGCCATAGTCATTGGAACTTGTATGAGATGATGGGTGCTGAGAAAGGTTGAGAAGCATTGCTGTTTTTTTCTTGGAGAGCACTTAATATATTTATCGTGAGCCTTGTGTGCGCCAGCAGCTTCATCACTTCCTTGCACTTCGCCCATCTCTTTCGCCATATTTTGCATCATCGCCTATCTCGCCCATCTCTTTCGCCCATTGTTATGTCGCCAACATAGCGCCAGGTCAGCAAATTTGCAGTGTCATTTGATTACATGCTAATATTTTCTTTTTACAAATGTGTTATTATTATTGCGAACAACACTTTGGATGAAGCAGCCTGATGGCTGGATGTTGCATGGTTGCGAAAGCAGACGACGTGTTCGCACCTTTGTCACCTATGTGTTAAGAATTCCCAAAACAGGCTGAGCAAGTGATGTCACTTATTGATTGTGTGCTTTGCTGAAAGTAATTTGTATATTACATCATGTGTTCGTGGTCACTTAGATGTCAGATGCGGACTTAATATACAAGAATGCACGCTTCACCCACCTTTTCATGACGGAATTTATTACGAAAGTAGCAGGGACCGTAGCACAAAAACTGCATCATTGTGTGTTTAATATGCCATGCCACAGTGCGGCGCTGACGTAGTGCCACGATGACACTGTCAACCCATGGCATTACACAATGTACCACGTTGGTTGACTGGTGTATGTCAAGCCCATGAGATAGCTTATGATATATGAATAACTGGTAACTGATTTAACAACGCCTAAGGACTATAACCAGCAAGAATGCTGTTGCACCGCAATGGTTACGTGAGGGTTAACTAGTAACTGCATAACTAGCCCTAGGCAAGAAAAACATTCTTGGTAGCTCAACCTTACCATCCTTACCATAGCAATAACAATGAGTTGGTAAGCAATTCATAGCGATGTTGCAAATTTGCTAATTTTTGCATACAACTGTATTTCCAGTTACAAATGATAAAGAAAGTAACTGCTGTGCACATCACGTGATATCAATGTCAGGGCTACGGCACTGCAGGCAAGGATAAGTCGACTATACGGTATTGACATCTCCAACAGTCCTTGACAGGTTTCCGCAAAATATTTAGGACGCTATATGACAGTCTTCACAGTATATCGTGCTTTGATATGAATAACCCGCCCTGAAAGCTGGCGATCGCTACGTTGCGTATGTCAAACAGCCTAACGAAGCTTCTGTTACGACCAGTACCAAGACAACAAATCCACAAACGAGCCATTCACTAACCCGCCACCCTACACTGCAGCCGCGACGAGAATGGCCGGTTGGCGTCAGCTTTTGTACGTTTCGAGGTATTTTTCAGGTCTGGCTACCAGATGCTGCCAGGTATTGCTGTCGTCACAAAACCATTCCATGATGCCATCAAAAAAGCCGTAATGGGGCGCATTTTACCATTTTTGTAATTCTGCTACTTAGGGTCGTTTTTGAACCTTGCAAGCCTACCAATAATTGCAAGTAAGCTTTTTCCATCATATCTGATGCTTATTTCAATATCTTGAAATGTGGAACATTCCCTTTAAAAAGGGAAACAAAAGGGGAACAGCTTCTTCGGTCCATCCTCTCCGCAACTCCCCGTTCCAACATCAAAACCCGCACCGTCAAGAATCCACCTTGAAAATAATAAATTCGTAAAAATTGCAAATCACCTGATCTTTATTTATAGAACCATTCATAGACATGACCAGCCCGAAGCCGATGCACAGAGTATCTTACCAATCGCAGCATGCCCCCGACTTCTCTGCCGTCCGCCTGAAAAAACGAATACAGTTATCACAAACTTCCAGCCTTCACGAGTTAACTACAAGAACAGCCCTCAACACTGCCCCCTCCGCTTAAGTCGTTGTACCAATAGCTCATGCCCACAGACCATCTTAAACCGATGCATGTCTTAGTTGTTAAAACATCGGGATCCAAGTCCAAGTCACGTATCAGTTGCCCCATTCCGCGGCATGATGCACGTGATAAATGTAGGACGTTGCCCACACCCCGCTGCGGACACATGCATGGCAGACCAGACAAGAGATCACGCGATGCAAGGTCGGGGAATATCATACGGTGCGGGCCACACCAGACAACACGCAGAGGGATGTTCCAAATATGGCAATGCGCTAGTCCTGTGGAATTTCGGGGCTGATCTTCGTGTCCTCAGGGAGCGCTCTAAAATTTGACGGTGACGACCACCGTTAATCTTCTCGCCCATAGCCTCCTGTCAGGCACACGCCTATCGACCTGTAAGAACATTGTGAGGTCTAACGGAAAGTGGGTTTACTAACGAACAACAAAATCGCCTTACTGTTTGTGTTGAGTTTCATCTTCAGAAGGCTGCTAGGCTGTGCTAGCTTTCAGTCATGTCCACCTACGTCGCTGAGGCGCCTCGGTCCATCGGCAGCACTGGTCTAGACCGTCGACGGGCATTGGTCCCGGCCGCGATAGCGCGATCGCGGTGCTTTGACGGGTAAGTGGAAAGCATCGGTCCTGACCCTGATAGGACGGCCCCCGTGCCCTGACGCATAAGTGGAGAGCATTGGGCCCGGCCGCGACAGGACGGTGGGTGCTCTGACGGGTAAGAGCATTGGTCCCGGCCGCGACAGGACGGTCGGTGCTCTGACGGGTAAGAGCATTGGTCCCGGCCGCGACAGGACGGTCGGTGCTCTGACGGGTAAGAGCATTGGTCCCGGCCGCGACAGGACGGTCGGTGCTCTGACGGGTAAGAGCATTGGTCCCGGCCGCGACAGGACGGTCGGTGCTCTAACGGGTAAGAGCATTGGTCCCGGCCGCGACAGGACGGGTCGGCGCTCTGACGGGTAAGAGCATTGGTCCCGGCCGCGACAGGACGGGTGGGTGCCTGACGGGTAAGAGCATTGGTCCCGGCCGCGACAGGACGGGTGGGTGCTCTGACGGGTAAGAGCATTGGTCCCGGCCGCGACAGGACGGGTGGGTACTCTGACGGGTAAGAGCATTGGTCCCGGCCGCGACGGGACGGGTGGGTGCTCTGACGGGTAAGAGCATTGGTCCCGGCCCGCGACAGGACGGTCGGCGCTCTGACGGGTAAGAGCATTGGTCCCGGCCGCTACAGGACGGTCGGTGCTCTGACGGGTAAGAGCATTGGTCCCGGTCCGCGACAGGACGGTTCGGTGCTCTGACGGGTAAGAGCATTGGTCCCGGCCGCGACAGGACGGGTGGGTTGCTCTGACGGGTAAGAGCATGGTCCCGGCCGCGACAGGACGGTCGGCGCTCTGACGGGTAAGTGGAGCGCTCAACCGCTTTCAGCCCGGCTTTCCGCCATGGGCGTGGAACGAACCGGCTCGGATCGGCCGTGATGTGAACCCACCCCCGTCGCTACACACTGTGTCGCTATCCGACAAGTCCAGCATCTTAGCTTTGCTATCGCTCAAAATGGGCCATTCCAGACAGACGCTGGTTTTGTGGATTCTCCACGGATTGTCGCCGGTGCCGCGCCCGTTCGCTCCGCGGGCTTCAAGTTTGCCTAAGAGGCATCCCAAGTCACAGCCAGGCGCGGGCGGAGACAGTTCAACCAGCTCGAGAGCCCCTGTAAGTAACACCATCCCAGGTGGTTGAAGTAACACCAGCCCAGCTGGTTGAAGCTCAGCGCCGATGGGAGGTCGATCTCCGCTTTCGTGGAATGTGGGAGAGGCGGGCGAATACGGTACATAACTCTCCACGAAAATGGTTTGACTATCAGAGTGACAGCCACAGAGATGGGTCGCCATATCACGACCAGCGCCAGGTGGCTTTATTGCTGGGGGGAAGATTGAAAAGAAGGGACGACTCCATGGCCCAAGACGCAAAAACCGCCAAAACAGCTCCTGAATCCAAGGCGCTGCTATGACTTACGTCGTTACCAGTCACTTTGTATCCCTCTTAAGGACATAACAGCGGTGACCAGCCGTTGCTAACCGGCCGCAGCTACATGACGCAGCACCTGCTGGCCAGCGAAAAGCTGGAAGCACAACAAAACAAGTGCGCGCGCATGACGGCCGGCGCCCACGCCTGATGTCGATGAACGGCCTGCTGACCGAGGCACCCCTGCACCGGCTGACACCGTGTGAAAAGCAGCTGGCCGCCACCGAGCACGTCCGCGTGACCTGAGTGCCTCCAGAAGCGCCGATGAAGCGTCTGCTGAGCCGCGAGCCTCCGCCACGGTCCAAGAACCGGGCTCATCCGGCATGGTGGAGGGAGCCACTGCAGAGCGACGACCACCACCGAAGACCCCGGGTGGGTATGTGGGGTTGTTATACAAGTTGTGCTTCAGACGAGTTAGGCGGTAGCCGTCTCGCGGGTCGGCGACGCCGCGGCGGAGCCACTGGCTTTGGTATCCGTCAAAGGCCCGCGGAAGAAAGCGGGCCGGCACGGCCACCATTACGACCCACTTGGCACACACCACTGAGAGGACCGACACGCCTGATGTCAGGAGGGTAACAGTGACCGAAGCGCTGTGGGCTCTTCCGGCACCGAAATGTACCATGTGGTTAGATGGGTCTACCAGGAGAAGCGGGGGGGAGGGGAAGGAGGCGGGGGGGGGGGGGGGGGGGGAGGGGCACTGTGTGCACCATCGAGCAGCATTACATCGGCCGTGCTATCTCGCGTGAGGCAGTGGTGAAAAATCATGTAGCAGCTCTGTGCGGAGCTAATCTCAATAATGGGAGCTCTGCACGCTGTTGCGCGCCTCCCAGACCGCCTCGGACGGAAATCAAAGAGATCCGACCCTGCAACCGAACTCCGGTGAAGGCCTCAGCTGCTCCTGAGAGCTCCCACAGAGCAGCTGTCTGTGCCGAGCCAGCAAGTCTGCTCCTGAGAGCCCTTACGGAGTAAGCGGCCCTGCCTGACCAGCAGGTCTTCGTGAGAGTCCCCACAGAGCAGGCGTCTGGTGCCCACCCAGCAGGTCTGCTCCTGAGAGCCCCTACAGAGTAAGCGGCCCTGCCTGGCCAGCAGGTCTGTTCGTGAGAGTCCCCACAGAGCAACGTCTGTGCCGAGCCAGCAAGTCTGCTCCTGAGAGCCCCTACAGAGTAAGCGGCCCTGCCGAGCCAGCAGGTCTGTTCGTGAGAGTCCCCACAGAGCGGGCGTCTGTGCCCACCCAGCAGGTCTGCTCCTGAGAGCCCCAACAGAGTAAGCGGCCCTGCCTGACCAGCAGGTCTGTTCGTGAGAGTCCCCACAGAGCAGGCGTCTGTGCCCACCCAGCAGGTCTGCTCCTGAGAGCCCCTACAGAGTAAGCGGCCCTGCCGGGCCAGCAGGTCTGTTCGTGAGAGTCCTCACAGAGCAGGCGTCTGTGCCCACCCAGCAGGTCTGCTCCTGAGAGCCCCATCAGAGTAAGCGGCCCTGCCGGGCCAGCAGGTCTGTTCGTGAGAGTCCTCACAGAGCAGGTGTCTGTGCCCACCCAGCAGGTCTGCTCCTGAGAGCCCCATCAGAGTAGAGGGCCCTGCCGGCTAGCAGGTCTGTTCGTGAGAGTCCTCACAGAGCAGGTGTCTGTGCCGGGTCAGCAGGTATGGGTACTGCTGTGACACATCACAGATGAAAACATGCTGTCTCAGTCTCCAGTGTCTCATCTCCAGAGCTTTGTGACCTGGGCATGGACCGGGCTTGGACTGAAGGGGCCCAAGAATGTGCTCCCTGCGTGATTCTTGGGCGGCTAATGCCCACTTACTTAATAAAAGCCAAGTTAAGTTAATGCTATAGGTTAGGCTAGCATACGGAAGGGAACAAAATTACACTTTTGTTATGCTTCATCCGTGCGCATGCATTTTTTCTTGAGATTACCGACAAAATTTGTCTCCCTATGCTAGCCGTAGTTGGCTAGTGCTATGTAATATTCGCAGAATGTCACGATCACTGATATGGTATTTTGACAGGTCACAGGGACGTAACCAAAAAGAGACCAAGGGGCCTACAGCCCTTATCCAAGATGTGTAACTAGATGCGGGTCAATTGCGAGGAAGTTGGTCCAGACTAATAGGGTTTGGGATATATGTGACAGCCCCTGTCTCAGGAAAATGTGTATTCGTGCGTACCTGCTTAATTTGCTCATGTCCACAACGGCAGTAATTGGCGACGTTGGCGCGATGCAGATTTTTTTTTGCTGGAGAATGCCATATATGATCATGGAATGGGCTCACCCTGTCGCAATATCTTTGAGCTTTATTATTATATTGTATTACGCATTCATTAGTTAACAACATCCTGCACACCGGGGCCTTGTTTAGATGCGGTGAATGCCGCATGAATTCTCTGCGAGTCAATCTGGTCGCTTTCAGAATTCGAAATCTCCTGGCCGATTGTTTTGCTCAATCGCCCAGTGTTTGCAGATGCGTGAACCCTAAGGTTTTGAAGAGAACAACAGTTCCAATAAATTATTTTGAAGCAGGTCTGAATTTTCCGACGACTTTCTGAGCCACAGGCCTATAGTTTCAATCCAGGTTTGTTTTTTGTGCCACACTTACATGTTTAGCTGTGGATGGCTATTCAACGCTAGGGCTGGCTAGATGAGTACCTTTGACTCGCTCTCGCTGCGACTCGGATGACCGCGGCTGCGTGACATCTGGTAGCATTAGATGACAAAAGTGGGTAGGACATCTGGCAACTTTCGCTGTCATGGGTTCAGGCTGTCAATCACTATTTCGCGATGCCTTTTAGTGTCAACGCCTCGCCATTCGCGGCCATAAATTATTGTCCCCCGTCCATTGTGCCCACCATTTTGTCTTTTATGATTGGAATGCGTATGACATTTCAGTCACTCAGACTCTCACGTCCCATCACCCAATACGGGGCTCTGTGCTCAAGCCTTGTAATTTCCTTTTCACTTTTAGGTATAGGTGCTTCCTGGCAATTCACATGATACATTTTCCGTGCCCTTTTTAAGCGACCATAGCGAAACCGTTTATTAGGGCCACATATTCCACTGCCAGCGATGACGTCATAGGACCGCGTGACTCAGCGATCAGATCGCCAGATTGCCGTACCTGGTATGTAGAGCCTTGGGAAAGTGCATGGCGCGTGCAGTTTCCCTAGTCTACATGCGTCAGGCACGTCATTGTGCATAAAAACTTTTTGCGCATCGGACAGCCTTTCATGAACTGAAAAACAACACCTGCTTCCGGTGAGCATGTCGAGCCGTCTTACTCAAATAATTTCAGCGGTTTACGCCCAATTATAAGGCTCTTGCAAAGCTGTTACTTTACCTGCCTTTGAAAAAGGAGGCATTCTGCCCTTAATATCATATCGGACAATGCCAAAATGCTTGATATCGGTAACGCAAATTTAAGTAGCCGAGATCCGGGGAGAAGCCAGCTTTTGGGGGTAGTGTAGATCAACTACATCGGCCGAGCCCCTCCAGCCAATTTTAACAAGTGGCAGCCCCCGTTTCCTCCTCCGCTACAGTAAGTGCATTTCACATTATTTATCGCATGCCACATCGCACGCTGGCTGTTCGGAACATGTGAATTAGAACTTGAACAGAACTCAGAAAGAGAACGAAACCCATATTACCCCAAATCAAACGGAGAGATTGTGTGTAGTCAAAGCAGCTTCCAGTGAGTGCTAATTAATGTCCACTATTTTTCAAGGAATTGCTACATACGTACATTTTTATGCGGAGCGAAGTTCATGCGCTTTCCCACCTTGATTCTGACGTTGTCTGCTGTGCTTATTGTGGAACATCTTTTTTCCGATTATTTTGCTATGTCCACGTGGAATGCGTTAACTGAACTTGCCTTGGCTCAGGACGGCTTCGTGACAATCGTTACCGTGCGTCTTGTTAAAAGTTATTGGGCAGCGTTAGAGGCTTGCTAACGGCGCCTGTCAGAATGTCACCAGGCTGGCTTGCCATCGGATACTGTCAGAATGTCATCAGACAGGTTTGCCAACGGCGCCTGTCAAATGTCGCCAGACGGGTTTGCCAACGGCGCCTGTCAGAATGTCACCTTACAGGTGTGTCACAGCGCCTGTCAGAATGTCCCCACACAGGGTCATATTAAAGGTGCTTTATACTGTTTCAGGATGACCTGATCTGCTTGTAATGCTCGCATCTATTCGAAGTTGCTTGTTTTGTTTATATATGTTGTATTTGCTTTCATTTATTATCATACAGTGCACTTGTACTGTTATTTTGCCTGCATGTTTACTTTATTTATTGGATCTACTCGACGTACTTATTGTGCCAACTGAGCAAAATTATCGGCGATGAGCTCAATGATAAGTGGATTTAACCAATAAATTTTACCGGACGGCTTTGAATGCTGTTGCTAAATAGCATTAACAGTTTGTTTCTGATTTGGTCTTCGTTCATCAAGTAATATTGAAACTGTCGGTGCACCTCGCCATGATCCCAGACTGGGAAGCCCATTTGTCAGGAGCATGCTGCAGGCGGAGGGTTATCTCGCAGCCCATGCATTAGCGTCATCCTTCCTCAGCATACAGCATGTGAAGAAATAAAAGCCTCCTGCACCGACGCGTATAAGCGAGGAGTGCTCTCACTCCGCAGCTCAGACAAAGCTCCCACATGTACGTGTAACGTTCAGA